>NW_016807677.1:7124841-7162834 GCF_001698545.2 Rhinopithecus bieti
TTTGAGACGGAGTCTCACTCTGTCGCCCAGGCTGGAGTGCAGTGGCCGGATCTCAGCTCACTGCAAGCTCCGCCTCCCGGGTTCACGCCATTTTCCTGCCTCAGCCTCCCGAGTAGCTGGGACTACAAGCGCCTGCCACCTCGCCCGGCTAGTTTTTTGTATTTTTTAGTAGAGACGGGGTTTCACTGTGTTAGCCAGAATGGTCTCGATCTCCTGACCTCATGATCCGCCCGTCTCGGCCTCCCAAAGTGCTGGGATTACAGGCTTGAGCCACCGCCCTCGGCCGGTTTTAATTGTTTTAAAAATATTTTTTTGAAGCAGGTCTCTCTTTTGCCCAGGCTGGAATGCAGTGGCATGATCTTGGCTAACTTCAGCCTTGACCTCTGAGGCTCAAGTGATCCTCCCACCTCAGCCTCCTGAGTAGCTGGAACTAAAGGTGTGTGCCACCACACCTAGCTAATTTTTATATTTTTTTTATAGAGATGGGGTTTCACCATGTTGCCCAGGCTGGTCTTGAACTCCTGGGTTCAAGTGATGTGCACACCTCGGCCTCCCAAGGTGCTGGGACTACAGGCGAGAGTCACCGCACCTGGCTCAGCATTGTTTTAAATGAAATATTTTAATATTCTCCTTTAAGCATTTACAATATTCTGATAGATCCATGTTATCAGCAACTGGCTGACTCTGCTTTTGTTAATACACAATATTAATATAATACATAGTATTAACAGAAGCAGAGTTCTGATATCTCACTTTTACTAAACTTTTGCTGCAGGGGCTGTTCCCATGTCTCTGTCAATTCTGTTGAATATTTGAAGGATATGATATGCATGATATTTCTGTACCCCTGTGAGGTGTAGTGTAACCTGCTATGGCTGTCAGGAGAGGCAGGCCTTCTCACACATTAGCATCTGTGTTTAGTCATGCCCTTTGAGTCTGTGGAATAAGAGGTGATAGACTGGAAGAGAGCATTAGTGAGCAGAAGACGATAGGTTTTCCAGAGGTAGACTGTGGGCTCATGGTGACTTTGGAAGTGTCTATGGGACTAGAAGGACTTAAGAACTCAACCTGGAATCAGACCAGCCAAAGCCTACATATGTCTGAATGAGTGTGCCTGTCCCCCACAAGAGCCTGAATACTCTTATCTGAGTGGAGAGAGCACAGGCAACATTGTCTGGAGACTTGGATGTTCGTTCCTCCAAAGCTCTGTGAAGTTTTAGGATTGCAATTGCTGTTACCCAGAAGGAACCTTCGAAATTACTAATGAAGAGTTGGCCTTTCTCCATTTCAGATCGATATCAGTAAATGCCATTATCTAGTGGATTTGGACACCATGAGAGAAACACCTCGGGAGCCAAAATATTCATCCAATAAAGAAGAATGGATTAGCTTGGCCTATAGGCCATTCCTTGATGCTTCTAGGTATGTGGCTTTAATCCTATGGGATATTCCAGGACTAGTAAGGGTAAAAATTGGATTCTAGGATTTTATAGTTTCCAGTCCTGGGCTGACTCTAGTAGCCATCGTGTGTGTGTGTGTGTGTGAGAGAGAGATGGAGTCTCACTCTGTTGCCCAGGCTGGTGTGATCTCAATTCCCTACAACCTCTGCCTCCCGGATTCAAGTGATTCTCCTGCCTCAGCCTCCCAAGTAGTTGGGATTACAGGTGCACACTACCACGCCTGGCTAATTTTTGTATTTTTGGTAGAGACAGGGTTTTGCTATATTGGCCAGGCTCTTCTCCAACTCCTGACCTCAGGTGATCCACCCGCCTTGGTCTCCCAAAGTGCTGGGATTACAGGCGTGAGCTACCGCGCCCGGCACATCGTTTTCTTTTTATCTGGGCCCAGTTTCCTGAGAAATCTAAAGGATTTCTTTTTTGAGGCAGCAGAATGCAAAGTATGTTCTGGTTTCACCCAAGTGAAAGGATCCAAGTAAAGCAGATAGGTCTGCTGAAGAAAACACAAGTGTTTGACACTGATTATTTTTGGCAACCAGCTTCAGCTGAGAGCATTTTGACACTGTTAGGAAGATTGACTGTGCCCTTTGAGGAACTAGAAGTTCATGTTCATTATTTTCAGGCTCAAGGCTCAGCCAGGGCTGAGATACACCTTATTCAGTCTTAAATAGAGAGACCAAATGGACCAGGGCTTGGCTCACTCTTCAGAAAGGTCTCAGAATTAATGATAAGAGGGGATCAAGCATTCAGGTAAGGGAGTAATGGGGAAGGGGAGTTGGAGGGGTCAAGGTGTCTGAGGGCAGAGGTCCAGGTAAATAGACAGTTGGAGTTAGGGAGATCCAGGGAGGCCTGGTGAGCAGAGCCCAGGAGCCAGGAGGTCTGGAAGGAAGCAAAAGACAGAGGACCTGGTCCTGAGAGTCAGGTCTGGGGCTCAGAAACTGGGACTGGGCCCAGGACAGGACTCCAGAAAGGTGAAGTAAGCACAAGTACTAGGTGTAAGTCTGAGGAACCAGAATATTGATCAGGATACCAAGACAGGAAATGAAATATGGAGAGAAAGGCAAGGGTCCCTAATTACTGACATGGAGGTATAAGGCTGGTTCTTCACAAGTAAGCAAGAATCCAGTTCTGAGTGAGTTCAGTTAAAGCTGGACTAGCAGGAAGGCCGAGATGCTGACCTGGATACCAGGTCACTAGCTTGGTCATAGAAGTGAGGCCAAAACTGAGTTTGGTGAGCTGCGGTAGCCCAGGCAGGTCATTGTGCTTTTAGACTGAATCTCTTCAGTGACTTTATAGATAATTACAACTGGCAAGGATGGGATGGTTGGGGAGAGGAAGGCAGTCAAGAGGCACCTGAGTTCTTGAGTGATCTTGAATATAGGCTCTTGAGCCACACTCTAGTCTTTTTGTAGCCTGAAGTCATTCCCTCAAGTATCTGATACATAATTTCTAGGAGTGCCGTTTCTACATAATGGGAAATAGTGCTTTTTCTTAACAACAACAACAACAACAAACATATTTTTTGAGACAGTCTCACTCTGTCACCACACTGGAGTGCAGTGGCACAATCTCAGCTCACTGTAACCTCTACCTCCTGGGCTCAAGCAATCCTCCCACCTCAGCTTCCCAAGGCACCTGCCACCATGCCCAGCTAATTTTTGTATTTTTTGTAGCGACGGGGTTTTGCCGTATTGCCCAAGCTGGTTTTAAACTTGTAAGCTCAAGCTATCCGCCCACCTCAGTCTCCCAAAGTGCTGGGATGACCCATGGCACCCAGCCTCAACAATTTTTTTTTTTTTTTTTTTTGACATGGAGTCTTGCTCTGTCTCCCAGTCTGGAACACAGTGGCACAACCTCAGCCCCAAAGTGCTAGGATTATAGATGTGAGCCACCATGCCTGGCCCTTAACAAATATTTTTTGGGAGCCTGCAGTGTTCCGGGTGATTTGAACATATAGTGAATAAAACAAAGATCTTTCTTCTAGTGAAGCTTGTTTGGAGGTGGGTAGGGAAGACATATAATGTATAAGAAAATAAGTTATATAGTATATTAGAGGATGATAAATGCAAGGAAAAAGTGTATTGGGTTAAGAGAAGCATTGAGAGTTCCATGAGAGCTGGGGGTTACACTTTGAGCTAGGGTGGTCAGAGTTGTCCTCAATGAAAAGATGATATTCAAACAAAGACTTGAAAGATGTAAGGACATTAGCCATGTGGACATCTGAGGGAACAGCTAGTGAAACGCTGTGGCATGAGGAAGAAACAGGAGGCCAGTGAGGCTGGAGCTGAGCAAGAGTGAAGAATAGCAGGTGGTATGGTCAGAGTGCATTAGGAGTGAGAGTGCAGGTTATAAAGAGCTTTGTAGGCTGTTGAAAGGCCTATACTCTCAATTAAATGGGCAGCCACTGTAGGGTTTTGAGCAGAGACTTGATATAACTTTTAAAAGGATCATTTTCAGTTCTGTGCTGAGAATAAATGGTAGCAAGTAAGAATAGAAGCAGGGAGACCAGTTAGGCCACTCTTGCAATAGGCCAGGCAAGAGATGAGGGTTCTTCAGATCAGGAAGAGGGCAGTGGGGATAATGAGAGGTAGTTATGCTGAGGATATAGAGAAATGCACTGAATTTGAGGTGTGAAAGAAAGGAGGGAAAGATGATCCCTAGGGATTTTGATCCAAGAAACTAGAAAAATGAAATTGCTATTAATTGAGGTGGGAGAAACTGCAAGTAGAACAGGTTTTAGGGGTACAGTGAGAGATAAGCTTTAGTTAACTTTGATATCAGTCAAACTTAACTGGTCAGTTGCCAGGCAAGTAGAATTATTGAACTGACAGCTAGACATCCAGTCTAGAGTTCAAGGGGGAAGTCTGAGCTAGAGACTCAGACTCATTTAGAACTGTTGGCATTTAGATGATATTTTTTAAAAACATGAGACTGGATGAGATCACCAAAGGAGAGAATGAAGTTAGGGACGAGATGAGGCTGGGGAAACTCCAGTATGTAGAGATTAGGGAGAAGAGGAGGAACCAGCAAAGGTGACTGAGGGCGATCATCAGTAAAGTAGTAGGAAACCTAGGAGAGGAGAGTACCCTGGAAGCTAAGGGAAGAAAATGTTTTCAGGAGGAAGGAGTGGTCACCTGTGTCAGAAGCTGTTGATAAAACAAGTAAAATGAAGAATAACAACTGTCCATTAGATTTGGCAACTGGTAAAGGCAATTTGGGTGAAGTGGGTGGGGTGTAGGGACTGGAGAGATTGATTAGAAAGGTTGAAGTGAGAACAGTAGAAGAATTGGGATAGCAAATATGGACAAGTCTTTTGAAGAGTTTTGCTATACAGGGAAGCAGGGAAATAGGACTATATCTGGTGGTGGGTGTCAGGAAAAGTGATAACTGGAGATTTTTTATCTTTTTAAAAAAAAAACTTTTAGTATGGCCAGGTGCAGTGGCTCACACCTGTAATCCCAGCACTTTGGGAGGCCGAGGCAGGTAGATTACTTGAGGCCAGGAGTTCGAGACCAGCCTGGCCAACATGACGAAACCCTGTCTCTATTAAAAATACAAAAAAAATTAGCAGGGTGTGGTGGTGTGCACCTATAGTCCCAGCTACACAGGAGGCTAAGACATGAGAATTGCTTGAACCTGGGAGGCGGAGGTCGCAGTGAGCCAAGATCGCACCACTGCACTCCAACTCCAACCTGGGCGACCTTGTCTCAAAACAGCAACAACAACAACAACAAAAAAGCAATGGATGAACCTACATAGACACATCATTATCATCCGAAGCCCACAGTTTACGTTAGGATTCACTCTTTTTTTTTTTTTTTTTTGAAACAGAGCCTCTCTCTGTCGCCCAGGCTGGAGTGCAGTGGCTCGATCTCGGCTCACTACAAGCTCCGCCTCCCAGGTTCACGTCATTCTCCTGCCTCAGCCTCCCGAGTAGCTGGGACTACAGGCGCCCGCCACCTTGCCTGGCTAATATTTTGTATTTTTAGTAGAGACGGGGTTTCACCATGTTGGCCAGGATGGTATTGATCTCCTGACCTCGTGATCTGCCCGCCTCGGCCTCCCAAAGTGCTGGGATTACAGGCGTGAGCCACCGCGTCCGGCCCAGGGTTCACTCTTTGGTGTTACACAGTTCTATGGCATAATGTCATGTGTCTCCCATTACCGTTTCATGTGAAATAGTTTCACTGCTCCAAAACTCTGTGCTCTACCTCCATGCTCTATTCTCCCCTGCTACATTCCCAGACAACCACTAATCTTTTTACTGTCTTCATAGTTGTGCCTTTTCCAGAATGTTATATAGTTTGAATCATACAGCAAGCTTTTCATATTGAGTTCTTTCACTTAGCAAGCTGCATTTAAGTTTCTTCTGAGTCTTTTCATGGCTTAATAGCTTATTTCTTTTGAACTCTGAGTAATATTCCATTGTTTGGATGTGCCACAGTTTATTCACCTACTGAAGGATATCTTTGGTTGCTTGCAAGTTTTGACAGTGGTCTTAGTTCAGACTGCTATAACAAATTATCATAAACTGGGTGGCTTAAACAACAAACATTTACTTCTCACAGTTTTGAAGGCTGGAAGACCAAGATCATGGTGCCAGTATAGTAAAGTTCTGGTAAAGGCCATCTTTCTGGCTGCAGACAGCTGACTTGTATCCTCACATGGCTGAAGGAAGACAAGCTAGCTCTCTAGCCTCGTCTTATAAAGACATTAATCCCATTCTTGAGCGCTCCACTGTTATGACCTAATTCCCTCCCAAAGGCCCACCTCCAAATACCATCACATTGGTGATTAGACTTCAACATATGAATTTCGAGGGGACACAAACAGCCCATAACAGCAATTATGAATAAAGCTGCTATAAACATCCCTGTGCAGGTGTTTGTGTGGACATACATTTTCAACTCCTTTGGGTAATACCAAGGCGTATGATTGCTGGATTGTATGGTAAGAGTCTGTTTAGTTTTGCAAGAAGCTGCCAGATTGTCTTCCAGAGTGGCTGTATCATTTTGCATTCCTACCAGCAATGAATGAATGTGTTCCTGTTGCTCCACATCCTTGCAGCCATTTGGGATTATCAGTGTTTTGAATTTTGGCCATTCTAATGGGTGTATAGTGGTATTTCATTGTTGTTTTAATTTACATTTCTCTAATATGATGCAGAGCATCTTTTCATGTGCTTATTTGCCATCTGAGTATCTTTTTCAGTGAGGTGTTTGTTAAGTCTTTGGGCGTTTTTTAATTGGGTTGTTCTTTTTTTAGTGTTGGGTTTTTTGTTTGTTTTTGAGACAGGGTCTCACTCTGTCACCCAGGCCGGAGTACAATGGTGTAGTCATAGCTCACTGTAACCTCTAACTCCTGGGCTCAAGTAGTTCTCTCACCTCAGCGCCCCAAAGCGCTCGGATTACAGGCATAGGCCACCACACCCAGTCTTATTGTTGAGTTTTAAGAGTTCCCTGTATATTTTGGATAACAGTCCTTTATTTGATATGTCTTTTGCAAGTATTCTCTCCCAGTCTGTGGCTTGTCTTCTCACTGTTGACAGTGTCTTTCACAGAGCAGAAATATTTTATTTTAATGAAGTCCATCTTCTCAATTCTTTTTTCATAAATCATGCCTTTGGTGTTGTATCTAAAAAGTCATTGCCAAACCCAAGTTCATTTAGATTTTCTCCTATATTATCTTCTAGGAGTTTTATACCTTCAGCTCTGTTGGTTTTTTTTTTTCTTTTTCTTTTTCTTTTTTTTTTGAGACGGAGTCTTGCTCTGTCGCCCAGGCTGGTGTGCAGTGGCACACTCTCGATTCACTGCAACCTCCACCTCCCAGGTTCAAGCGATTCTGCTGCCTCAGCCTCCCAAGTAGCTGGGATTACAGGCACCCACCACCATGCCCAGCTCATTTTTGTATTTTTAGTAGAGACGAGGTTTCACCATGTTTGCCAGGCTGGTCTGAAACTCCTGACCGGAAGTGATCCACCCACCTCAGTCTCCCAAAGTGTTGAGATTACAAGTGTGAGCCACCATGCCCAGCCTATACTTTTACTTTTTATATTTAGGTGTATGGCCCGTTTTGAGTTAATTTTTGTGGAGTGTGTAAGATCTGTGTCTAAATTAATTTTTTTGCATGAGGATGCACGGTTGTTCCAGCACCATTTGTTGAAAAGACTATCTGTTTTTTATTGTGTTGCCTTTGTTCCTTTGTCAGAGATTTATATTTGACTGTATTTTTGTGGAACTACTTTTGGGCTCTCTATTCTGTTCCACTGACCTATTTGTCTTTTCTTTCTCCAGTATCACACTGTCTTGATTATTGTAGCTTTATAGTAAGTCTCACAGTTGGGTAGTGTCAATCCCCCAACTTTGTTCTTCCCCCCCCCCCCCCCAAGATGGAGTCTTACTCTGTCATCCAGGTTGGAGCACAGTGCCGCGATCTTGGCTTATTGCAACCTCTGCCTCCCGGGTTCAAGAGATTCTCCTGCCTCAGCCACCCAAGTAGTTGGGATTACAGGCGTGTGCCACCACGCCTGGCTATTGTTGTTTTTTTTAGTGGAGATGGAGTTTCACAGTGTTGGCCAGGCTGGTCTCGAACTCCTGACCTCAAGTGATCCTCCCACCTTGGCCTCCCAAAGTATTGGGATTACAGGTATGAGCCACTGCACCTCGCCAACTTTATTCTTCTTTAATATTATTTTGTGGATTCTGGGTCTTTTGCCTCTACGTGTAAGCTTTAGAATCAGTTTGTGAACATCCACAAAATAACGTACTGGGATTTTGATTGAGATTTTATTTAATCTATAGATCAAATTGGGAAGAACTGACATCTTGACAGTACTGAGTCATCCTATCCATGAATGTTGCTAAATTTATACTGAAGTATTATTGCATTTTTGGAAGTGTGATGGTAGGAATCTGGACATTTTCTTCCAATGGCCTTGCCTTTCTCAGTGAAGTAGGAAGTGGAATCATCAGCTGAGAAAGGAGCTTAAGGGATGAGGTGGTAAGAGATTTGAGGAGAAAGAAGGTGTGAAGTGATTGAGGAGAGTGAGAGACACAGAAGCTGGAGAAATACAGTGTGATTGGAGGACAGGATCCAGAACCCGTTGGAGCCTTAAAGGGGGCCATGTAGTTGCTTTTCTCTTTTCACTTATGTATAGTTACAGCTTCACTGTGAGGCACAAAACAGGTAAATTTAACCAGGGGTTTTTTTTTTTTTTTAACTTTGTTGCAGTGTAATTTACATGTCATCCAGTTCATCCATTTAAAGTATACAATTAAATGATTATTACTAAAGTTACCAAGTTGTATAACCATTACCACAGTTCAATTTTAAAACATTGTTATCACCCCAGTAAGATACCTCATTCCCACTGCCATCTCCAGGGATCCCGCTAATCTATTCTCTGCTTCTATAGGTTGCCTTTTCTGGACATTTCATGTAAGTGGAATCATATGTGGAGTTTAGTGTCTGGCTTCTTTCACTCAGCCTGTTTTTGAGGTTCATTCATGTTATAGCATTTATCAGTAGTTGTCTGTTTTTATTGCTGAATACTGTTCCATTGTTTAATCCTTCACTAACTGATGGACATTTCCATTGTTTACACTTTTTGGCTATTAGGAATAATGCTGCTATGAACCGTCTATGTACATCTTTGTGTAGGGGCTTGGGCTTTAGTTAAGAAAGTTCAACACAGCCTGAAGGGACAAGGGAACTGAAGGTTTCTGCAGGGAAGTGATCTAATGAGTGACCATGACCTGAAGAAGCTGGTAAGGAGGGAAGTTGGGGGAAAGTATTGGGAGAGTAGGAGACAGTGAAAGGTGGTAGGATCATGGATGTTCAAAACATTGCCAGAACTGGAGTAGTAACAGACAGCTGGAGAGATAGAAGCAGCAGTGATGGTAGGAAGTTCTCAGCATCACAAGTGTTCTTTGGTACCTGGCTTGTTGTTTATTATAGTATTTGGGGTGGGGCTCTATTGTGCCTTCATTTTTGATTTGAGAAAACTGTGACAAGACGAGACCTGGGCCTGGAAAGATCCCCAGCTCTGAGGGGACAGCAGATCTCAAGCAACCTTACTGGTAACTGGGGAATGCCTTCACAGAATTTTCATTTCCCATAAACTGTTCAGAGCATGATTTTCACAACCACCTGTTGAGAAAGAAAGAATCATTTGGGTCAAGAGCCAAAGAGGTACAGTTCATATGTAAAGGACAGTGAAGACAGCCTGGGGTTTGAAGACCTGTGAATTTAATCCTGGCCACTTGGTGTTCATACCATTCTGATTCCAAAATTTCATATCAGTAAAACAGGTAACTATTTTATGTATTTTCTGGGATTGTATAAGAATTAAATGAGATTGAATATATGAAAGTCCGTTTACATTCTAAAACATTATGGAAATGTTAAACCTTTTAATTAATTAGCAGGCTATCTAGCATTCCAGAATTATGCTGATTTTCTTTACATTTATCTTCCTCAGCATTTTCTAGTATATATTGGTCTAACTGCAAAAACAGCAGGATGCTGCAGCCAGTTTTGCCACAGTAGTTTCTATCTGTGAGCACCATGATATATGATGTTGCTGACTTTGGGCCAATTAAGGCAGACTGTATTGTCAGAGCCTGTGTGCCTCAGAGCTGAGATGGTGCATGAAATGCTTTTGTGAGCATAATCTTGAAATGCCTTCACACTTATTTACTGGAGCAATTAAAGTTCCTCTGTCATCTTGAAACAATGGTTTTTGTACTTTAGCAATTTATATATTAAGAAGAAATAATGGTCCATTCATATATAATGGTCACTTGTGTCTTAGACCCTAGATAAGATGGGGCTGCACACCTCACTATTCTCTGGCTCTTTCTGAGAAACGGAAAAGGTTTTAATAGGCCTATGACACATAGCCACATGATCTGTTTAGAAATGTAAGTGGGTTAATTTCTCAAATGTTTAAGTTCCTAAAATCTAAACCTGCTTTTTTTATTGTTTATTTTTCTCAGATCATTTATTCTTTCTTCCATTGTCTGTCTGTCCACCCATCACTCATCTCCAGTTAGCAAATATTGATTGAACACTGCCAGGCACTATGATAGACTGTAGGTAGACAGGGATAAACAATAGTACATACCAGGTCCCTGTCCTCTTGGACCTTACAATACAATGATGAGGCTGACCTTCAACAAATAGCCACGCAAATCAATAGGTAATTACAATATGTACTATGTGCTTGAAGAGGAAAGTACAGGGTGTTGCAAGTGGAGCAGTGGGGAGACTTGGAGTCTTCCTGGTATGTTCCTAAGTCAGCTGGTTGGGCCGGTTTGGAGATCAGAAAGTATTTACTGAATATCTGGTATGTCCTTGTTATAGAGTTAGATTCTTTTTTATTTTATTTTTTATTTTTTGAGAGGGAGTCTCGCTCTGTCGCCCAGGCTGGAGTGCAGTGGCATGACCTTGGCTCACTACAAACTCTGCCTCCTGTGTCCAAGTGATTCTCCTGCCTCAGCCTCCCGAGTAGCTGGGACTACAGGCATGTGCCACCACGCCTGGCTAATTTTTTGTATTTTTTAGTAGAGACAAGGTTTCACCATGTTAGCCAGGATGGTCTCAATCTCCTGACCTTGTGATCCACCTGCCTCAGCCTCCCAAAGTGCTGGGATTACAGGCATGAGCCACCACGCCTGGCCTAGAATTAGATTCTTTAAGGCACATAAAAGAAGTGATTAGACACAGACTTTTCCCTTGAATAACTTAAATCTTTTGTAGGAAGACCTACACGTATGAAAACAACTTGAAAATAGTGTTAAGACCAGGCCAGGCGCAGTGGGTCTGGCTCACGCCTGTAATTCCCAAGCACTTTGGAGAGCCGACGCAGGCCAGATCATGAGATCAGGAAGTTGAGACCATCCTGGCTAACACCGTGAAACCCTCCTGCTCTATGTAAAAATAACAAAAAATTAGCCGGGCTCCCTGGCGTGGCTCAAGCCTGTACATCCAGCCCACTTTTGGCGAGGGCTGAGGCGCCGCGGATTCACAGAGGTCATGAGATCGCAGACCATCCTGGCCAACACGCGTGAAACCCCGTCTCTACTAAATCAAAAAACTTAGCCGGCGATGGGGTCGTGGCGCGCCGCCTGATCCCCAGCCTACTCCTGAGGCTGAGGGCAGCGAGCATTGGCGTAAACCCGGAGGCGGAGCTTGCCAGGAGCTGAGATCCGGCACTGCACTCCAGCCTGCGGAGACAGAGCCGACTCCGTCATCCAAAAAAAAAAAAAAAAAAAAAAAAAAACTTTACAAAAAATTGGCTGGGCGTCGGTGGCGTGGGCGCCTGTAGTCACATCCTACTCAGGAGCCTGAAGCAAAGAGAATGTGTGCAACCTGGGAGGCCCAGAGACTTGCTAGTGAGCCGAGATCGCCGCCACTGCACTCCAGCTCTGCGCGGACAGAGCGAGACTCATCTCAGAAAAAAAGAAAATAGTTGTTAAGACCATAGAGGCGCCAAATCATGCTAGAACTTTTTTTTTTTTTTTTTTTGGTTTTTTTTTTTTTTCCTTTTTGTGGAGAACGGGGTCTCGCTGTATTACCCAGGCAGGTCTCGAACTCCTGGGCTCAAGCTATCCTCCCGCCTCTGCCTCCCTGAGAGCTGAGATTACAGGCGTGAGCCACCGCGCCCGGCAATCATGCTAGAACTTTGAAGAAAGGAGGGACCTGTGGAGGTTAGAGTACACTTGGAAGGCTTCCTGAAAGAGGGGGTGCTTGAGCTGAAGAAAAGTAGGATTAAATAAGTACTGGTGGTAAGGAGGGAAGAATCACTTATTTAATTCAAGAAGCAATCATGAGTAAAAGTGGAAAGATATAAAATGCCTGTTGGATGAGAGGCCCAAAAGTCAGCATCAAAAAGTTCTATTTACCTCTTTGGCTGGTTTGAATTTGCTTTTATGTAAGGTAATCTATAATGTATCATCCATATCAGAAGTCTTTTGAAAGTAAAAGGGGTCCTGTCCTGGATAAATTGAAATATATGATCATCTTGCTTTAATGTGACCCGAATAAAGAGACTTGTTCCAAAAAGCAGGATGGCAGAAAGAAGATATATAGATACAGTTTCTTTGCTCCACAGTCCGTTTGCTGTATGAATTTGCCCATAGTTTACTTGTTTGATTTAACTTGCTGACATTTCTTATTATTGTAGCCTAGATTGGGCCTCAGCTGTCTGAAAGAGAAGCGATCAGCGTAGTTTGAAGGCAGTACCAGCATGTTTGTTTATTTGTTTGTTTAAAAAAAAAAAAAAATGGAATCGGCCAGGCACGGTGGCTCACGCCTGTAATCCCAGCACTTTGGGAGGCCAAGGTGAGCGGATCATGAGGTGAAGAGATCGAGACCATCCTAGCCAACATAGTGAAACCCTGTCTTTACTAAAAATACAAAAATTAGCTGGGCGTGGTGGTGAGTGCCTGTAGTCCCAGCTACTCGGGAGGCTGAAGCAGGAGAATCGCTTGAACCCGGGAGGTGGAGGTTGGAGTGAGCCGAGATCACACCACTGCACTCCAGCCTGGTGACAGAGTGAGACTCTGTCTTAAAAAAAAAAAAAAAAAAAAAAATTATACTGTCAGTTATATGTAATTGGAGTCTCCACTTCTGGGAGTTGCAACCTAAAGATGATTGGGACAATTTTGTGATTGGGGCAAATTTAGGAATTCCACATGTCTGTGAATGTATGAAGAAGCCTGTTGAAATTGTTGCAAGATAAGCAACATCCTTATTGTTGGACTGATGGAGTAGTACTTACTAAATAAGGCTAAATGGTATTAGACCATTTGGGAGAATGACAGCCCAGATGTTCGTTCACTTCTTTTCCTAATTGGCTGCTGCTTTGCCTTATTAGAGGCCTACAAACCCCAGACCCCATTAGTTTGAGAGAAGATCCAGGCATAAGATCTTAATCACCATGTTCTAGTCCCTGCTCACACAACTAGTACCAGAGCTGCAACTTCCATTCCCTGAGTTTGCCATGTCTCTCTGGCTAATTTTATAAAGGTTTATCAAACTCTCAGGATATGGAATCTAAACTATTTGACAGTATCACTTTTTAGACCAGACACATTTGTTACTCTGTGGCCATCTCACATTACATACTTTCTAAAATAAAAGAGAATTTTTTTTTCTTCAAAGCATGATATAATTGCTACACGAATAAAATAGCTGACAAGTGGGCAGATGTGTTGCCTACTCTGAGAGTCCCCAGAGAGGAGTGAAGGGAGAGTGTTGCAATAAATCACCAGCTCAATGGTGGGTGCCTATCTAAGTGTGCTGAGAGTGTTTGGTTGTGGGAGTCTGGTGGGAAATGCCTCTCCAGGATATTGGAGTTGGCTTCATGAGCAACAGGGCCTGTTTGTAGCTTCGGAAACAAGTTGGGAGTCCCTGTCAGTGCTTTGCACAGCCACTTTCCACCCACTGTTTCCTCCTTCATTATAGGTCCCTTTGTCTTGCTTGCTTGCTTTGCTTTCACCTTTAGTTTGGGGATTGTGGGATTTTATTTTTCTCTATTTTTTTCTTTTTGAGACAGGGTCTCGCTCTGTTGCCCAGACTGGAGTGCAGTGACACAATCTCTGTTCACTGCAACCTCCACCTCCTGGGCTCAAGCCATCCTCCCATCTCAGCCTCCCGAATAGGTGGGACTACAGGCACGGACTACCACGCCTGATTTTTGTGTTTTTTGTAGAGACAGGGTTTCACCATGTTGGCCAGGCAATTGCAGATGAAGCGTAAATACAAATAAAGAGTTAGACGTTGAAACCTTTAGCTGGTATGGCAGGAGAGGGGCCTTTTCTAGTCAAAGGGCCTCTGCAGCAGCAAGTTGGGGACTGTGCTGATAACATATACTGCTTATTATGTTCTTTCAGTGCCTAGCATAAGATTCTCAGTGGCCACTGAACTTTGGCTGTTCTGGGGACTTTACTAAGACCATGGCTCTCCTTTTAGCCTCTAAAAGGTGAACCCAGCAGCTCTGAGGCCTAAAGAGTCCATGGCACTTAGATTCATTTTTGTCCTATGTTGTAGAGAGTAATCTGGTTGAAAGGAGCCAGCCCTTAGCTCCAGCATAAGCAGAACTATTTCTCTGTGGAAGATAAGACCATTGGATTGATCACTATAAAGGGCAAATTAGCCAGAAGCATTTGTTCCAGCTATTGCTGTGTAACAGTCATCCATACTTAGTGGCGTAAAACGACAATAGTTGATTATTGTTTCTTCTCATGGTTCTGGGAGTTGATGGGCTCAACCAGCCAGTTCTTACTCAGGATCTCCAATGCATTAGCCATCAGATAGTGGCTGGGGCTGGAGGCAGCTGAGCGGCTTTCTCACTCATATGTCTGGATGCTGGCTCTTGGCTAGATCTCAGCTGGGGCTGTCTGCCAGAACACCTATCTGTGTCTTCTCTATGTGGCTTGGGCTTCCTTATAGCATGGTGGCTGACTTCCAAGAGTAAGCATCTCAAGATCTGCATAGTTTTTTTTGACCTAGCCTTGGAAGTCACACAGTATCACTTCCTCCTCATTCTGTTAGTTGGCAGCAAGCCAGTTGAATAACTCATGCTCAAGGGGAAAAGAATTAGACTTCCTCTGTTGATGGGAGGAGTGTCAAAGAAGTATGGACATGCTTTAAAGCCACTGTGTATCTTGTAACGCCATTCTCCATCCAAACTGGATAATCTTTGAAACTTTTCTTTTTAAAGGTGATTTCTTACCGAAGAGGCATATGGTATATGCAGTAGTCCAGCAGGCTGTTTCCATCTGCAGCTTCTTATTATCCAGGTGGAAGGGGAGACTCCACCCCATGGCAGAATTTGGTTACAGGCCAACAGTTTGACATGCTTCAGATGGTGCTTCCATCCTTTGGGTAGAATTAGTTCTCCCTCCTAAGCAGTAATTGAAGTGTTTTTGTTTTTTCCCTGCATGTCAATCGTGGTGGTGCCCTTAGCTTCCTCAGCAATGCCAAGAATACTGAGAAACAGGAAAAAGAGATCAGAGTTTCTATACTTTGGTATTTATCAACTTTTATTCTCTCATACTTTCTGTTTCACTCTCTGTCAGTTTTTGGCTTTTCCTCCTCTTATTCTCCCAGGATGCTTTCTTGAGACCCTTCATCTGGCAGAGCTACCCCAGGCCAGATTTGGCTTCAAAACACATGGTGTTTTGCCATTATTCAGTTGCTTAATCATTAAAATCTGCTGACATTTTAAGAAGAATAAACCTTTTTTCATTTTTCTGAAGTTTAGAGAGTCTGCTTTCTATTGTTGTGAAATGAGTTCTCTAGAAAGAAACCATTTACAGACCATCTGTTCTCTAAGTCCATGCCATAGAGGCTCTCAGGTTTGAAGAGCATATAACCTGTTTTAGGACCACTGCTACTTTTAGCTGCCTTAGCCTAAGCAGGCAGCATCATCTGAGGTCTTTGTTCTGAGTTCCTTGAGAGTTAGAACCACATTACATGTTGATTCTCTAAAACTCCTAGCACATTATAGAGTCTTAGAAAATATGTATTGATTATGTATTTCACATTCTTAAAACTGGATTTATACTAGAGTAAATAGAAAAAAGATGGTATAAGGTTTTCTTCAGAAGCTTCTGATGCCCTTATTTGGTAAAATAAAGATTATTGAGTTATTTTAAAGCATACTCATTGTTTATTTCATCTCTGTAAAGCTTGCCAGAATCATTTGCTGATGTGACCCCTAATCCTTCTGTTTGTCACATAAAAGAAGCCCAAATGAGGGTCCGAAGAGCAGGGATAAAAACTCTCTCGAATGTTGGCATCTTCTCCACAGGACTGATGAATGGAACATAGAGTACCTTTATATCTAAGTAACTCAGATGGGAAAAAAGACTGGTGAAGAGCATTTCTCCAGCAACCTTGATGGGACTGAGGTCAGAAAATAGCCAGTTGCCTAATAGCATTTTTCCCCACTTCCTCATTCTGAATATTTGCTAAAGGTGACTGATCAAAAGGTTATGATGTTATGCCAGATGTTGGCCAAGGCCACGAATCAGTGGAATGATTCACTCTGTATACCAGTCTCACGATGCCACGATTCCGGTTTGTGCCTCAGTAAACTTCCTAGTCATTACACATAATGGATTTTTGGAGGTTGCTCCAGATAGTCAAAATCATGAATATTTATTGAACATCAAGGGTCTATTGAACATTCCTGCTCAAAGTAAAATATACTGGTCACACAGATAATGCTGATTCAGCAAATTCTATGTAAATGGCCACCTGCGGGGTATATTGCCATTATGCAATTATAGGACCTTCTGCAGTATATTTTCTTTGCCAACACGCCTTCCATGCCTCCCTTGCACTCTGACATCCCATAGCCACCACAGCCCCCCAGCTCCCCACTCTAGACTTCTGCTTTGCTCTGCCCCGTGTAACGGCTTTAGGATTGAATTGCTTAGGAAGAGAACAGAAAAAATAACTTCAGATTATTTTTGATATTTCCTTTTCCTTGTGGAAGATGAATATTGTAAGAAGGGTGGGAGGTAAACCAGATGCTCTGGTTTAAGAGTCACAGCATAGGCGTTCATTCATTCACAGACTATTTATTGAGGACTTTCTGTGGCACTTTCCTAAAAACTAGAGATAGAGCAGTTAGATAAAATTCCATCCTCAAGGGACTGGTGGAGTATAACATACAGCATGGAACTCCTCTTTTGTATAACAGGGTTGTAAGTCACCTTTCCATTAGTTATCATTAGAATAATGTTTCTCACCACATTTTCTGTTAAAACGTAACAGTCACATTTTGCTCCATACCAGGTTTTTGAGACGTGCTTAAATTGCTTGATATGGAACTATAGGTTAACTGTCACTAAGTCTTGAAGGAATTCTGAGATTCTCTTCAGAACTGAAGATAGCTGCAAAAGCCAAGTTCTGCACTAACGGTTGTAGAAAATCTCTCACTGAAAGGTGAGCTAAATGCAAGAGAGAAAGAAACTAACTTGAAAAAGCTGCAGCTGGAAAGACAACTGGCAGTGAGCTTAGATTACAGGTTTACAGGGGATATTAATGCTTGGATGGATGGATGGATGGATGGATGGATGGATGGATGATGGGATGTATGGATAGGTAGATAGATAGATAGATAAGAGAAGAAACAAAGAAAGAGAGGAGAAGAGAAGAGAAGAGAGAAGAGGAGAAAGAAGACAGGACAAGACCTGGGCCAGGCATGGTGGCTCATGCCTGCAGTCCCACTATTTTGGGAGGCTGAGGCCACAGAATTGCTTGAAGCTTTAAGACCATCCTGGGCAACATAGTGAGACTCTGTCTCTATAAATAATAATAATGATAATAAATTAGCTGGATGTGGTGGCACATACCTGTAGTCCCCATTACTCTGGAGACAGATGAGGGAGGATCACTTGAACCCAGGAGGTTGAGGCTGCAGTGACCTATGATCATGCCACTGCACTCCAGCCTGGACAACAGAGCAAGATCCTGTCTTTTAAAAGAGAAAGAAAACCTGGATACTAGGATGTTTTCTTTTTAAAATGAAAAATTGACCCAGCATTTCCATTTGTGCCTGCTGAACTGGTGACATCAGGGACTGGCAGCCATTCATTGACGTCAGCAAGAGCAGATTTAAATCTCCACAGCCGAATGCTCCTCAGCCCTGATAAATAGGGCTGGTAATTGAATTAGAAAACATTCGGAGCCGTGAGCTAATTATGCTGTTCAGGCGATTGCTTTGTCCAGGTCTGTTTCATCCTTGAATCACTTGAGTGACTTTCTCACTGGCAGGGGAAGTATTTCAGTTTCCATGATAGAGGCACATATTTATGTCTCTCTAAATCATGCTGCCTGTGCTGCCCTAGGGCAGTACTTTGGCATTTCACTTTATTACAGACATTATCATATGAGTTTTGATAGGTGTTAGTTTTGTCTGTGAATCAGTCTGATCTCTGTTTCCATGTGTATAAATGACCACATGTCATTGCAGTGCACAACTGCTCTTTCCTTTTTTTTTTTTTTTTTTTTTTTGAGCCGGAGTTTTGCTCTGTCACCCAGGCTGGAGTGCAGTGTCTCGATCTCGGCTCACTGCAAGCTCCGCCTCCCGGGTTCACGCTATTCTCCTGCCTCAGCCTCCCGAGTAGCTGGGACTACAGGTGGGCACCACCATGCCTGGCTAATTTTTTATATTTTTAGTAGAGACGGGTTTTCACCATGTTAGCCAGGATGGTCTTGATCTCCTGACCTCGTGATCCACCCGCCTCGGCCTCCCAAAGTGCTGGGATTACAGGCGTGAGCCACCGCGCCCGGCCTGCTCTTTCCTTTTATAAAGGCAAATTACCAATTTGGTTTCCTTTTTTCAATAACAATACAACAATTCAAAATGCCCCAGTTATGCTTAGTATATTAAAGCTTTTGATGACAAAATAATCTAGAACAGCAGCTGGAATGTTGGAAAGGAAGAATTCAAGCCAGCTTGTTCTTTTGGTTAAACACACACACACACACACACACACACAAGCTAGGTGCGGTGACTCATACCTGTAATCCTAGCACTTTGAGAGGCCAAGGTGGGAGGACTGCTTGAGCCTAGGAGCTTGAGACCAGTCTGGGCAACATAGTATAACACTGTCTCTATAAAAAGTAAAAAGCTGGGAATGGTGGCACACACCTTAGTCCCAACTACTCAGGAGGCTAAGGTGGGAGGATCACTTGAACCCTTGAGGTCAAGGCTGCAGTGAGCTGGGATCACACTACTACACTCCAGCCCAGGTGAAAGAGTGAGATCCTGTCTCAAAAGAAAAAAAAGAAATTACAATATATTCCCATCCCAGCTTAGAGATGACAGTGGGCTTAAGCATATATTGGCTGCTTTCTGATTCCATCTTCTGGAAAAAATTAGTTAGTGGCTTTATATATTACATTATAGATAGATAATGCTATTAAAGATCACAGCCAGAATCTGCAGGAGAAAAGGAGGTTTGTCTTCTAAAGGATTTTTTTCCAGTGCCACACTCTGATGTTAAATAGATCCTTCTTTGCTTTTCCTTCTATGTAATTCTTGCCTTTTTTGTAGTTTTGTGTTCTGGTTTAACTAGAAATGCCTCCTTATTTCCTGAATACATTATTTAGAATTTGATGCCGAATTTGTTGTGATTATACACTGAGGGAGCTTGGCAAATCAGGATGTTTCTTGGATCTCATGATGTAGCTAAGTCAGACCCATGTTTGTCCTTAGCAAGATGGTTATTCCAAACCGCAAATTCACTTGGACTTTGAATTCCTCATTGGGAGTAGGAGGAACCATCATTGTGTTCCTGGCATTTAACCCATTGCTTGACATGGAGCTCATTTACTTGTAGTTAAACTAAATTGAATTAAACTCATATCTCATTTGTGTGATATCCCTCCCTCGCTCTCTTCAGCAGTCCATCCATTCATCCTTCCTTCCATCCATCCAACATTTGTTTTTCAGCATTTACTATATGGCCAGGCACATGTGGACAGATAAAACAGGCATGGCCCCTGGAATTTGGGTGTGTTTTGTGGGGGAGGGTAGATAATAAACTAGTTAACCAATAAATAAATAATACAAATTGTGAACTGTATAATGAAGAAGCACACAGGTGCACTGAGAGAAAAGAAGTGAGAGGTGGAAACCTAGGGTTTCTTAGGATTGTTGGAAGACCTCTCAAAGGAGGTAACTTTTTTTTTTTTTTCCCCTGAGACAGAGTCTCACCCTGTCACCCAGGCTGGAGTGCAGTGGCACAATCTTGGCTCACTGCAACCTCCACCTCCCAGGTTCAAGTGATTCTCCTGCCTCAGCCTCCCAAATAATTGGGATTATAGGCGGGTGCCACCACAGCCAGCTAATTTTGTATTTTTAGTAGAGACGGGGTTTCACCACGTTGGCCAGACTGGTCTCGAACTCCTGACCTCAAGTGATCCACCCACCTTGGTCTCCCAAAGTGCTGGGATTACAGGCGTGAGCCTCTGCGCCCGGCCAAAGGAGGTAACTTTTAAGCTGAGACATGAAAAATGAGATGAACTCGGTCATGAGAAAAACAGGGTGGAAGAGTGTTCCTGGCTGAGGCAACAGCATATGCAAGGGCTCTAAGGTAGGAGCTTGTATTTTTGAAGAAATGAAAGGGGGCTGGTGCGACCAGATTGTAGAGGTCCAGGAGGAAGATGGCACAAGGTGAGGTGGGACAATCAGGCAAGGGCTGGATCTCCTAGGGATTTGTAGGCAGTGAGAAAGAGTTTGGGATTTATTCAGCCCACCTCTAGTTGCTGCTGAATGCACAGAGTATTTAACCTGAGATGCCTGTAGATTTGGTTATGGTTAGACAAGTTGCTTTTCCTGCTTAGTGTACCTTGGAATATTGGATGGATAAAATGAAATGATGTGCTACATGTTTATTAAATGCTGCTTATACACCTACCTACCCAGCCCTCAGCATTTGACCTCCCGTCTGAATGTTTGCATTATCACTTTGAACTTCTGTGTCAGTTGTTTAGAATTTACCATATGCTAAGTTATGATGATGTATCGTTCATAATCTGTTCTACCCAATTAGCTTATTAGCCCTTTGAGAAGAGAGACTTATATATCTCAGAGCCAGCACACAAATGTTTACATATAGTGGGCACATTGATTTTTTTGTTTGGTTGGTTGCTTTTGTTTTGAAAATTGAGGGTTTCCTTTATTTAAAATTTGTCTACTGGTTTTAAAACATTATTATAAGTAATACATTTATCTACTTTTATATATATTTGAAATTTTCATCATAGCAAATGGAAAACAAGTAGATTGTTTGTAAAACAAGCAAATAAATAAATAACATGGCGTAAAGTACAAAGTAAAAGTCCTCTGCTGTATCATAGGGACTGCATAATTTTCATTTTAATTGATACTGCTAAAACTGTCTTTCTTTTTTTTCTTTTTTTTTTTTGAGACAGAGTCTTGCTCTGTCACCCAGGCTGGAGTGCAGTGGCAGGATCTCAGCTCACTGCAAGCTCCGCCTCCCGGGTTCACGCCATTCTCCTGTCTCAGCCTCCCGCGTAGCTGGGACTACAGGTGCCCGCCTCCTCGCCCGGCTAGTTTTTTGTATTTTTTAGTAGAGACGGGGTTTCACCGTATTAGCCAGGATGGTCTCGATCTCCTGACCTCGTGATCCGCCCGTCTCGGCCTCCCAAAGTGCTGGGATTACAGGCTTGAGCCACCGCGCCCGGTGAAAACTGTCTTTCTAAGTGACTGTGCGGGTTTACACTTTTACTGGCAATATCTGTTTCTTGATTCCTCATCAGTGTTTGAGACTGTCAGGCTTTTTAACTTTTCCAAACCTGATTATTGAAAATTGTGTCTAGTCTTACATTTCCCTGATTCCTGGTAAGATTGATCATTATTTCATGTTTATCAACCATTTGCATTTCTCTTCTGTAATCATATCTTTTGTCATTTTTCCTATTGAATTGTCTTACTGATCACCCAAACAGTTTATATAGTCTAGATGCAAATCGTCTGGTACATATATTGCATTTTCTCCCAATCTCTTTTATTTTTTATCCTTGTTTTAGCTTGTCTTTTGAACTCAACAATAATGCATAGTAGTCCTTTTTCCATTTCAGTCCAGCCAGTTATTTTTTAACTTTTTTTGTTTTTCAGAAATGTGGTTTTGCTGTGTTTGCCCAGGTTGCCCTTGAACTCCTGGGCCCAAGCAATTCTTTCATGTACCCAGGATTACAGGAACATACCACAACACCTACCTAGTCAGTGTTTTATTTTGTTTTGTTTTGTTTTGTTTTGTTTTTGAGACAGAGTCTTGCCCCATCACCCAGGCTGGAGTGCAGTGGCGCAATCTCAGTTTACTACAAGCTCCATCTCCCAGGTTCAAGCAATTCTCCTGCCTCAGCCACCCAAGTATCTAAGATTAAAGGCACCCGCCGCTATGCCCGGCTAATTTTTGTATTTTTAGTAGAGACAGGGTTTCACTATGTTGGCCAGGCTGGTCTTGAACTCCTGACCTCAAGTGAGCCACTGCGCCCGGCTGCTAGTCAGTGTTTTTGATGATGATGTATCCCATGTGCAGACCAAGATAGTTTTTAAAATTATTATTATTCTTTTTTTTCTCTTTTATTCATACCTAGTGATCAGGAAATAATTTTTTTCCAACTCCTGAGTGGAATCAATTTCTGAAATTATCAGAAAATGATCATTTTTGTGAACATGATCTATCAGCCTACCAGGAAAATAGTCATCACCATTTACTATCTCAGTCCAATGGACCCTCTTTGTTTTCTCTATTTTTACTTTTTTTTTTTCTTTTTTTTTTTTTGAGACAGGGTCTCGCTCTGTCACCCAAGCTGGAGTGCAGTGGCGCAATCTCGGCTCACTGCAACCTCCACCCCCCAGGTTCAAGCGATTGTCCTTCCTCAGCCTCCTGAGTAGCTGGGATTACAAGCACGCTGTAATTTTTGTACTTTCAGTAGAGACGGGGTTTCACCATCTTGGCCAGGCTGGTCTTGAACTCCTGACTTCATGATCCACCCACCTTGGCCTCCCAAAGTGCTGGGATTACAGGCGTGAGCCATTGTGTCTGGCCTATTTTTAAGTTATTTTATAGGCTGGGCATGGTGGCTCATATCTGTAATCCTAACACTTTGGAAGGCTGAGGCTGGTGGATTTATCGAGCCCAGGAGTTCAAGGCCAGCTTGGATAACATAATGAAACCCCATCTCTACAAAAAATAAAAAATTAGCCAGGCACACCTGTAGCCCAGCTACTCAGGAAGCTGAGGCAGGAGGATTGCTTGAGCTCAGGAGGTCAAGGCTGCAGTGAACTATGATCATGCTACCGCACTCTGGCTTGGGCAACAGAGCGAGACCCTGTCTCAAAATAAATAAATGAAAATAAGTATAATTTATCTTTGTTCTTTGGAAGACTCTAAAAAGAATAAAATTATGAACTAGCAATCCTCCCAAATAGTAAGGAATTGCTACAAAAAGAAAGTAAAAACCTGGGACAGGCGAGGTAGCTCACGCCTGTAATCCCAACACTTTGGGATTCCGAGGCAGGAGGATTGTTTGAGCCCAGGAATTCAAGGCCAGTCTGGGCAAAATACTGAGACCCTGTCTCTTGGAAAAAAAAAAAAAAGTAAGTTGAAAACTAAAATTGGGTCCGCTGGACGCTGAGGTTATACCAAGGACTTGAGTTGACCAGAAATATACAATGACTGTATTAATGAAGCTTATATTGTAGAGTCAACTAAAATGGAAATTACACTTGTTAGTTTTATACTTTCTTTACTAAAGCTTGTAGGAATTTGCTCTATTTTGCATCATTCTGTTCTACCTTTTACCCTTCACCTTATTTGTGCAGTGTAGATGAAAAGGGTAAATTTTCTTTTTTTTTTTTTTTCGGACAATGTCTCACTCTGTCACCCAGGCTGAAGTGCAGTGGCATGATCACAGCTCACTGCAGCCTCAACCTCCTGGGCTTATGGGCTCATGCCGTACTACCAGCTCAGACTTCAGAATAGCTGAGACTGCCCGTGTGTGCCAATCTGCCAGGCTAATTTTTAAACATTTTTTGTAAACACAGGTCTCACTTTGTTGCCCAGGCTGGGCTCAAACTCCTGGGCTCAAGCAGTCCTCCCACCTCAGCCTCTCAAAATATTGGAATTACAGGCCTGAGCCACCGTGCCTGGCCATTAACTTCTCCTTGACTGGGGTAGATGCTTCCTCTTTTGTAGGAGCCCTGCTTTGTCTCATGTCTCTTCTCCAAACCTCTTTTCTCTATCAAAGCCGTTGATAGAGTTCACTGTTGAAGTGAAGTGAATCTCACAGAGCACAGGGCACTGCCAGCGTCCTAGTTGGGAAGAATCTCTAAGAGGCGTGCATGCCAAGCACAGTGTCATTGTGTGCAGGCATTGTAGGAGTCTGCCAAACCCAAGGGTAGGCTGCCAGTACAAATGCCACGTTGACATGACATTTACAAGTTTAGAATTTGGAAAAGGACTGGCAGTGGAACACCTTCAGCTACCTCATTCAGGATGGCAGTAACTAGGCCAACTTTTGATTTTCAGACTCAGAAATCAGAGTCAGGAAGTAATACTCCATACAGAATTTAAAACTATCACTACAACTTTTTCTAGGAAATGACAAATCCTGTTAGTCTGTTCCTGGGATGCATGATAAACCATAATGGTTAAGAGTGCAGACTCTGGAATCAAACCTGGATTTGAATGAGGCCTCTGTCACTTACTGTGTAACCCTGTGCAAGTTGAAGCCCTAGTTTCCCTTTTATAAAATAGGGATAATAATGCCACTTCCTCATAGAATTATCAAATGGATTAAATCATATATTTTTGTTGTTGTTGTTGAGATGGAGTCTCGCTCTGTCGCCCATGCTAGAGTGCAGTGGCGTGATCTCGGTTCACTGCAACGTCTACCTCCCGGGTTCAAGCAATTCTCCTGTGTCAGCCTCCCAAGTAGCTGGGATTACAGGCATGTACCACTATGCCCGGCTAATTTTTTTGTGTTTTTAATAGAGACAGAGTTTCACCATGTTGGTCAGGCTGGTCTCGAACTCCTGATCTCAGATGATCTGCTTGCCTCGGCCTCTGAAAGTGCTGGAATTACAGGCGTGAGCCACTGTGCCCAGCCGATAATATATTTAAAATATAAACACTTTTCACATTCTTCAGAAATTCATGAGAAATTTAGGTTTTCAGTTCTTACGTTTCAGTAATAAGTAGATATATTATAATTTACCAGGGACATGTTGTCACAACATGAACTTGTATATAGACGCTTTCCTTGACTTAGACAATACTGGAACACTAGGCACAGGCACCCAGGATGTAGTTTTCTTCCCCTCTCCAGGAAAACTTAGAGCTGGAGTCCAGGTCATTTGAGTACTTGGCATCTCTACAGTTTCTTAGATGCAGAAACCATTTTGGTGTTCAGAATTCATTTCAGCAATAGCAGTCCTTTGATTGACCTGGAATTTTTCTATGGCACATTCTAATGCAAAATGAAGACCTAGAGCTCTTCTGAAGGATATACTGTAGCTTATTAGGGACAATAATAAATTTTCGTTTAGGTAACAAGGTACTCGGCCTTGATTAAGTCTTTTATCATGATCTAGGACCTAAGTAATAGGCTTTTCTCTGTCACTTGAATAAAATACAATCCTTACTACAGATCTTAGTTTATTTCTTTTAATTACATTTAGTACCATTAGTAAATTCTCCCAACTGATAAAATTCTCTTTTTTAACCCTTGTTTTTCAGATCTTCAAAGCTGCTGCGGGCATTCTATGTCCCTTTCCTGTCAGATCAGTATACGGTGTATGTAAACTACACCATCCTCAAACCCCGGAAAGCAAAGCAAATCAGGAAGAAAAGTGGAGGTTAGCAACACACCTGTGGCCCCAAAGGACAACCGTCTTGTTAACTAGTGATTCCAGTGACCTGACTCCCTGCAAGTCATCGCCTGTAACATTTGTAATAAAGGTCTTCTGACACGAATACTGGAATCTGGGTGCTCTGGGCTAGTCAAAGTCTATTTCAAACTCTAGTCAAAATCACATTTGCTCCTTTTGTGTCACGTCTCTGTTCTGCATGTAAACTTTTTGCAGCTAGGCAGAGAAAGGCCCTAAAGCACAGATAGATATATTGCTCCACATCTCATTGTTTTTCCTCTGTTCAATTATTTACTAGACCGGAGAAGAGCAGAACCAACTTACAGGAAGAATTGAAAATCCTGGATGGCTGTGTTAAGCTGTTCTCCACACTCTGGCCTGGCATCTGAGAACTAGCAAGCCTCTCTTAGGCCATATGGGCTTCTCCACCAAAGCTGTTTGGCAGCTCCTAGCAGACCTTCTTATTCAAATCCTCGTGCTGAAAATGAACATAGCCTAGTTGCCAGCCCACATATCCTTTTCACCTCCAGCAAGACTAAGCTTCTTTAAAGCACTTCACAGGACTAGGACCCTGTCCTGGAGCTATCTCAGGAAAAAGGCGACCATTTGAGGAACTGTGACCTAATTTTATTATAATGATGCCTCTAATTTTAATTTCCTTTACAACCCACTGTACCTATATGGTTGTATTGTTTTTTTGTTTAGTTTTAGCATGCTGTGTTTTGAATTCTAGACTCCTCCGTGTGAAGATATCAACAGACAAAACTACAACTGTACAGGACATATTTGGAGAAAATTTTATCAATTGATAGATTTGGATGACATCACATTTTTAAGTAATGTAATCTGAGGCCACTGCTGAGGAAATTAAGAATTTTCCTTTTTTTTTTTAACCACCCCCAGTGAAAAGGACCAGTGTATATTTATAGCACCTATTTTTTAGTTCTGTCTGTTGTGAGGCACATCCTGCATGGGGCACTTCTAGTCAAATAGGCAATTATAAGGACCTAATTAAAATGTAATAAGTATTTACTATTACTTTAAAAGCCTTTACTGTCAGAACTTCAGTTTACAAGGCACTTTCACAGCATCTCATTTGATCCTCACAATCACAACATGTGGTAGACAAGGCAGGTGATTTTTATCCCCATTTTACAGATAAGGAAACAGGCTGGGGTGGGGAGTGAGGGGAGGTAAACATAGTTGCCTGAGGTCACACAGCCAGTAAGTAATAGAGCTGGGACTGGAACCTAGGTTTCCTTACTCTCATCTGTTGCTCCTCCATATTCCTCACTCAACCATGAAAACATTACTCGAAAGGACTGATGAGCTTAACCAGAGACCCAACTGATATTGTAACTTTCTATTTTAAGGAAGAATTGTATCTGTATTTCTTTGAGTTCTTTGGAGCCTCCAGTCTGCCTGTATGTTAGACCAGCACAGCAGTGCTGTGTGATGCAGCCTGACCTGTGGCAGGAAAGTAGTGCTTCTGTTTGGAAGTCGTCTTCTTTTGCAGCCACACAGGATCCAAATATTAGTACTATTCCTGTAGTCAATCTGGGGTCACATTATAGGTGCCTTATTTCCCTAAGGGTAACTGATCTGAATATCTGCAAATAGGATGAATCTATTTTTCAGAAGTTCCATCTTTCATTTTTCTTTTTTCTTTTCTTTTCTTTTCTTTTTTTTCTTTTTTTTTTTTTTTTTTTTTTTCTTTTGAGGTGGAGTCTCATTCTGTCGCCGAGGCTGGAGTGCAGTGGCATGATCTCGGCTCACTGCAACCTCTGCCTCCCAGATTGAAGCAATTCTTATGCCTCCCAAGTAGCTGGGATTACAGGCATGAGCCATCACGCCCAGCTAATTTATGTATTTTTAGTAGTCGGGGTTTCACCACGTTGGCCAGGGTGGTCTTGGACTCCCGACCTCAGGTGATCCACCCACCTCAGCCTCCCAAAGTACTGGGATTACAGGCATGAGCCACTGTACCCAGTCCCATCTTTCATTTTCAAAGAGGAGGGCATTCTAATAGGAACTGATGCCAAGACAGAAGAAAAGAAGTGATAATAGAAGAAATGGCTAGTTACAATATTAAAAAGCTCCTCTTTGAGATCTGCTCTGCAGGAATATCAGAGACAGAGTTGAAGCACTGGAGAAGTAATAGGTCTAGACAGTACAGAACAATAACTGCGGAGTGTGTGAAGATAGACTGGGCTCCTCCTTGCTTGAAAGATCTCTGGTATTTAATTCTCAATACTTGATTACTGTTTTCCAGTGTGAAACTGGCACATATGATCTGACTGTAGGACAGAGAATTATAAGTGAAACATTTGCCTTACTTGCAGTGATGATGTGCTGTTCTTCACAGTAGCTAAGGCCCTCTTTGTTTCACAGAGGTAAATAAGAATCCAGGAATGGAGGTCCGTCTGTGATGAATGACTTTTTTCTAATCAAAGTAGTATAATGCTGGTCTATTTTATCATCTTGCTTGTTTTTTGTTTTTTTTTTTTAAACAACAACTTAATTATAATATAGCACAAAGAAAGGCCAGGACTGATGCAGGGATTCTTATGAAACAGCAGTTCCTAACACTTTTAAAACCTGATTTTGGACTCTCTGTTCTATGTATGTCTTTAGTGAGCACAATAAATGGCAGGACACTGTGCCAAATGCTATAGGTAAGGAATATAGAAATGAATGTTTTTTATTGTGAAGGTGTTTCCATGTGATATTTTATAAACACATTTTTTTAAATCTCCATCACTTTGTAATATAGGAAGGATAGCTTTGCCTGGGAAAAACAGTTTCAAAACACCTGCTCAGAGTAGCATTTCTCCCTCAGAAAATCAGTGTTCAGCCTGCACTGACTGTTCTGCTTGCCATAAGGAGGAAGCATGCAAGATACTTATTTCTCCGTAGATGATGGAGTATAGAGGGATGTGGGACTACAGATAATTTTTTTTGTTTTTTTGCGAGACAGAGTCTTGCTCTGTCGCCCAGGTTGGAGTGCAGTGGCGCGACCTCAGCTCACTGCAACCTCTGTCTCCCAGGTTCAAGCAATTCTCCTGCCTCAGCATCCCGAGTAGCTGGGATTACAGGCATGCACCACCGCGCTCAGCTAATTTTTGTATTTTCAGTAGAGGTGGGGTTTTACCTTTTTGGCCAGGCTGGTCTCAAACTCCTGACTTCGTGATCCTCCCACCTCGGCCTCCTGAAGTGCTAGGATTGCAGGCGTGAGCCACCACGCTCGGCCCAGATGACTTTTAATAGCCTTTGATCATGGGGTGACTGAGGAAGTAGGTATACTTGGCAAATGCATGGTTCTCTGATTTCTAGCTCTAAAGCAGCCTTATCTGAATCCCCAAATCTTGTGATGCTGAGTACCACTACTGAACCAGTCTGCACGGTAGGCATCTATTACCAAAATTTACCTCCTACCTGGTAGGTGTTGTCTGATAAGAAAGAAGACAGGTTATTTTAATCTTTTGAGATAATCACAGAAAATTGCAGCCCATACTCTTTATTACCGAATTCAAGTTTGGAAATAGGCCCTTTGTTTTAAATCATGATGGGACTTTATCCCAACCATTTATCTGGGTCATTTTTCCAACTTTGGAGTTCTAGGAAAGAACCTTGAAAACCCGATATGATTCTGCAGCATGAGGTCTAGGGTGACCATTTGGGCAAAACTCCAACGGCAATTATTTATTGTGTTTTGCATTTCCTGGGATTTATTGAAATAAGAATTCACTGTGATTATGTAGTCTTCTGGCCAGTATCAGGCAGCTCTGCTTTTAATTTGGTTAATTTTATTTTATCTGAAGAGGGAGAAGAGGCACAATTTAATCTTGGCCTCCACAAGCATATTAAAGCTCATGTGTTAATCAGTGCATTCTTATGCTCCTACATTAAATGCCTTGGGTAAATGGATAAATGGACATGTGCCCAGCTTTAATTTTTTTTGCAGCAGCAGCAGAAAGATCAGACTTCCATACGGCATTGTTGGATTTCAGAGGCTTTCTGGTGTATCTGTAAATCTGAATGTTGCCTTTACTTTTGCCAGTCTGTATAACTATGTGATTCATGCTGCAGATGAAATCAGGAAGCAGTAAAGTGTTAAAGCAAGAGTATTGTCCAATTCGCTTGTCTTCCTGATCCTTGTACTTTATTTCACATGTCAGTGTTTACATTACATACTTATATTTCCTGTTAAAAAGTTAAATGAATTGTAGCAGTTTGATTTTCTCTTTCTTAATGTGACATTTTCTCTTTTGCTTTTAAATCTTTCTTGGAAATTGGAAATTGAAGGAGCTCAACTCCTTCTTTATCCCTGACTCCAGCCCTATTCCTCAGTATGGAGACCTGCCTTCTACAGGCCAAATATCCCAGAATGTTTATTCTAAAAACTTTAGAAGACGATTTCGGGAAACCCAGTGAAGATTAGTTTTATTTTACCTATGTTAAAACCACGCACAGTAGGAATTATTCAATATGTGGGCCGGGCGCGGTGGCTCACGCCTGTAATCACAGCACTTTGGGAGGCCGAGGCAGGTGGATCATTTGAGGTCAGGAGTTCAAGATCAGCCTGACCAACGTGGTGAAACCATGTCTCTACTAAAAATACAAAATAGCCGGGCGTAGTGGCGCATGCCTGTAATCCCAGCTACTTGGGAGGCTGAGGCAGGAGAATCACTTGAACCTGGAAGGTGGAGGTTGCAGTGAGCCAAGACTGCACCATTCCATTCCAGCCTGAGCAACAAGAGCGAGACTCCGTCTCAAAAAATAATAATAATAAATGAATAAAAATTAAAAAGAATTACTCAATATATGAACATTGTACCTAAAAGAGATGAAGTTCCTGGATCCATCTTAAGTTTTTGGAATGAGAATCACTGGACTGTGAGAGTCTAATTTTCTTAGAAATCTTGATCCAATTATATCTAACACTTAGGTAATTTCCCCATTTGCTGGGGTTGTTAGAAGGAATAATTTTTAAAAATTTTTTCTTTTTTTATATTTTAGAAATGGCATGTGTTATATTGTCCAGGCTGGCCTTGAACAACAAACAGTCCTCCTGCCTCAACCTCTTGAGTAGCTAGGACTACAGGCATACACCACTGCACCCAGCTGGAATAAATATTTTTTTGTAAATTAATTCCTAATGTCTTTGCTATGCCATGGACTTTATACCCTATAACTTCTAGCAGCCATCTGGTGTTGTGCCATTGGTTATCATTCTTCTTCCCATAGGACCCCAGATGCCCTTAACTTGATTTGATTTATTTCTCCCAAATTGTTTGAAGAAACGATGCTTTTATTAGTATAATTCCAGGAAGAAGTCCACAACCTTAATTTCTTTTCCCTTGTCTAGAATGTCATCTTTCTGCCTGTTTATTTGTTACTCTTACTTTTAGGGCTGAGTCTCCTTTTTTTAAGAAGGCTTTCTATACTTCAGACTCTTTGATTACATTCTTTTCTGAGCCTTCTTGATTACCCAGTGTCCTTACTAATGGCATAGAACCTTAACGTATAAACCACGCAACCCTGTCTCGTAAGGACATTGTTGGCATATGAGGGGCAAAGACCACATCACACTGCTATGTATTTCCGGTGCTCAGCATGGTTCCCTGAACATTTTGGTACTGTACATGTTTATTGACAATGAAGAAAGAAAAACAAAAAGAGACCTGGGACTAATGTACAAACTGTTGCTCTCAACTTGGCATGGATTAGACCATAGAAAATATGGCAAGTTGGCCGGACATGGTGGCTCATGCTTGTAATTCCAACACTTCGGGAGGCTGAGGTGGGTGGGATCACTTGAGGTCAAGAGTTCAAGACCAGCCTGGCCTACATGGTGAAACCCCCATCTTTACAAAAATACAAAAATTAGCCAGACATGATGGTGGGTGCCTGTAATCCCAGCTACTCGGGAGGCTGAGACAGGAGAATCGCTTGAACCCATGAGGTGGAGTTTGCAGTGAGCCAAGATCATCATGCCATTGCACTCCAACCTGGGTGACAGAGCAAGACTCTGTCTCAAAAAAAAAAAAAAAAGTCAATTCATAAATTCTGCCTGTAGTACTCAAAAAGGCAATTTGGAAGATATGCATGTGTATATTTCGCCAATTCTCCTGAAATACAAGGGCTTCTTCACAAAAGCATTTTAGAAGGGTAGCTTCTAAAATGAGAGAGAGAGAGGGTACCTTTATTGACTATTCCTATTGTGACTTGCTTCTAGAGGGTCGGACCTAGCCCAGGAGACCTTCTGAACAAATTTGGGTCAGAAAGCCTTTCCTCCAGGTGTGAGGAGGTGCTCGAGACCCTACCAGCAACATGTCCTGCTAGGAAAAGGAAGTCTGACTGCAAGATGACCGTAGAAATATATTAGATTGAATAATATTAAGTAGCAAGGGATATTTTAAAACTGAAACTGTTTTGGCTCTCTTCAGCTTTAGATTCAGCATAGCCCTGACATTTAAACAAATGATAACCAACACGTGAGAAATATAATGTGGGAAATTTAGATTAGGGATGTGAGATTATGGAATTATAGTGACAAGGAACGACGGGATTTCCAGTTGCAGGCTGGTAGAATAAATAGTCTGTTAAAATTAACGATTGGGTTTAAATAACATTTTACTTGAGTATGAGCTTTTTTTTCCTTTTTTTCAGTGAATTCTCATAAAATACTTTAGGTGGTAGGGCTTTTTGTTTGTTTTTGGTTTTGCCTCTGGTTTCTGGGCTTGAGATGCCTAGAGATGAAAGTATTTAAGTTGGCTGGATGAGGGGGCTCACACCTGTAATCCCAGCACTTTGGGAGGCTGAGGTGGGAGGATCGTTTGAGGCCAGGAGTTTGAAATCAGCCTAGGCAATAAAGTTTGACCCTACCCCACCTCTATATTTTAAAAATATACATATATAATTAAAAGAAAGAAAAGTATATAAATGAGGCAACTTCTTGGTGGTCCCAATAGCCAAAAGATTGGGTGATTTATGACAAAATTCCTTTGACAAGGGTGTTTTGCAGATCTTCAGCCATGGATTTCAGACATACTTGCCTTACAAGAGCTCTCTTGACCTTTACTCTTGCACAAACTGTATATGGCAAGTGGTGCCCTTGGCCTTTGACTGAAGATTTTAACTTGGGAATTGCAAGTTGCCAAATGAGAAGGGCGTACGTTTTTGGTTGATTGATTAGCTGCTTCAACAGCCTAGTATCCACTGCTGAAGAAACTGATCTGTAAAGTAGCAGTTCTCCAGTGGAGCTACACGAGACGGAACCTGGGATCACTTAAAAATTTGCCACTATTGGCAGGGCACGGTGGCTCACGCCTGTAATCTCAGCACTTTGGGAGGCCGTGGCAGGCGGATCACCTGAGGTCGGGAGTTCAAGACCAGCCTGACCAACATGGAGAAACCCAGTCTCTACTAAAGATACAAAATTAGTTGGGCATGGTGGCGCATGCCTGTAATCTCAGCTACTCGAGAGGCTGAGGCAGGAGAATCTCTTGAACCTGGGAGGCGCAGGTTGCGGTGAACCAAGGTAGCATCATTGCACTCCAACCTGGGCAACAAGAACGAAAGTCTGTCTCAAAAAAAAGAAAAGAAAAGAGAATTGCCAGTATCTGGTTGACCACCCAGGAATTCTGAGTATGTGGTCGAGGGTGGGCCCAGGCATCGTTATGTTTGTTTTTTAACTCTCCAGGTGATTTAGCTAATCGGTAGCTAGAGTTGAACACCACTGCTCTGGGTAAAGTCTGACAGACCAATAATCATGCCAAAAAATCAAAGGTAATTAAGCAGGCAGAATGGTGTCCTTTTCTAATTGTGACTCCTAGTTACCCAGGCCTTCATCTAGGCCTCTTCCCCACCACAGACCATTTCTCTGTCTACTCCAGCCCATCAAACCTTACCTGCCCTCCCTCCCATTCCCTCTGGACCCTGCTTTCTGGGAAACAATTAACTAATATGATACTGAAGTACGCTAATGGATGTTAATAATTAACTGTAGTTCTCTTCCCATTGATCCTCTCACCTCAGTACACTGAATGACAACTCATCCGGAAAAAGAATGAATGACTATAATTTTGGCAATTGCAGACCTATTCAGCATCATTGGATTGAATGATTGATCAAGTGGTAGAAGAGGGCTCAAGCAGGCTGACCTGCCCTTCAGGAAGACTGCCTGGTCTTCAAATTCAACCTTATTGCTTGACACTACTTGGCCTGCTCAGGTAAGGACTTATGGCTGCCTTGAGTAGAACAATGGGAAAGGAAAAAAAAAATGCGTGTGAGTATTAAGCCCTTCTACTCAACGCACTGGAGGAGCCTGCTTTGTTTGGCTTTAAAGTATAATTAGCTCTGTTTATTTGACAGAAGCACTGTAAAGACCCTAGTTTACCTTTGTTAGTCTGCTTCTGGTCTTTGCAGAGAGAGCTTCGCTTGAGCAGCTGCCGCTGCCCTGAGACATGAGAGCAAAGGTTGATCTCATTTTGAGAGAAATGACCTGAAATGTGTTCACTCAACCAACAACAAGACACCATGTACCATTCAGGAGTTGGTCTCACCTCTTTCTTGTCTCCCTGTTACTATATCTCTGAGCCTTCCTGGTATTTCCTATAATGTGCTCCCATTTTTTCCTTGCCAGTGAAATATTTGTGGAGGTATGCAGAAAAGAAGGCTGTTTTTTCAGTGCTACATGTATAAAAGAATGTCATGAATTCTTTAAAACTCACCCCTTTCCTTGCATCTTTTTTTTAATATTTGTGTTCTCATAGTCCGTGATTACTGGAAATATTCTAGAAAACAGCACCAAAGTGTAAATTTATTGCCACATTTTCTTGTTTTGTTTTTGTTTTACTCCCAAGTATCACTGTCTCTGACAGCTTAAGGCAACCTTATCTGCCATGCTGTTATAAGGCTTCCCTAATGTCCAGCAGAGGGCATCCTATTCTCACTAAAATCTGAGCGCTCCTTTCCCTCCAGCAATTAAGTTCATGTCGGTTTTTGAAATTCCAGTGTAAGTTGAAATATCTTTATTGCATTTATTTAGAATCTGTATTTCTGCATTGCACTCTTGTATTGCTATAATTGCAAAAATTTCCTAGAGAAAATTATGTCCTTAACTAACCAAGGGGTGAATTGTCCATCACAACAGTGACTCTCCGATTGGTCGAGGATTCTCAAGTCAATTCTCAGCTGATTTCAGTTCTGTTTGGCATGACTTTGATGGTGTTCATAGGTAACATAAAATGTGTTTAGTTGAGAGGAGAAAGCAGCTACTCTTAGGGGCAATTACCAGCCATTTGCCCATTTTCAGGGTTCCAAATATGAGCAAACCACATCACATACACAGTCCTAACTTTACCTCTGGTAACTTACTGATAGTGCCAAAAGCAACTCGAAAGATTTATCAAAGTCCAAGTTTCTCTCCTTCAGATGCTAATTTGTTATCCATGGCACAGTAACTCAAGGGAAGGTAGCAGCATTTAGCAGGGCCTGAGCCCTGTAAAGTAAAAGTCCTTAGAATACCTTTGCTCCCCATGCCTAGGCTATGGGTTGAAAAGCACACATTTGCAGAAGGAAGTAGAATTTGCATTTTAAAAGTGTAGGGTTAACCACCTAGAGCAGATTTGGGTCTTGAGGAACGAACAAGGTCAGCTCTGCTAGATATAGAAGGGGATTCTATTCTTCATGAGTGTAATGCCTGATACCCTCCTTTGAGCTCAATCTTAGAAATATATAGGATTATACTGGGTTATATTAGGGTTTAGGAGGGTATTTTGTTTGTTGGTTTGGTTTTTGTTTTGTTTTGTTTTTGTTTTTTGAGATGCAGTCTCGCTCTGTTGCCCAGGCTGGAGTGCGGTGGCATGATCTCGTCTCACTGCAACCTCCACCTCCTGGTTCAAGTAATTCTCCTGCCTCAGCCTCCTGAGTAGCTGGGATTACAGGCACGCCACCACACCTGGCTAACTTTTGTATTTTTAGTAGAGATGGTGTTTCACCATGTTGGCCAGGCTGGTCTCGAACTCCTGACCTCTGGTGATCCTCCCGCCACAGCCTCCCAAAGTGCTGGGATTACAGGTGTGAGCCACTGTGTCCGGCCTTGGTTTTTGTTTTTGTTTTAATACACCTTGTAGATTATCAGATTTGGTCTGTGGAGGAATCATGAATAATAGCTAAGACATATTAAGCATTTACTGTATGTCAATATTTTTATTTTTATTTTGTTATTTATTGATTTATTTTGCAGTGAGCTATGAGTGTGCCACTGCACTCCACCCAGGCCGGGTGTGCAGCACCCAGGCTGCAGTGCAGTGGGACACTCATAGCTCACTGCAGCCTCAAACTTCTGGGCCAAGTGATCCTCCCACCTAGGCTCCTGGGTGACTGGGAAATGCAGGCGTGTGCCACCACGCCCCACTTATGTCAGGAATGCTTTAAGTTGCTTTTTTCTCACATAGTCGTCACAACAACCTTATGAAGTCAATAACTATTATTAACCTCCTTTTATAGATGGGGAAACTGCTGCTTGGAGATATTATTAAGTGTCTCACCCGAGATCACCTAGGTAGAAAGTGGTAGACCAGCAATTCAAACCCAAGCAGTCTGACGCCTGAGTCTCTCTTTTAACCATGACTTTATAGTCCCTATTTCATAACCTCTTTGAAGCCTACAGTCTTTTTTCGATGATATGTTGGGGGAACCTAGAAGGAGTCAATAGGCAGAGATGAGAACAGGATGTAGTCAAAGTTGTTTCACTTTATAAAAAATAAATTATTTATTTATTTAGAGATGGGGTCTCACTATGTTGCCCAGGCTGGCCTCAAACTCCTGGGCTTAAATGATCCTCCTGCCTCAGCCTCCTCAGTAGCTGGGGCTATAGGCACTTGTTTCAGTTTTTTATCACCTTCTTAGTCCACTTCCAGTAACCACAGCCTGGACAGTGTTCTAGTAGAACAGTGTGCAGCTGGTACATGCAGTGTTTGTAGGGGCTTTTCTAGAACACTGGGGGCCTCCAGCTAATTTTAACCACATAGCTAAATCAGAGAGGGAGTTGATTTCCTGAAGTCCTAGAAGTTAGTGGAAATTCCGGTTTCTGATTACAGTCCCAGCTGGATTTCTGCCGAAATGTGACTTTTGTGTCCAGGGGATCTTGGCACTGGTCCTTTCTTACTCCTGTGACTTTTCTCCTACCAGTTCTGCTGAGCAGCTCAGAAAAGGAAATGGGAAAGAATACCATCTTCAGGGGAGACCAAGGGCAAAAGCTTTCAGGGGAACAGGAATATTTTAAGTTGGCCCTGCTGTCACTAAATCAAACCTCTGTCTAGTTGGATCCTGGGGGCAGTGTGCCCAGCTGCTGAAAGCTATTACTTATGTTGGCTGGGTCTAGTACAAGACATAGTGATAAGTGGCCGGGCATGGTGGCTCACGCCTGTAATCCCAGCACTTTGGGAGGCTAAGTGGAGAGGACTGCCTAAGTCCAGGAGTTCGAGACCAGCCTGAGCAACACGGTGAGACCCTGTCTTTTTTTTTTTTTCTTTTAAAAAAAATGAGAGAGAAGAAAGAAATTTGGACTCTACCCTGTGGATATAGCAGAGCTAGACAGGGAATAGCAGGGCAGGAGTTACTTATCATACACATCTGTGGATGCCACAGGAAAGATAGCCAGGGCCAGGCAGAGGGTACAGTCTGTAGCATGGTAAACCAAGAGCTAAAAGGTTTGCTTATTTCAATAGGTAATAACCTTCATGGTTCAAAATTCAAAAAGCCTAAATGCAATGTGGTATTCTGAAGTGAGTCCTGCAATAGTTATTAGGACATTAGTGGAAAAATGGGTGAAATTTGAGTAAAATCTGGAGTTTAGACAAAGTACAAATGGAGATGCTGCACATTGAAAATTTTCCCTTCCACCTTTGTTCCCCAGGCACCCTGTTACCTTGCTGTAAACAAACAATGTTATTCATCATGTGTGTCCTTCTAGAGTTTTTTGTACATATACAAGCACAGGTGTGTGCATTCTATTTTACACAAATGGTAAGATACTATTGATAAAATGTACACTATTCTGGCCCTTGCACCTTCTTTTTTTTTTTTTTTTTTTTTTTTTTTT
>NW_016807677.1:7163448-7167391 GCF_001698545.2 Rhinopithecus bieti
GCCCAGGCTGGAGTGCAATGGTACGATCTCAGCTCACCGCAACCTCCACCTCCCAGGTTCAAGCGATTCTCCTGCCTCAGCCTCCCAAGTAGCTGAGATTACAGGCATGCGCCACCACACCCAGCTAATTTTGTATTTTTAGTTGAGACGGGGTTTCTCCATGTTGGTCAGGCTGGTCTCGAACTCCCGACCTCAGGTGATCTGCCCACCTCGGCCTCCCAAAGTGCTGAGATTACAGGCATGAGCTACCTGCACCCGGCCTCCTTGCTATTTTTTTGTTTGTTTGTTTTTAAATAAGATATGGCTGGGTATGGTGGCTCATGCCTGTAATCCCAGCACTTTGGGAGGCCGAGATGGGCTGATTGCTTGACAAGCCCAGGACTTCAAGACCAGCCTGCGCAACATGGCCAAACCCTGTCTCTACAAAAAATACAAAAATTAGCCAGGTATGGTGGCGTACACCTGTCATCCCAGCTACTTGGGAGGCTGAGGTGGGAGGATCACTTAAGTCCAGGAGATCGAGGCTGTGGTAAGCTGTGATCATGCTACTACACTCCAGACTGTAACAGAATGAGACGCTGTCTCAAAAAAACAAAAACAAAAACAAAACCCAACAAAGATGATTTTCATATTAGCCATTTAGCAGCTATGCTTTTTCACTTATCACTGTAACAAAATATTTTTTTCCGAGTGGTATACAGCCTCTGGCAAGATAATGGGGGTTCTGGCCTGAGAACATTAGAGCCCTTTGAGAGTACTCAAAGGCCTAAGGCTTTTGAGAAAGCCTTGTTCTTCAGGTTTTCCATAGCTTAAATCTACCCTTGTGACGCCCATAATCCCAGCACTGTGGGAGGCTGAGGCGGGTGGATCACCTGAGTTCAGGAGTTCGAGAGCAGCCTGGCGAAAATGGTGAAACCCCGTCACTACTAAAAATACGAAAATTAGCCAGGCATGGTGGTACATGCCTGTAATCCCAGCTACTCGGGAGGCTGAGGCAGGAGAATCACTTGAACCCAAGAGGTGGAAGTTGCAGTGAGCTGAGATCGCCCCATTGCACTACAGCCTGGGTGACAAAGCAAGACTCAGTCTCTGGGGAAAAAAAAAATATATATATATATATATATATATGTATGTATATATATATATGTATGTATATATATGTATGTATGTATATATATGTATGTATATATGTATGTATGTATATATATGTATGTATGTATATATATGTATATATATGTATGTGTGTATATATATGTATGTATATATATATATGTATGTGTATATATATACCCTTGTGGCTAAAGGAGATACTAACTCTGACTGCTGTTCTTAGAGAACTGGGGCCTGTACGCCTTGAACATAGGTCACCAGATGTACTCTCTTACGTTTGGCATGGGCATCAGATTCAGTGAGCCCTTGATAATAAATAACACAACTTCTAACATCTGCATGGTGCTTTCCACTAACAAAGCACCTTTCATCATGGCTGTCACTCCTCACAAGTCTGAGAGGTAAAAGCTCTATTTTACTGATGAAAAAAAATCTTCTAGAACAGGTATTCTACTCTGTAAATCATGTACCCCTTTCATTCTTTCATGTGGGTCCTTTCTGTTGCCAAAGTTCAATTGATTGGAATATTTTCCTATTTGTTCCCACTTCCTCAGTAGATAAAAACTGTTAAAGGATAGTATCTAAGTGCTTTCTCTTGCCAGGTACTACCTATGCACTTTATATGAATTATTTAATCTTTTTAACAACCACATGAGGTAAGCTCAACAGCTCCACTGTGTAAATGTAGAAACCAAGATTCAGAGAGGTTAAGTTATTTGCCCAAAGTCACACAGCTAGTAATTGGTAGAGGTGGGATTTCAATCTATATCTTCCTGACTCCAGAGTATACTCTCCTAACCATTGTACGTACTATTGTGAAAGGTAACTGAGTGTCCTCTTTCTTTCTTTTTTTCTTGCTCTATTGCCCAGGCTGGAGTGCAGTGGTGCGATCATGGCTAACTGCAGCCTCTGCCTCCCAGGCTCAAGCGATTCTCCCACCTCACCCTCCCAAATAGCTGGTACTACAGTCAGGCACCACTGTGCCCAGCTAATTTTTGTATTTTTTGTAGAGATGAGGTTTTACCATGTTGCCTAGGCTGGTCTCAAACTCCTGAGCTCCAGAGATCTGCCCACCTGGACTTCCCAAAGTGCTGGGATTACAGGCATGAGCCACCTCACACCTCGCCTGGCTGTCCTGTTTCTTTGATTTGCTCTTCCCAAGAATTCAAGCAAAGTTTTCCTTGGAAATCCAATACGTTTGTTGTATATGGTGATGAGCTGTGGAACAGAGGTAGGAGATGGAGGAGGGAGTAGCAATAATCCCTGATTATGAGTTCTGCACCTGCTTCAGATTTATTGGGACTTCAGGTAAAGTTCTTTTCTCTTTGTCGGGGTATTCCCACCCATAAGAATGGGATTAAAAATTTGCCATGAAGAAAACACAGAAGAAAAAGAAGACTAAAATACTGAGCTGCAATTGAGGGGAAAATATTTGAGTTGCACAGAATGGTGACATACTTTGCATAAATACAAATTTAAAACATCTTTAATGCTATGGTGATAACCACTACTTTGCAGTGAATTAAGTACAGCCCTCAGAATCAGTTTACCAGGGTCATCTTGCCAAATGAAGATAGTTGGAAAATGCCTCTGTGTGCCTCAGGTCTGTCATCCACCCCTGTCATCCACCACTCCCTTGATGTCCCTTTTTTGGGGGGACAACCCTCTGAATCTGCCCTGAGACACTTAGAGGTCTTCTGCACTTGGCCTTCTTGCACAGTGGGGTGACTGTGGAGCAGATCAGCCTTTGAATGAGAACCTATTTGTAAAGCTCTTTGGTTGTGAGGGACATGCAAGCTTAATAAACATGAGGTAAGGGGCTAGAGAAGATGACAGTGATGTCACTTCGATCCTCATTACTGATGCTTTTCTTTTTCCCAGTGGCGCTATCTTGGCTCACCACAACCTCTGCCTCTTGGGTTCAAGCGATTCTCCTGTCTCAGCCTCCTGAGTAGCTGGGATTACAGGCATGCGCCACCACACCCGGCTAATTTTTTCATTTTTAGTAGAGATGGTTGGTTTTCACCATGTTGGCCAGGCTGGACTCAAACTCCTGACCTCAGGTGATCCGCCCACCTCGGCCTCCCACAGTGCTGGGATTACAGGGGTGAGCCACATGCCCAGCTGATGACTGATGCTTTTCTGATGTGACTTTGAGAGCTGTTAACATGAATAATAGTTGATGACCATTGATCCCATCTGTCTGTACTTCCTATATTCTTGATGCTTTGTCTTATAGGAACCGGGCAAATCTAACTCAGTCTTCCTTTGATTCACACTGGATGAGTGAACTGCATGTGGGTGTCAGAACTCAGTGCTTTTGTACTGAAGATGTCACCTTGTTACCTGAGAGCTGCCTTAAATCCTCAGCCTAATCTTAGCTGTTGCCTCTGGCATTCCCTGGTTATTAGTTTCTTGTGGGTTGTGTGTGGGAAGTGGAGAGGAGACCTGAGGGAGGAATAGAGAGAGTATACGGAAATACCCGGAAATACCTCAGTGCCACAGTACTGTATTGGTAGTGCTTGGCTAAATTCCAGAAGTCCAGCAAAAGAGGGCCTACCTTTTTTATTTTATTTATTTATTTTTTAGAGACAGGGTCTGGCTCTGTTGCCAGGCTGGAGTGTACAGATGTGATCATAGCTCACTGTAGCCTCGAACTCCTGGGCTCAAGTGATCCTCCCACCTCAGCCTCCTAAGCAGCTGGGACTATAGGTGTGCCAGCACACTCTGCTATTTATTTTCTTTTTCTTTCTCTCTTTCTTTCTCTCCCTTTCTTTCTCTTTTCTTTCTTTCTTTTCTCTCTCTTTCTTTCTTTCTTTTCTTTCTTTCTTTC
>NW_016807677.1:7170210-7216824 GCF_001698545.2 Rhinopithecus bieti
AAAGTGTTCCTATTTCTCCACATCCTCTCCAGCACCTGTTGTTTCCTGACTTGTTAATGATTGCCATTCTAACTGGTGTGAGATGGTATCTCATTGTGGTTTTGATTTGCATTTCTCTGATGGCCAGCGATGATGAGCATTTTTTCATGTGTCTGTTGGCTGTATGAATGTCTTCTTTTGAGAAATGTCTGTTCATATCCTTTGCCCACTTTTTGATGGGGTTGTTTGTTTTTTTCTTGTAAATTTGTTTGAGTTCTTGGTAGGTTCTGGATATCAGCCCTTTGTCAGATGAGTAGATTGCAAAAATTTTCTCTCATTCTGTAGGTTGCCTGTTCACTCTGATGGTAGTTTCTTTTGCTGTGCAGAAGGTCTTTAGTTTGATTAGATCCCATTTGTCACTTTCGGCTTTTGTTGCCATTGCTTTTGGTGTTTTAGACATGAAGTCCTTGCCCATGCCGATGTCCTGAATGGTATTACCTAGGTTTTCTTCTAGGGTTTTTATGGTATTAGGTCTAACATTTAAGTCTCTAATCCATCTTGAATTAATTTTCGTATAAGGAGTAAGGAGGGTGACCAGCAGCAGGAGGAGAAAGAACATGGCGGGCGCATCGGGGCTCGGGACCGGCCCAGGAGCAGCGGGGGGAGATGGAGATGATTCGCTATACCCAATCGCGGTTTTAATCGACGAGCTCCGCAATGAAGACGTGCAGGTACTGGACTGAGCCGGGGGAGCCGAGGCAAGACCGGGTGGTCGCGTGGTAGAGAAGGGGGAAGGCCTGCGCCGCGGTGGGGGTGGCCGGGGTACTGAATAAGCCGGACTCGTAGCAGAAACTTAAAGGGGAGGCAGGGAAAGCTCTGCCAGGGGCTGTGGTGACACGCCTCGACCCTCCCGGGGACCTCTCTAGTACCCCTGCTTCGGACCCCCTAAGGGGTCCGCCTGGAGCCTTGCCTTTCCAGGGCGGTTGTCGGGGAACCCGCTTCCCGCCTGGGCGCCCTATCCGGGCCGTGAGGTGGCTGCGCCTCGTAGGCGAGGGAGCTGGAGAAGCGCGGTGCCGGGCCGAGACGGGGCTGGAGCGGCTGAGGGGCGCAGGATGCCCAGAAGCCCTTTGAAGTGCCTCGGAATCCCTTCATCTGGGCTTGGAACTGGCTCGTCTTCTTGGGTTGAAAGAGGGGGTGGGAAGGCCGATTAACCTGGACAAGTCGTTGTATCAGCTCTGCGGGAACTTTTCTTTGAAACCACAGGCGTTGTATTCAACCATTTCACCTGCTTCACCACTGCCAAAGTGCTCTCTTTTTAAGGTTATCTTACTTCCTGGGTGTTGTATTGTCTTTCATTCATTTCTCTTCCGGGCCCTTCTGAGTGTTTCTCCTAGGAAATCTTCCGCCGGCTAGTGAGGCCGAGTTACACTCCTCCGTCCTATGAGGTTCCTTAACAGTAAAATCTAAGTGAAAGGCTATCTTCATTCTTACCGCTGTGTCATTATTTCACCTGTTAGTACCTTTTGTCTTTTGATCTAAATTCAACCGTTTCTTTACATTGTTCTTCTTTCTACTTTCTTTTCTGAAGCTCCGACTCAACAGTATTAAGAAGTTATCAACAATTGCCCTAGCACTTGGAGTAGAAAGGACGCGAAGTGAATTGTTGCCATTCCTTACAGGTATGTGAAGCTTTGTTTAAAGAAAGGCAGGGACATTCCATTTTCCAGGGACTTTCAACACTGACTTTTTTAGAGTTTGTTACCCACATTAAAATGAGCCAGGTGCTTTCTGTGCAAAAGAAACAGAACAGAGGATATTACTAGTTGTGGTTAGATATATTCAAACATCAACCATTTAGCTGTTGGGAAAATAATTGATATGGGAGTATGAGTTTCTAATTCGTTGTACAAAACAGATCCAGGAAGATGGTTGATTGAGGAGAAGGAAGAAAATGCTGTTAGGATCTTGACTGGGCCACCTTACCGGTCGCATAGTGAATCTGTTCCTAGTTTTGTGTCAGTGTCCAGCTATGTGAGAGCTATCCATGTTGATGAGTCCCTGTTGTCACTTCCAGATACAATTTATGATGAAGATGAGGTACTATTAGCTCTTGCTGAGCAGCTGGGAAATTTCACTGGCCTAGTGGGAGGTCCTGACTTTGCCCACTGTCTGCTGGTGAGTATTTATAAGCTGCCTACCCTCCTAGAACTTTTGCAGTATAAATGATACACAGTTTGGTGATAGACACACTGCAGCATTTTTTATGCAGATCTTTTTATGGGCAGATAGTCATGTTAGTCATTGAGAGAAGAAATACTATAGGCACTTTGGACTCAACCCCTTCTTTTTTTTCTGTGAATAAGAGAACTTCGTCCTTCTTTTCTGCATCTGTAGACTTATTAGTTTAGATGGAGGTAAAAAAAGGATTTGATTGTTTTTATGGTTCCCCCCATGATGTTGGAAACCTTAATTCTCACCTGGCAGCATTTTGTCTTTGTCAGTGTAACTTTTGCTTCTGACTTTCTGAGTTTGATGAATTTGGTTCAATTTAATTGACATTTATTGAGAGTCTACTTTACCAGAAACATCGTAATTTACAATGTTAATGTTGAAGAAGACCAATGTGAGGAGGGGGCTTGGTGGCACAAGCCTGTAGTACCAGCTACTTAGGAGGCTGAGATGGGAGGATCACTTGAGCCCAGGAGTTTGAATCCACCCTGGGCAACATAGTGAGATCCCCATCTCCTAAAAAAAAGGAAAATGACCGCCAAAGTGAATTGAATGAGGTTCCTTGCCTTTATGTGTCAGCAAATAATTACTGTGCAGTCTTAAATGGAAAGATGTAAGTACCTACAAAATACCCTACCCACGTAATAGAGGGGAGAAAGGGGTTCACTCAGGGTGATCAGGGAAGACCTTGGGAGATGATGTCTGAACTAGGTTTTAAAGGATGACCAGGAATTCAACAGATGGACAAGGTAGGGATGTATGCATCAGGGCTTTCAATACTGGCTAGTAATACTGATTCTGGTGATTTCTATCTCTAGTTCTGGTTTTTCCATGGAACTCCTGAGGTAGATTGATTAATAGATAAGTATGAATATATAGATATAGATACATATATTTCTATGTATACAGGCCTATGCTTTTTTCTACTTGAATGTCAAACAGGTATTTCAAACTTAACATACCTGAAACAAAACTTAGCTTTATCCCCCAAATACACTTCTCATTTAGTTGTTCCACTTCAGTAAATGGTATCACTATCTTCCCAGTTGGACAAGCCAAAACCTAGAATATATTCTTGAATTCTCTTTCCCTTGTTCCCCACATCTAATCCATTAGTAATTCCTATAGAGTCTGCGTATATTTCAAATCAGTCCACTTTCTTCCATCCCTCGTATTACCAGCCTAGTCCAGACCATCATCTTTCCTCTAGATTGCTGTAGTAGCTTCCTAACGATGCTTTCCACTCTTGTCTCTCACCCGACCCTTACAGTTCACGTCACCCAGCAGATGGCTCACTCTCTGCCATAGCTCTTAGAAAATCCAAATTCTGTACCTTAGCTTATAAGGCTTTTTATGACCTGCCTCTGTAGGATTATCATATGCCCAGTGGTACTGCATGAGAAGAGGTCACAGTAGGCAGGGACAGAGCGCAAAAGGCCTTGATAATCTCTTACATTCACATTGGTCAACTTTCTGTTCTTTGAACTAACCTAGCTCATTATTCCCTTAAGGCCTTTGCCCTAGGTCTTCCCTCTAATGAAAAGCTCTTTCAAGCTTTCTGTGCCTGGCTCCTTGTCATTCATGGATCTACTTCAATGCATCTCCTCAGGGAGGTTTTCCCTAACCACTCGACTTGAAATAGCCTCCCAGTCATCCCTTACCACATCATCCTACTCCTTTTTTCTGTAGAGTATTCATCACCATTTACTTGTTTTCTTGATTGATTGTTGTCTCACTCCATTAGAATTTAAATGCCACTAGAGTGAGGAAGCTTGTCTGCTTTGTTTCTTCTGTGTGCAATGTTAGATGCAACAATAATCATGTATTGAGAAAATGAATTTCAGAGGCTTGGAAGCATGAAACAGACTGGGTTCAAAACTGGAGTGTGGCTGGGTGTGGTGGCTCACACCTGTAATCCTTGCCTTGGGAGGCCAAAGCAGCAGGAGGATTGCTTGAGGCCAGGAGTTCAAGACCAGCTTGGGCAACATTGTGAGACCCCAACTCTTAAAAAAAAAATCACAAGGTCAGGAGATGGAGACCATCCTGGCTAACACGGTGAAACCCTGTCTCTACTAAAAAGTACAAAAAACTAGCCGGGCGAGGTGGCAGGCGCCTGTAGTCCCAGCTACTCGGGAGGCTGAGGCAGGAGAATGGTGTGAACCCGGGAGGCGGAGCTTGCAGTGAGCTGAGATCCGGCCACTGCACTCCAGCTTGGGCGACAGAGCGAGACTCCGTCTCAAAAAAAAAAAAAAAAAAAAAAAAATAGCTGGGCATGGTGGCATGTGTCTGTAGTCCTAGCTACTCGGGAGGCTGAGGCAGAAGGACGAGGAGTCTGAGGCTGCACTGAACCATGATTGTGCCACTGCACTTTAGCCTGGGCAACAGAGCAAGACCCTGTCTCTTAAAGAAAAAAAAAGAACTGCTGGAATGTGAAGTGTTGAGGTTGGGTAGGCAGAGTGGTCATCAAGGGCCAGGCAGAGTTCAAATCAAGAGACCACTCATAAGCAATTCTCAGGAGCATGGCCTCATCCTGTGGTAATGATAGCTATTATCCAGTGGTACTGCAGGAGAGGGGGTTACAGTAGACAGGGGACAGATCAAGAAATGCCTTGGCAAGTGAGAAACAGTATCTTTTTAATGGGTTTCTGAAATACCTTATAGGAAAGCTGAATACTCTCTACCTGTGTGTATCAAACAATTTTTAAAATATATTATTAGACACACTTCTTTTCTTTAACTCATTATGCTTCTGTTTCATTCTTGGTTAGTTCTATATGTGGGTTTTATGCTTTAAAATCTGTAGCTCATGGCATCTGTAGAATCTACCTGGACTACATGCAAACTCAGTAAGGCAGAGGTTCAGAGAGCCAGCGTGTTTACACTTTTTACTAGGCCATGCCATATTCAGTTACTGCTCCTAATCCGGATCATCCACCCTGTTTGGCCTCTTCTGTTTCTAAAGCTGTAAGCAAGGTGTCCTATCATCTCTGTACTTTTCTTTTTTTTTTTTGAGACCAGAGTCTCACTCTGTCACCCAGGCTCAAGTGCAGTGGCACAATCTCAGCTCACTACAACCTCCGCCTCCTGGGTTCAAGCGATTCTCATGCCTCAGCCTCCTGAGTAGCTGGGATTACAGGCATGTGCCACCATGTCTGGCTAATTTTTGTATTTTTTGGTAGAGACAGGGTTGCACCATGTTGGCCAGGCTGGTCTCGAACTCCTGACCTCAGTGATCTGCCCACCTCGGCCTCCCGAGGCCTGGGATTACAAGCGTGAGCTACCTTGCCCGGCCAGTCTCTGTAGTTTTCACTTGATTGTTCTGTCAGAAACTCCTTCCTGCCCTATGGCTAATGGAAAGTTGCTGAATGTGTTCTGAAAAAAGCAATTTTGTACTCAGCATTTTGTAGGTTGGATAAAAGGATGGAATGGAGATGGTGGATAAGCGTTGCTTACACCTCTGGGAGTGGTAGAATGATACTGAAAAGGCTGTGGACTCAGTGACCTGACAAGCTGTTATCCTGTATTTGTGGTGCCTAATGTTGGTCATATTTTTGTACTTACTCTTGAGGAAATACACAGGATCCTGTCTGAATTTGGCTGTGTATCTTTTAAACCTAGTGATTCAGCTCACAGTAATATTAATATTGTGTCAAGTCTCTTACACTGTGTCATTTGTAGACACCATCTGGGAATTGCCATCTGGGACATGAGATCTTGGCTTTTCTACAGAAGTCGTGTCTTCAGGTTGGCCGCACCATATGTTATCACTGTGTGAGCTGAAAGTAACCATTTGGTATGATGCAGCTAACATTCTGGTTACGTGTACCACCTCCCTTCAGTCACTTTAAAAGGTGATTATCGGTTTCTAATCTGATTCAATAAGTGTTCTTCTCTGGTTTTCCTTTTTAATCCATTCAGCCTCCTTTGGAAAATCTGGCAACTGTGGAAGAGACTGTTGTTCGTGACAAGGCTGTGGAGTCCCTGAGACAGATCTCCCAGGAGCATACTCCTGTTGCTCTGGAAGCTTATTTTGTACCTCTGGTGAAACGCCTAGCAAGTGGGGATTGGTTCACCTCTCGCACGTCTGCATGTGGTTTGTTCAGCGTTTGCTATCCCAGGGCATCAAATGCTGTTAAAGCAGAAATCAGACAGTAAGCTCTGGTGTTTTTTTGCTTTGTTAAAGCAGAAATCAGACAGTAAGCTATGAGTTATTTGGGATTACTGGGGACTTGTAGCTGATAGTTTACATAGTACATTGTTACCAATGAGTGGCTGATACTAGGATAGTAGGTTTTATGATATCTTCCTTTTTTTTTTAAGAGATAAGGTCTTGCTCTGTTGCGCACGCTGGAGTGCGGTGGCACAATCATAGCTCACTGCAACCTTGAACTCTTGTGCTTAAGTGATCCTCCAGCCTCAGCCTCCAAGTAGCTAGGACTGCCGACATACACCACTGCACCTGGCTAATTTTTAAAAATTTTTTCTGGCTGGGTGCAGTGGCTCATGCTTGTAATCCCAGCACTTTGAGAGGCTGAGGTGGGAGGATTGCCTGAGCTCAGGAGTTCAAGGCTACCTTGAGCAACATAGTGAGACCTTGTCTCGACTAAAAAGAAAAAAGAAATTAGCTGGGCATGGTGGGACCCGCCTGTATTCCTGCTACTCAGAAGGCTGAGGTGGGAGGTTCACTTGAGCTCCCCCCAACAAAAAAAAATATTTTTTGGGTATAGATAGGGTCTTGCTATGTTGCCCAGTCTGCTTTCAATTCCTGGCCTCAAGCAATCCTCCTACCCGGGCCTCCCAAAGTGCTTTGATTACAGGTGTGAGGGACCATGTCTGGCCTGTGATGTCATTTTTTATTATTCAGTTGAATATGTTTTATTTTTGTTACTTCTATGACTAGAAGCCTAGTCACTGATTATTGTAAGATAAAACCTCTAATAGTCTGTCTATGTGTATGGGGGCAGGTTTAGTCAGTGTTATTTGATGGGAAATACCTTCATTGTTTTATGTTGCAGGCAATTCCGTTCCTTGTGCTCAGATGACACACCAATGGTACGACGTGCTGCTGCTTCCAAATTGGGTGAATTTGCAAAAGTTTTGGAATTAGACAGTGTGAAAAGTGAAATTGTTCCACTCTTCACTAATCTAGCTTCAGATGAACAGGTAAACTAACTCTTAGTATTTAACGGACACAGATATGCTCCTTTCCTCTAAATTTTCAGAATTTCTTTGGGGAGTTTTAGTTTTCTTGTTAGGATTCTTTTTGCAGAATTAGTGCTGATTCTGGCCTGGTTAAAGTGTAACATGCTCACCTCAGTGTTCTTATGTTTCTTTCTTAACCAGACCATGATTTCTCTTTTACATTAGCAGCTGTTAAAAGAGTGGGGAGTCAGAGAGGAAATGGGAGCCATAATTAGAAAGGAAGACCAAAGCTGCTTGGAGGGTAACATACCTTTGGGAATTGCTGGCTGTATTGTAATATGAGGGAGTAATGTTTCCTGGAATTTTTGACTTTTCAGATAAATAAGCTTAGAATGTGTTAGGAAAGCTATTTGACCCTCTGCTTCCTCTATAGTAGTATATGGGATTACTTCACATGATCGTATTTAAATCCGAAGATTTAGGTCTCTTTGGTGTAGAAATAACAATAAAACTAGCAAACATGTAAATGAAGTACTTAATTTTTCTCTGCCTTAAAGTAGTTATTTGTATTAAGTAATTCAGTGCTTACAACAGCCCCATGGGATAGCCCATTTTACACATTAGAAAACAAAGGCACAGAAAGTTTAAGTAACTTGCTCAAGTCTGCATAGTGGAGTCAGAATTTGAATCTAAGTGGTTTGGCTCCAGAATTTGTGCCCTTCACAGCTAGACTGTACTGCTGCTCTGTAATGGTGCTTAGGAGGATGAGCTCCCAGAGTTCCTAGACTCCAGAAGAGTCCTTTTGGGCTTTTAATTTGCTTGTTACCTGCCCTAAGATTGCTTCATGTGTACAGGACCACAAGCCCCCAGGACACATACTAATGAGTCTCATTTTCAGATCCTAAGTCTAAAGATCCAAATCCTATTTTCAAAATAATTTTAAAATTTATTTGAATTTTATTCTAATAATAAATGTACAAAATAAATGTATAACTTAATGAACTATTATAAGGTAATACCAGCTTGTTAACTATCACCTATGATAGGAGACATCATTTTCACAGCCACTATCCCAGAATCCCTCCATGGATTCCCTTTCAAACATAATCTCTTCCTTCCTCCTCCACTTGCCGCTCTGTTTCTTTAAGAGTACATTATCCTAACTTTTATGATAAATACAACCTTAGTTTTATTTGCATTTTTTTTTTTGACAGTCTCACTCTGTCACCAGGCTGGAGTGCAGTGGCGCAATCTTGGCTCCCTGCAACCTCTGCCTCCCGGGTTCAAGCGATTCTCCTGCCGCAGCCTCCTGAGTATCTGGGAGTACAGGCGCGTGCCACCACGCCCAGCTAACTTTTGTATTTTTAGTAGAGACGGGGTTTCATCACGTTGGGGTTTCATCATCAGGATGGTCTTGATCTCTTGACCTCGTGATCTGCCCACCTTGGCCTCCCAAAGTGCTGGGATTACAGGCATGAGCCACTGTGCCTGGCCTTCTTTGCACTTTTATTACCCAAATGTTATAGTTTAAAACAGTGCTTTTCAACAGAAATATAATGTAAGCTACCTGTTAATTTTAAGTTTTCTACTGGCCATGTTTTTAAAAGTAAAAAGAAATAGGTGAAATTAATATTTATATTCAACCAAAAATTTCCAAAATCTTATTATTTGAGTGTAAATTATGTGTACCAGCCACATTTCAAGTATTGGCATGAGATGATGATGGTAATAGGGTGGTAGTGAAGATGGAAAGGATCTGGATGTCAGTTTGGAAGTGGGATCAATAGGACTTAGTATTACTGGATTGGATGAAGGGGAGAGGAATCAAGATCCCCTAGATTGTTTGCTTGAGCACCTGGGTGGATGGTGGTGCCATCGTTAAGATGGAGAAAATTCTGGGAGGAGGAACAGGTATAGGAGAGAAAACGAAGTTCTGGAAGAAAAGTAATTTTTTTTTTTTTGAGATAGAGTTTTACTCTTGTCGCCTAGGCTGGAGTACAATGGCATGATCTCAGCTCACTGCAACCCCTGCCTCCCGGGTTCAAGTGATTCTCCTGCCTCAGCTTCCCGAATAGTTGGAATTATAGTCGCCTGCCACCACGCCCAGCTAATTTTTTCGTATTTTCAGTAGAGATGGAGTTTCACTATGTTGGGTAGGCTGGTCTCGAACTCCTGACCTTGTGATCTGCCCGCCTTGGCCTCCCAAAGTGCTGGGATTACAGGCGTGAGCCATCGCACCTGACCAGAGAAGTACTTTTTTAACAAATACGTATTAGCTTATATTTCAGTAGTTGATTAGCAGTCCCATGATTTAGCATCATTTTTGAAATCCAAAAATATCTGTGTAGTCACTACCAAGAACTTAGCCCTGCCTTTTTTAGCCTGTGCACTTGCCTACAGAGGAGTGTGTGTGTCTTTGGCATGTAGTCAGTTATTGTTGATATACAGTTTTTAAGATTTGTAATATTTTGGAAGTTGGAGTCACTGTTAATGTCTCTCAAGTGTATGTATGTGTATATACATAACTGTTACTGTACATACTTAAAATATTTTACCTATTTCTCCTGGGTGCTAATGTTTACATGTATTAAGATTCTACCTATATATGTATAATATACAAGTCTACAGTCTCAGTACTTTCTCACTGATTTTTCTTTTTTTTTCGTTTTTTTTTTTTTTTTTTTGAGTTGGAGTCTTGCTCTGTCACCCAGGCTGGAGTGCAGTGGCGTGATCTCGGCTCACTGCAGCCTCTGCCTCCTGGGTTCGAGCAATTCTGCTGCCTCAGCCTTCTGAGTATCTGGGATTACAGGCACGTGCCACCATGCCTGGCTAATTTTTGTATTTTTAGTAGAGATGGGGTTTCACCATGTTGGCCAGGCTGGTGTTGAACTCCTGACCTCAGGTGATCCACCTGCCTTGGCCTCCCAAAGTGCTGGGATTACAGGCGTGAGCCACCGCTCCTGGCCCCTCATTGATTTGTCTTAATTGTGTATTTTCCACTTGTTAAAGGACATAGGTGTCACGCTGACCTTGGCTGTTTACATTTGGAAAGTTGAGTTCATTAATCCCATACTTTCCTAATTTCTGTGTTTTTCTAGCCACAGCTTCCTCAAAGTTATTCTGTCCTTGATCTTCAACATTTAAATTCAACTGATTTTTGTTTTTGATTTCTAACTTTTAATTGTTCTGTGTGTTTCTTTCCAAGTCATCATCTTATGCTGCCTACACTCCTGTTACTGCCACCCTGATCTGAGTTTTTTGAAAACTGAGCTTCCTAAGTGATTTCCTTTACTCTTATTCTCTACCTTTGTCCTAATCTGTTATAAATAACTTGTACAAGTATTCTTTTCATTTTTATCCCTCAACTTTCTATTATAGTAAGGCTTTGAAGGCATCATTAAAATGGTTTTTTTTGTTGTTGTTTTTCAAATTTTAAAATTTTCATTTCCTTTTCCTTCATAGAAACTCGGCATTCTAGCCAAGGTAATTACTTTGCTGTTTACTCATAGTACAAAGTCATTTCTATCTTTATGACTTCAACATGCCGTTCCAGGCAAAGGGAGCAGCTCTTTCTTTTTTTTTTTTTTTTTTGAGACGGAGTCTCACTCTGTCGCCCAGGCTGGAGTGCGGTGGCGCAATCTCGGCTCACTGCAAGCTCCGCCTCCCAGGTTCACATCATTCTCCTACCTTAGCCTCCCAACTAGCTGGGACTACAGGCATCTGCCACCATGCCCGGCTAATTTTTTGTATTTTTAGTAGATTTAGTAGAGATGGGATTTCACTGTGTTAGCCAGGATGGTCTTGATCTCCTCACCTCGTGATCCGCTTGCCTCAGCCTCCCAAAATGTTGGCATTACAGGCGTGAGCCACTGCGCCCCGCCAGGAGCAGTTCTTTCAAGATGTAAATACATGGCCAGGCGTGGTGGCTTGTGCTTGTAATCCTAGCACTTTGGGAGGCCAAGGTGGGTGGATCATTTGAGGTCAGGAGTTTGAGACCAGCCTGGCCAACATGGTGAAACTCTGTCTCTACTAAAAATACAAAAATTAACTGGGCATGGTGGTGCATGCCTGTAATCCCAGCTACTCAGGAGGCTGAGTCAGGAGAATTGCTTCAGCCTGGGAGGCAGAGGTTGCAATGAGCCGAGATTGTACCACTACACTCCAATCTGGGTGACAGAGTGAGACCCTGTCTCAAAAAAAAAAAAAAAGATATCAAGACATGAAACTATATAAGGTGCGGCAGTCGTGGTAGTGTTTATTTTTTTAAACACCCGCACCACCCCATAGCAGTTCCCCGTGGGTCTCGGTAAATGTCTGAATTACAGAAATTTTGTTCCTTTAGGATTCAGTGCGCCTCCTAGCTGTGGAAGCTTGTGTCAGTATTGCCCAGTTACTGTCTCAGGATGACCTTGAGACTTTGGTGATGCCTACACTTCGACAAGCAGCAGAAGATAAATCTTGGCGAGTTCGCTATATGGTGGCTGACAAATTTTCAGAGGTAAAATGATTATTTTTAGGAACTAAGGAAATAAACCTGAACACCCATAGATTTGCTGTCGTATCCAAAGTTTCTGAATTCTTTTCAATGGGAAGTGTTGTGGCAAAAATATATACTTACAGATTGTGCAATTTTGTTTTGTTCTTGTTAATTCTTTTGTTAGTATACATTAAAACCCGTTCAAATTCTTTTATAGCTCCAGAAAGCCATGGGTCCTAAAATCACCCTAAATGACCTCATCCCCGCCTTTCAGAACCTACTTAAAGACTGTGAAGCTGAAGTCCGGGCGGCTGCTGCCCACAAAGTAAAAGGTTAAGGAGTTCAATTTATGTTGGAACATGTGTCGTTCATTTTGGTGCATTTCTTTTTAGTGAATTTTGCATGTTTTTTGTTCTAGAATATGTTTTTAAAATACATAGGGATGTTTTCATGTGGATGTGAAATGTCACATTGTCACATAAAGATAGTTCCTTTATGTTTAAAACCAATAAATCATTTTGTCTTGTTTTTGTAAAAAAAAAATGCTTTTCAGATTGGATTGGTGTGATACGCAATGGCATAAAGATTTCATGAAAAAAGTTCATTTAGAACAAGAGCTATTTTCCTTATTTGCTTAAACATATAATGTAATTGAAATTGTTGGCCGGGCACGGTGGCTCAAGCCTGTAATCCCAGCACTTTGGGAGGCCGAGACAGGCGGATCACGAGGTTAGGAGATCGAGACCATCCTGGCGAACACGGTGAAACCCCGTCTCTACTAAAAAATACAAAAAAACTAGCCGGGCGAGGTGGCAGGCGCCTGTAGTCCCAGCTACTCGGGAGGCTGAGGCAGGAGAATGGTGTGAACCCGGGAGGCAGAGTTTGCAGTGAGCTGAGATCCAGCCACTGCACTCCAACCTGGGTGACAGAGTGAGACTCCAGCTCCAAAAAAAAAAAAAAAAAGAAATTGTTGATAAACCTGGTTAAATGTCCTCATTTGGCTCTTTGTAAATGGCCCTGTGAAAGCATTCTTTTTTTCTATTTATCTTTTAGAACTTGGTGAGAACTTGCCCATTGAAGATAGAGAGACCATAATTATGAATCAGATTCTGCCCTATATAAAGGTAAACCTGACTTTAGTTTATTTTGTTTCACTCTGATTTGTATAAAGGTAAACCTTAATCTCATTTTTTTGTTTGTTTGTTTACCTTAAAGTTCTTTGAGTTTAAAGGTTGATAGGGAATGAATAGGGAAGATGTGTTAATGTGCAACATTGTTATTTATCACTTATTAGCCTATTGTAGTTGTAAAATGCTCTTTGGTGCCTAGGTTTATGTTATCTAACTAGTAGTCTGAGGAAACATTATCAATGAATCAATATTGAAATAGTGCTGTCTTTAAATTGCTTGGGGTCGGGCATGGTGGTGCATGCCCGTAATCCAAGCACTTTGGGAGGCTGAGGTGGGAGGATTTCTTGAGCCCAGGAGTTTGAGACCAGCCTGGGCAACATAGTGAGACCCCATTGCTACAAAAAATACAAAAATTAGTTGAGCCTGGTGGCATGCACCTGTAGTACCAGCTACTTGGGAGTCTGAGGTGGGAGGACTGCTTGAGCCCGGGAGGTTGAGATGGCAGTGAGCTATGATCATGCCACTGCACTCCAGCCTAGGTGACAGGGTGAGACCCTGTCTCAAAAAAAAAAAAAAAAAATTCAGGCCGTCTTGGTGGCTTACACCTGTAGTCCCAGCACTTTGAGAGGCCAAGGTAAGAGGATTACATGAACCCAGGAGTTCAAGACCAGCCCTGGCAATATAGTGAGAACCTGTCTCTACAAAAAATAAAAAAAATTAGCCAGGCCTGGTGGTGCATGTCTGTAGACCCAGCTACTCTGGAGGCTGAAGTGCTCCAGCTGGGAGGTTGAAGCTGCAGTGAGTCAAGGTCACACCACTGCACTCCAGCCTGGGCAGCAGAGGAAGACTCTGTCCCCCAGAATAATGGTATGGAAGTTTCTGTTGTCTTGTAATAAAGGCTTTTAATTTTGATTTTATTTTAGGAATTAGTATCTGATACCAATCCACATGTCAAATCGGCTCTAGCTTCTGTAATTATGGGATTGTCTACTATTTTGGGCAAAGAGAATACCATTGAACATCTTCTACCTCTTTTTTTAGCTCAGTTAAAGGATGAGGTAGGTCTTACTTTATGTTCTGTTGCCTTTGATAGTGATTTGATTTTGATTTGATTTTGGTTTGGGGTTTCACTAAAATAGAACCCCAAAAGAAAATGGATAAAAAAATCATAACTTATTTTAAACCAATGACAACACCTGTGATTTTGGTTAGAGGGTTATAGGTTCCTCAGAAAGTGGGCACAAGGACCCATTAAAGTAAACCTAGAAATGTCTGTCACCTTCACCTGACTTTTGTTTTATACTTCCTGGTTCCTTTAAAGCTAATGTGTCCTTGTTTAAAAAGTTTCTTTTATTTGAGTTTAAATATAGTATCCAAAATTATGATACCTAATATTTACTGAGTAATTACTGCGTACCAGGCATGAGCCTTAGTGCTTTGCATGTATTTTTACATGTAATTCTCACAACAATCCTATGAGGTAGGTCTTACTATTCCATTTTACAGATGAGAAAGTTGAGGCCCAGAGGGTTAAAGTAACTTGAGCAAGGTCTTTCAACAATGGCAGATCTGAAATTTGAGTGCATCTGATTTAATTCCAGAGATTATGCTCTTTACCATCTTATAGACTTTTCTTGTAGTCTTTAGTCTTACAGACTTTTCATTGAAATTTCTGATTAAGATCATTTATGTTCCTTGAGTTATTTATGTACTCTCTATTATTTCTTCAAGATTATCCTTTTTTTTTTTCACCTGAGTCAGTACTTTGTAATTTTAAAACTTACTTAGCAGTTTTTATCTTATCCTGACAGGAGACTGTTGGGCACAGTACTTGATTTTTATATGTGGTCTTTTGGGGCTTGTGTGCTTGCAGTGTCCTGAAGTTCGTTTGAATATCATCTCCAATTTGGATTGTGTAAATGAAGTGATTGGAATCCGTCAGCTCTCTCAGTCTCTCCTTCCTGCCATAGTGGAGCTGGCTGAAGATGCCAAATGGAGGGTCCGGCTGGCCATCATTGAGTATATGCCGCTGCTGGCAGGCCAGCTGGTGAGTATGTGTTGCTCCATGAACTGCAGGGTAGTGTCAAATAGTGACAACTTACCATGGCAAGTAGGAGGCCTAGTAGCCTGTATGCTTATGTTTGTTTAGATGCATGAAAGTATGGCCTTGTTCTTGTTACCTATGGGATGGTTTTTATGTTTATTAGTGCATACATTTCTTTTTTTTTAAGATGGAGTTTCACTCTTGTTCCCCAGGCTGGAGTGCAATGGTGCGATCTCAGCTCACTGCAACCTCCGCCTCCTGGATTTAAGTGATTCTCCTGCCTCAGCCTCCCAAGTAGCTGGGATTACAGGAATGTGCCACCACACCCAGCTAATTTTGTATTTTTAGTAGAGATGGGGTTTTACCACATTGGTCAGGCTGGTCTTGAATTCCTGACCTCAGGTGATTCACCCGCCTTGGCCTCCCAAAGTGCTGGGATTACAGGTGTGAGCCCCTGTACCCGGCCTGTTAGTGCATAAATTATAGGTTGAGTATCATCTAAATATGCTTGGGACCAGCATTTTTGGGACCAGAAGTGGATTTTGGAATATTTGTGTTATAAATACTTACTGGTTGAGCATCCCAAATTCAAAAATCCGAAGTCCAGAATGCTCCAATGAACATTTCCTTTGAGCATCATGTTGGTGCTCAAAAAGTTTTGGAGTTTGGAGCATTTCACATTTTGAATTTTTGGATTTGGGATGCTGAGTCTGTATTACAGAAACATATTTCACCTCATCACCACCGAAAAACAAAGCCATAGAATAATAAGATCAGTTTCTTGGCATATATAATGTAAATTTTATAATATTTAATGCCTTTGTGACTTAAGAAATATTTAACTGAGAAGAAAAGGGATTATGGTTTTAGGGTAAGTCTGATGTGACTTTTGCTCAGGGAAACTTCCTTGTTTGCCTTGTATTCTAAGTAAAATGTCCCTAGGTACCACTTGCCCTACGTTCTGATTAAAGGGAGGTGAGGAATCACCATATAAAAAAGAAGTACTGAAAGGCCGGACACAGTGGCTGACACCTGTAAACCCAGCACTTTGGGAGGCAGAGGCAGGCGAATCACTTGAGGCCAGGAGTTCCAGACCAGCCTGGCCAACATGGTGAAACCCCATCTCTACTAAAATTATAAAAATTAGCTGAACACGGAGGTACATGCCTGTAATCCCAGCTACTCGGGAGGCTAAGGCAGGAGAATCACTTGAACCCAGGAGGCGAAGGCTGCAGTGAGCCAAGATCACACTACTGCACTCCAGCCTGGGCAACAGAGTGAAACTTTGTGTCAAAAAAAAAAAAAAAGTTAGTATTTTGGTCAAAGTCCACATTATCACATTATCTGTTACTGTTTGAGTTTCATGATTAGTTTTACCCTAACTAATCCCATGTTAGATAAAATTTCAAAGCTGGGTTTTATAGCCATATCTTTTCCTTTTTTTGAGTAGGTGACCTTGACTGTTCTAAGTTTGATGTACCTTTATCCCTGTTGGTAGCACTTATTACAGAGTATTGTAATTGTTACAGTCTATTTGGAGAGATGGGTGATCTCTCAATGGTAGGGACTGTATTTTATTTCCAGTCCCTAACATAGTGCCCATAATTAATTAGGCACTTAACATTTTTTATTTTGGGGGGCAGGGTCTTGCTGTTGCCCAGGCTGGTCTCAAACTCGTGGCCTCAAACGATCCTCCTGCCTCAGCCTCCTGAGTAGCTGATAATAGGCATGAGCCACTATGCATGGCCAACATTTGTTGATTGTTGAGTATTTTTTGAGAAAGGTGTGTCAGTTTACTATTGACATCACTACAATTTGTTTCCCCTTCCTCACTCCCACTTCCATTCCTTTCAGGTCATGGCATATGGAATTTGTTTTTTCTTTTCTTGAACCCCTGAATTTATATTGTTAATTTTAGTACATTTAGTTTATGAACATGCATTTTGTGAATGTCTGTGGCATTATATGTTTTATAAAATTGAAAGTATCCGATTCTTTGAAAGGGATACCAGACATATTAGTGCATAGCGAATGGGATAAGGTGAAGTTATTTTGTCATCCTTTTCCTCTGTCACTCCAAAGTGCTATGGGTCATCTTCTCTTCACTGGTGATTGTCATGGATCTACTCTTCAGAGTGGAGAGGAGCAGTGGTTAACTGATTTGCTGAAGACCAAAACTGTCTGGAAGAGAGGCTGCATTTTAGTACCATTTCTTTTAACCTCTGCTCCTTCTAGACCTGGAAAGTTTCCCAGGGTTGCTAGCTCTATAGAGAGCAGTGTGAAAGCAAGGCAGATGGTGTCTTTGGCTGACTTACACCTGTCTGGCAGGGATAACATGCCTCGGTCATGAACATTTTGCTTTACAATTTTAACTGCTTGTTAGTATATATATTCTCCTTAATTTTCTTTATCTCTAAATATTTTTATATCAGATGGTCAATTTATAAAATTCTCTCAAGACTTTATGTATGACCTGGCTTGTGGACCATGGTAAGTAAGTATAAAATTAAACTGCAAAAACTGGAAAGTAGGCCAGGCGTAGTGGCTCGCGCTTGTAATCCCAGCACTTTGGGAGGCCAAGGTGGGTGGATCACGTGAGGTCAGGAGTTCGAGACCAACCTGACCAACATGGTGAAACCCCATCTTTACTATATAAAAGATTAGCCAGATGTGGTAGTGGGCGCCTGTTACTTGGGAGGCTACTTGGGAGGCTGAGGCAGGAGAATTGCTTGAACCCAGGAGGCGGAGGTTGCAGTGAGCTGACATTGCGCCGCTGCACTCCAGCCTGGGTGACGGAGAGAGATTCTATCTCAACAACAACAACAAACTGGAAAATAAAGGTTAATTAAAACTGAAGGAAAATTCTCAACCTGATATGAAAAAGAAATCTTGGCTGACGTAATCTAAGTGTATGCCAAGATTAGTTCATTAAGATCTTTTAATACAAAGCAATTTTGGGCCGGGTGTGGTGGCTCATGCCTGTAATCCCAGCACTTTGGGAGGCTGAGGCGGACGGATCACTTGAGTCAGAAGTTAAGAGACCAGCCTGGCCAACGTGGTGAAACCCCGTCTCTACTAAAAATGCAAAATTAGCTGGGCATGTGCTGCATGCCTGTAATCCCAGCTACTCGAGAGGCTGAGGCAGGAGAATCACTTGAACCCGGGAGGTGGAGGTTGCAGTGAGCTGAGATGGTGTCACTGTTCTCCAGCCTGGGCAATAGAGTGAGACCGCGTCTCAAAACAAAACAAAACAAAACAAAAAAAACAAACACTATTTTGTCTTAATAACTGTTTTCAAAGCACTGAAACATTATATTACCTCTCTTTATTTAAAATATAGAATCACAGTCAGGAACTTCTTAGAGTTCAAAGAAGCAAGACTTGTAAACGTGTAGACCCCAGAAGGGAGGCACTAGGAACGTATATGTCACAGCATTCTCCCATGTGGTGTGGAAGCCCCAGGGTGAGAGGACGGTGTAAATCGGCTCCCGGAGCCCATCCCCAACCTGCACTGAAGTGGCCACCTGTTGACCGTTGGGAGGAACAGGGCTGGGAGAGCAAGCCATGCCTGGGCTATATCCCCTGTAGTCCTGGGCCTGCTTTATTCTCCCTCCAGGGCTTTCTCCTGTTGTCTCAAAAATACTGTCTTTAATTGGGGGATATCTCCGCGTCTTGAGGTCAGTTGCTTTATCGCTAAGGATTTGTCATAATAGTAACCAAAAAGGGAAGAAAATTGAGAATTAGTAATATTACCGACAGGTGTTTTCCTGGGTAATTCATTTTTACAGGTAATCCAGATTTGCTTGGCAGACCATCCACAGTGCATTCTTCCTGCTCTTTTGCAGTGTTGTGACTGGCTTCTGGCCACCCTGTTCTCTTTCACCTAGCAGGGCCTATGCCAGCTCACGTATGCTTTTTGTTTGTTTGTTTATTATTTCCATCCAATAAAATAGATTTATGGTTTGTTTGTAATTCCCGTGTTTCCTTTCTGTCTCTTTCATGAATTCAGTTTATTTGAAAACAGCTTTTTTTAGCCTTCAGGTAATCTTGGTGTAATGTAAATAGACCATCTTTATTTCTGAATTTTGGCCAAGTATATTAATGGAATCTTCTGTATCTGTAGGGTGTGGAATTCTTTGATGAAAAGCTGAATTCTTTATGTATGGCTTGGCTTGTGGACCATGGTGAGTAGATAAAAACAAATTATTGAAAGCCCATATATCCATGATGTTCATACATATCCTTTTAGAAAGGAATCTCAATCTGACCAGATATTTTGCCTTAATACTGTGGGAATGAAGAAAGGCTCTAATTAAAGTTTAGTCTTCTGAATAGGAATTTGACATTTCTACCAATTTTTTTGTATCTTATATTTTATTTTCTCCATTAAACAATTTATTTGCATTATTTCTTACTCAGTCTATTACATTATCTTCAGACCATCTCTTTTATATATTTACTTACTCCTCCCTTATCTGAGGATCCTCTTTTTGACCATCCTGTAATTGGTGTCTTCAGCAGCTATACACTAGGTTGGATGGAGATTGGAATCAGATGAAAGGCCTGGGTGGGAGAAATAGCTACTTGGCTTTTTTGAGCTGACATAGAAGAGGAGATCCTCAGTGAGACAGTAGAGGATTCTTAGGTGTGGGAAACATTAGCTTTGCCATAGGGATAGAGAGGGCCTGGATTTCTGGTTTGGGTGAAAGGAAGACTTACTGCTTGTATTCTCACTGCTGCTGCTACAAAGCTAGGAGAGAGTGAGCTCAGGGCAGGTCAGATAGGACAGCAGGAATGAGCAGGTGACTTCCTGGTGAGGCTTGAGGTAGAGGTATATGTGTGTATCCCCTTGTGTGCCAGGCAGCAGTGGTGACAGATGGACCCTCTGCCAGGCCCCAGGTCCGGACTTGACAGCTTCAGTGTTGTCTTAGACCTGTTCCAGTGAGTGTGAGTGCCCCTATGGGGTCATGTGACATTGTCCTGGAGCTTTGATTCCATGTTTTGGTTTGGTGGATATAATATATATCCTGAGTCAGTTCCACAGTATCTTTTATATACTTTCTATACGTATTTAATACATCTCTTTGTTCATCTGTGGGTGCTTATGCCTGGAAATTTGGGAGGAATGAGGATATTTGTGTCTGCTTATACATGTAGGTGGTTTTGTTAAAGGCATATTTGCATCATATAGAGGATCATATGGTTAAGAGTGTGAAGAGGAAGGATGTGAAAAAATATGTGAAAATGTGTAAGGGCTTATATATGTGGGTATTTCCAGTGTTTTCAAACTGGATTGTAGACTTCTTTATTTCTCTTTTTCTTCTCTAAAGTTACCTTGTTGTGGCCTCTTTATTTCTTTTTAAATAAAACTTAAATTTGGCAAATCATAGGAAAGAAATACCGCTTTTTTTAAAAAGTTTATGTTATATCTGATAAATACTTAATGTTACTGGGAATGGTGCTTCCTAGCAGATCATTCTGTGCTTTTTTACATTTTATTTTACTTTAAGTTCTAGGATACATGCGCAGAACTTGCAGGTTTGTTACATAGGTATGCATGTGCCATGGTGGTTTGCTGCATCTATCAACCTGTCATCTAGGTTTTAAGCCCCACATGCATTAGGTGTTTGTTCTAATGCTCTCCCTCCCCTCACCCCCGATAGGCCTCAGTGTGTGATGTTCCCCTCCCTGTATCCATGTGTTCTCATTGTTCAACTCCCACTTATTAGTGAGAACATGTAGTGTTTGGTTTTCTGTTCCTGTGTTAGTTTGCTGAGGAAGATGGCTTCCAGCTTCATCCATGTCCCTGCAAAGGACATGAACTCATTCAATTTTTATGGCTACATAGTATTCCATGATGTATATGTGCCACGTTTTCTTTATCCAGTTCATCATTGATGGGCATTTGGGTTGGCTCCAAGTCATTCTATGCTTTCTTTAAAAGCTGGCAGTTTAGATTAAGGTGGTGTTTTATTTTGAGGAATTTTTAAAGTTCTAATATTCCACGAAGAATTAGATTCCTGACACTCTTTCTCTGTAAGATTGCCTTCTCTATGCAACTTGATTACTCCTTCCTCTTTTCTGATTTTCTCTTTCAGTTTGGGAGCAGGAGAAACCCGTGTTTATTTCACTGCAGCAGTATGCTGAAGTGGGGACTGCAAGAGTTCCATGAACCGGCTGGGCGCGGTGGCTCAAGCCTGTAATCCCAGCACTTTGGGAGGCCGAGACGGGCGGATCACGAGGTCAGGAGATCGAGACCATCCTGGCTAACACGGTGAAACCCCGTTTCTACTAAAAAAAAAAATGCAAAAAACTAGCCGGGCGAGGTGGCGGGCGTCTGTAGTCCCAGCTACTTGGGAGGCTGAGGCAGGAGAATGGTGTAAACCCGGGAGGCGGAGCTTGCAGTGAGCTGAGATCCGGCCACTGCACTCCAGCCTGGGCGACAGAGTGAGACTCTGTCTCAAAAAAAAAAAAAAAAAAAAAATTAATGAGAGGAGAAGACACAAATACTCTAGCTAGCTCCGCTTTAGGGGGAAGGACAGGGAAGGGTTTGGGCCAAAGACAAAGACTATGGATATGAAGGGAAGGAATCTGTATTACAGTAAAACAGTTGACTTGAGTTTGTTCCTTAGTGCGTCTGAGTCTTACCGCCAGGTTGCTTCTCCTGTAGACTGTCAGTTTAAGTGCTGATAATCAATTGTATGGTCACTTGTCTGTGCTGTCTTGCCTGTTCTCAACATCATTGCCCAGAAGGATCTATGAATAGAAAAAGTTGACTATTTCTTGGTTGGAGGCTTCTATAAATTGCCTAGGACTGGGACTGTGGCTTGGATAGCTATTCCTGCCCTTCTATCATCCCAGGAAGGTTGGGCCCACCTGGGGGAGAGAAGTAGAATAAGGAATCAGTACCTACCACCCTTGATTTGTTAATCTGAGCCTACATTTTGAGTCTTACTGGATCTGTAGAGTGAAGTGACACCAGGCTTGTTTTTGTTCAGTGCTGTATATAGCAACTAATTGTGAGAGGATTGTAGCTCAGACCTTTATTATCTAGCTTTATATCTTTGATACATGATCAAAGGATATAGGGCATTATTAGATGTTAAGGCAGGCACATTGACTCAAAGACATTTGACATCTTGTTTCAACCTAAGCATTTTCATGGAGAGGAAGCAAGTCAGTCTGATGTTTGTATTTGCTGTTGTACAGATGACCACAGTGGCCTCTACAGCATTTCCTTGATGTCTTTCTCATTCTCAGTCAGTGTCGGTTCTCCATGATGTTGCTGGAATAATCTTGCTAAAATTCCACATTGGTCATCAGGTCACAAGCTTGCTTTAAAAACTCATCACTGCTTTTCCTAATCAAATCTAAGTCTTTCATAATGCTTTGTGGTCTGGGTCCACCCTAATTATCTAACTTCAGAGTCTCACAGGTTTCAGGTTTTCCCCTTGGTGTCCTGGATACATGCCTTTACCCTTTCTAGGAATTCCTCCCTGCTTCTCTCCACTTACACAGATCCTCCCAAATCTTCACTGCCCAGTGCAAGGATTCTTTCTGTGCTGAAGCCTTCCTAGACCTTCCCTGTTCACTCTTCTCTGCAGTGCTACAACCCTCACAGCCTTTACTACACAATGCCAGACTTCATTCTAATTGCTCTTACACCATGTGACTTCATGGAGCATGTTAGCTTTCATTTCTCTGATAAGAGCATATGACCTGTGAGGGAAAGTGTCTTCTGTATTCTTTCTGTAGCACATAGTAGACACTTGTATTTGTTAAATAATTGATGATGCATATAGTGAGCTCCTTGCATCCCTTTTCTGTGGATATGCACACTTGGAAACTGAGTTGGAGCTGAGCATGCTTGTCATTGCAGCATGATTACATGTGGCGTCTGATTGCAGAGAGGTTTTGCTTTTGGTCCACATGTGATGTTCATGTAAGTAAACTAGGTTATGCTTAAAAAACAATAAGCAGTATGAGAACACGTTTTTGCCCTCTTCTGCAGTATACGCCATCCGAGAAGCTGCCACCAACAACCTCATGAAACTAGTTCAGAAGTTTGGCACAGAGTGGGCCCAAAATACCATCGTTCCCAAAGTGTTAGTAATGGCAAATGATCCTAATTACTTGCATAGAATGACTACTTTATTCTGCATTAATGTAAGTATAACATAACTGTTATTGCTAAGCTTAGGCATTAAAGCAAAATTATTCATGGCTATTTCTGAATTCTCAATATACTGTCTTCTATTTGGAATATATGTCTTGTATTGATTAATTGGAATACAGGAGATGAGAGAAAATGTCAGTTTTAAAATTCATGTTAAAATCTACAGTATTGGCCGGGCACAGTGGCTCACGCCTGTAATCCAGCACTTTGGGAGGCTGAGGCGGGGAGATCACCTGAGGTCAGGAGTTTGAGACTAGCCTGGTCAACATGGCGAAACCCTGTCTCTACTAAAAATACAAAAATTAGCCGGGTGTGGTGGTGTGCGCCTGTAGTTCCAGCTACTTGGGAGGCTGAGGCAGGAGAATCCCTTGAACCTTGGGCAGGAGGCGGAGGGTGCAGAGGTTGCAGTGAGTTGAGATCGCGCCACTACACTCCAGTTTGGGCAACAGAGCAAAACTCCGTCTGAAAAAAAAAAAACAAACTACAGTATTTAAAAAGTGCAACAACTTATTTGTGAATTCTGGTCTAATTCTCTGATCATTTGAATGATTCCTGTGTCTCCCACTCAGCTGCTCAAACTAGAAATATTTTCCTATTGGTCAATTATTTTCTTATTAAATATTAATTTGTTTCATTAAATTTTGGAATTTTTTTAAAAGTATTTTAAATGTGCCATCTTATTTATTTTTCTAGGCACTGTCTGAGGCCTGTGGTCAGGAAATAACCACTAAGCAAATGCTGCCCATCGTATTAAAAATGGCAGGAGACCAAGTAGCAAATGTTCGCTTCAATGTGGCCAAATCTCTACAAAAAATTGGACCAATTCTAGATACCAAGTAAGATTTTAGTGTTTAGTCTTGTTTTAAAAGCGTATTTTAAATTTTACCTTATAGTGGGGAGTAATTAGCTAAAATTAACTTCAGGGATTTTCACTTTGCCTAAGATCTGGATTTGCTTAAAGAAAATAATTACTAACTGATTTTGAGGATGTCCACTATGACTTTTATATTTAAGCTCTATATATGTCAGATCATTGTCTGAAACTGATTTTGCTGAGAATTCTTTAGACATTATTTTGTGTATTTGTCAAGTTTATAAATGTTTTTAAATTTTTTTTAAATTTTAACAATGACCATAAACCATATACACCAGAAAGGATTTCTATCGCCCATTAGACTGTCTTTCACAGATAATACTTTTGAATGTCAGTGCTTTACAGGGAGAAGTTAAACCAGTACTACAGAAGTTAGGTCAAGATGAAGACATGGATGTCAAATACTTTGCACAGGAAGCTATAAGTGGTATGTATTTCCTTCTTTTGCCTTGCAGCTTATGCCTTGGTTAGTGGGGATTTATCTCTATTATGTGAGAGGTGTTAAGTGGGTAGGATGATAAGTATTATGGGAAACAGGGAGGGTGGTAAGTTCTTGGAATGCTGGTGTCTCTGTGATTAGAACCCTCTTGGCCCACCGTTTTCTCATAAGTGAGCAGGCTATTTTTCTTAGTTACATGTAGGACTGGGTAGGAAATACGATTCTCACTGGTAAGAACAGTTTTTTGTTTGGAATTTAACCAATTTTTAAAGTTTCACTTCTGATTAGCCTGGCCAAGTAAAGACAGTAACCACAGTGAGAAGTTGTTAGTTTGATACGTTTGGATCATTGTTATTATGCTTAATATTCACATAGATCATTCATGAACTTTCTGTACCACTAACCTGATTTTGTTTGGAATTTTCCAGTTCTTGCATTGGCATAATGAGGAGCAGGAGGGAAAAGACCTTTACTAAATTCTTATCACAGATTTCTAGTCAATGTGTTCTTAACTGGGTGGAGAAAGAATGGAAAACCTTCAAGATCTCATCCAAGCAAATGGCAACAACTTAGAAGAAATCAAATTTTAGTGACTTGATTCTTTCTAAAGATGAAATGGGATTGTTTTTTACTCGTCTTCTTTGTTAAGTCATTATTTAAGCCATTCTTACTGACCAATTCCTGACACTTGATACTTGATTGTCTCCTAATGCTTTATCCATCACCACCTGGGCTCCTGCATCCTCACTGTGGAATCAGGCCCCAGCCACATAATGTTCCAGACAAAGCCTGGAAGGATGTGGACCCAGGCTTGGAGTGGAGTGATTCTCTTGACGTTTACATATATCTCTGTGTCTCTCCATCATTCCAAAGTTAAATGTACATGTTTAGAATAACTTATTTTATAAACTCTTTGGGAGGCATGTTGAGATTTGACCATAGTGAAAGCCACATTTTCCTGAATTATGATGGTCTGCATCAGTCTCATCAGTCTCACATGAAAGGGGAATGTGGAAGCTCAGGGTTAATGTAGTGGTTATTTTGGTTTTATTTGCTCATGTCTGTATTTTGGTTTTATTTACTCATGTCTGTAGTCATGTCATTCAGAAACCTGAAGTGTGGCTGCATCTTGCTGCTAATGTGTGATGTTGACACCTAACTGAATTTGAACAGTTCACCACTGTGCCTACATTTAAAATACTTCTCTCTCTTTTCTGAAAAGCTTTATCTGTAGTGCCTTGTAATAAGCAGTATGTCTGTTTCATTGTAAGATTGCAGTTCTGTATTTTGAATGAGTCTGAGAACCACAGGGATAATACTGTACAGATTTCCTGCTCTTTACCTGGCTCTGCTTCCAGCAGTATTAACACCTGGTCCTTGCTGCATTGTGCGGTAGCTTTTCAAACTGCAGTTTTACTGCTAATGTTTTAGTATAGGTGATGCTGGAGTCTTATTTGAAGTGTTTGCTTTTCTACTTTTACAGTAAAACCTCATTAATTCTGAAATTTAAGATAATGAGTTAAGCCGAAGAGTTTACTAAGAAGCAAATTAATAGTAAGGAAGCCTATTTGAACTACTAAACAGTTTTAAAGCCCTTTTTAAAAATCACCCATTTGGGGTCGTTTGAGGTCAAGAGTTTGAGATCAGCCTGACCAACATGGTGAAACCCCGTCGCTACTAAAAATACAAAAAAGTTAGCTGGGCACACACTTGTAGTCCCAGCTACTCAGGAGGCTGAGACAGGAGAATTGCTTGAACCTGGGAGGCAGAGGTTGCAGTGAGGGAAGATCGCACCCCTGCACTTTAGCCTGGGCCATAGAGCGAGACTCCGTGTCAAAAATAAAACAAAACAAAACAAAAAACAATTTTTCACATAATCAAACTCACCCTGTCTCATGACTTTTGGTTAAGGGGTTTTCCCATAGTTTATTTTCTCTCAGTGCATCTTGCTATGCGGTTTGCTTGTTACCCTTTTGGTTTTTGAATTGTTGATTTTGTTCACAACCTCTTTTAAATACAGCAAGTCCTGTTCTGTTTAGTGAAGGCCCAAAGACTCCTCTAAGACTGTGCATTTGTTACATAAAGCCAAGTTTTACTAAATACTTTCAAATTTGTCCTACATTTGAAAAACAGAACAGAAATTGTAAATCAGAGGTTATCTGTCTGCATTTTAAACCACCAAATTACCTTACATTAAGTTTCTATTTTATGACTTCGGGCTGAGAATTAAGTATTTTCCTAAGCAAAAATCTTTTTCTGTATTCTCATTTTATTATCTTATGCTATTATTCTATAAACATTTTAATTTTGGTTTCATAGGCGTTTATTTTTTATTACCTGCAAGTTCTTCTTCATTGAATTTCATACTTGAGAGACATTTGTCTTCATGAAACAGATTTGCATTGGAACCATTGCTTTACTCTAGTTGGAAATACCATTGTTTTGGGGACAGACTTTTAAAATGCCCTTGTGTCTCCCCCTGTGGAGCCCTAAGCATTGGCTTCTCCACCCTAAAACTGAGAGAGGGAGAGTGGGCCCTGGCTTTCTCAAGCATGGGTCAGGGGGTTCAGCGGGGCCTCTGTCTTTTGTGGTGACCCCTCAGGGGTTTCATTGTTACCTTCTGAATTAAGCAAAAGAGAATTTGCTTTGGTACTCTTTGGAGGAATTGTGCTTTGGCTCATAACTTGGCCATGTTCTCCATGAATTAGTTCTCCTATTTTTTTTTTTTAAACTACCTTAAACTTAAGGGAAAATTTCTCCTATCTTGATTTCACTGGAATATAGGCTTTAGGAGCTCTGTAAGGCTGGTATTTTTGTCTGTTTTATCTTCTGTATTGCCAGTGCCTAGAACAGTATCTGGTGCACATAATAGGTGCTCAATAAAAATGTGTTCAGTGGATGAATTTCTAAAATATCCTCTGATGTGTTGTGTACATGGAACAAATCATCAAAAGAACCAGAGTGTGTCTTATTCTCCCATTGACACAAAGATTTTCCTGCTCTCAGGAAACAAGCTTTATGTGGCCCTTCTCTGGTCCCCTGGCTTAGACTACAGTTCTGTGTGGATTTGTCTGGTTGCTTGAAACGTGTTGTTTTTCATCCTTGGCAGCTTACATCAGTTGTTTGTTTGATTAGAAAAATGAAGCAGACACACACACACACACACACATACACACACACACAGACATATTACCTGTGCCGATACAAATGTCTCAGCAGCAATGGAATTCACCTTGGTGTTTCTCTACAATTTGTGTGGGGTTTACTCCTCACAGGTTTAAGAGACCAGGTCTTGTTTCTTTCTCTGTGCTACCAAGAAGATGTGAACCTGAGGATGCATCTTGTTTCATAAGAAGGAAAACAGGCGAATACGTGGTTTCTAATGAGGTCTTGTTGAAATAATGGGCTGCCCTCAGCTCACAGAAATACCACAGCTCGGCCACTGTGATGCAGAGCCCCAGGGGTCTTCGCCAGACAGCTTGTCCTGTCTCAACAGATGGCAGCCTGACCTTTGAGCTGGCTTGCCCAAGCATTCAGGTTGTTTGCGTAGACCTCTAGGGAAGCAAGCCTGTCCTTCCTGACCCGGCGGTTAACCTGGTGCACTTTTGTTCCTTTGTGAACCGTTGTGTTGTCACTAAACCGAAAGGCTGGGGCTTGCCCTTAGACGTCACATTGGCTCTGTCCCTGTGGCGACGGCAGGGCAGGGTGGCCAAACAGGTCAGGTGCTTGTCCTGTCCTCTTGCCTTTTACTTAAATTCCTCTGACTTAAAAATGGTGACACTCTTATCGTAAAGCTTCTGATTTTTCTCCACTGCTTGGATATGAAACTAGAGGGAGAGGCCCTGTTGCCCAGTGTTCTCCTGGTTTACCAGCTGAGGTGACTGCAGTCTGATGTGATGTAATTGTTTCCCTTTGATTCTCCAGTATTCCTGTTTCCATCCAGTTCCTTACTCCCCTCTTTCCTCTTCCCTCGCACGTCTCCCTCCAGTCCTCTGTACCTAGAATAGTCACACTGTCCCCTGTTTGCCTCCACGAGCCTGCTGTTTCCAGGAAATTACATAACGTTCAGTTGGGATGGAAATCTGGAGGACGAATAGAGTAATTCCTCATTGCGTCGAAAAGCCAAGTCATTTCTGTCTCCAGAGTTGTTCTCTTAAACTGATAGGAGTTCTGAAAGGAGCCAGGTCTTTCCTGTGGTTGGGGCTCTGGAGGCCATCAGTGACCAAGATGTAGGGAACAGCCAGGTGGACACCAAAAGGCCTGATGAGGTGGCGCTTTCCAGGGCCCCGAGGGAAAGTCACCTCAGCACGACCTGGACTGCCCCAGCCTTCTCTGCCCAGTGCTCCATATACTTGTCGGCTGCTGCTGTGACTTCCCAGCTCTGCTGGCACAACTGAGGGCATCCTGGCTGGGAAGCGCAGGTGGGCTTGGGAGGGATGTGCCTTGGTCAGGGACAGTTACAGCTCCACTGTCTGTGTCTCTAGTGGTGGCACAAAGGCTGAGGAAGCTAGATTTTCCTGTGAAGGACAGTGGAGAACCCAGTGTCCCTCGGGCTGACAAGAACCATTTCCCAAGACCCAGAGTGCCTGGAGAGGACACGGGGAAGGTAAGTGTCCCGGCAGCCTGGGGCCAAGTCCTGCCGTCAGGGCTGCGGACAGCCAGGGTGGCCTGGTCTGCAGGGAGCTGCCGCAGGGCAAGCCAAGAAGCAGCACCTCTCACTTTGTCCTCAGGGGAACAGTCTAATTTTAAGGGCCAGGAGTAGGTTTTTAAAGCCTGTTGCCGGCTTACTTCATTCTGGGAGTGCTTTCTGAGGGACAGGTCGCCGGCCAGAGCTGTCACTATTGTAGCTTGAGGCCCATCTCCCATCACCTCCCCGTCCGACAGCGAAGCCCATACAGAGGACACTGGTGGGGTTTGGTGAAGAATTGCTTGTAAAAAGGGGCTGTTCCCATTTTCCTCACATAATACAGAAGTGACTTGCCACAATTCCTCTCAGTTATTTCCATTCAAGATAAAAATAGTTGCAAGTTTCTCTGTAACAGCTCATGTTCTACAAGCCCCAGTGGACACCACTCTGTGTGGAAATGGTGTGAAAAGCCGTAGTTCAGCAGTCGGTGCCAGCCACTGCCCCAGGGCCATTCATTAGGAGGGCGATTTGTGACTTACAGATATATTCAGAAAAGGAGAGCAGCAGGGCTTGGCTGCCTCGTGCTGATGCCAGACTGCGTTTAGTTCATGGGGAAAAGTCTGACATTCTCACACCCACTCTAGTGGGTTCGCTTGGTGGAAATTCTATGAAGTAACATCAAAAAGGCTGCCTTTTAAGTCACATGGCTTTTCATTTTATGTGAACCGAAACCACGAAAACGTTTTCTCCTGTTGTTGAGGTCCAGAATCGCCTTCGCTCATCTTAGAATGTTCTTGCCTTCCTGAGTGGCTGCACACTTGTCCGTGGGCAGCACCGGTCGTTCCTGCAGTGGCCACCCAGTGGAAGGGCTGGGCGACGACTGTCCGGATGGATTCCCGAGTGGCCAGTCCTTGGAGTCCGTGTCCTCTTCACAGAACTGGGCTGCAGGAAGGAGAACTTGGCTGAAGGAGTGGGGGGTGACAGTTACACATTTTTTAGGCCTAAACCACAGACTTCTTTGGGAAGAAAGGGATTACATCTTCCTACAAATTCAGAGCCAACTGCTCATGCCATAAATGCGTGGTAAGACCCGATCTGAGCGTGGGTCATTGAGGTGGCCCTCCCATAGCTGACCTGCTCAGCTCTGACAGCCCAAGCTGTGCCTCCGCTAGCTGAGGAGTTACTGAGAATTAACTGTCGTTACTCGAGCCTTGGTCACTGCAGCCCCTTGTCAGGCACTTCAAATCTCATGTCATCCTCACCCACCCTAGGTGGTTAAGTGCTGTCATTATTATTCGGTCCCTCATGAATCTCCCCCAACCCCTGTCGTGTCTATTTGAGAATCTGTTTTTCCAGGAAAGGAGGCCCAGTGGTGCTAGGCCTCTGAGGCTTCAGTTCAGTTAACTCAGAAAAATCCCCCGCCCCATGACTCAGGGAGCCTTCCATGCATTTGTTTCACTTAGGGAAAATGACCCGAGGGGGAGATGGAAAGGGAATTGGCTGTTGCCAGGCAGAACCCTGTGTGTCAGGGGCCAGCAGCCAAGTGAGTGATCCAGGAAGTCATCCAATTGCAACCAGAAATTGTTCTTAACCCCTCACTGTCTAGGGTGCGTAGTGGACTTGCCAGTCTGTCCGAACGGGGTGAGAGTGAGCGCCTTGCTCTTGAGAGCCCCGGGAACCATCAGTTCTCAGCCACCCTCAGGGCCCTCAGGGAGCCATTGGACATTCCAGGGGCTGGGCCCATCACTTGAAGAGAAAATGGAAGGGGCGAGAGCCAGTCTCCCTTGGTGAAGGGCACCTCCTTGGCACCCTTGAAGTCTGTGGCGGTGCCTGTGTGTTGGATGTCACGTGTGTCCCCCAGGCAGGATCTGCCAGGGAGCAGCGTGGGTCACCTCCCACCCACACCGTGCTGCCCCGGGTCTGCACGGCGGCTCGCTCCCGGACAGGACGCAGGGTGCTCCCTGATGAAGCTGCTGGCAGGCCTTGTCAGGCGAGGGTTAACAGGGGATTTGTTTATTGAATCACGAAGTAGCTGTCACATGATTTTAATCAAAACACCATTTCCCTGACAACAGTGATGTCAGTCTTGTTATTGCAGGAAGGAGCAGCTGTGAGGGACATTCAGTCTCCGTGCCGAGCCCAGGTTTGGAGACTAAAATCAAGGGAAGCATCCATAAATAATGGCTACAGACATTGCCTGACTGCGTCCACCCTCCTCCTCTTCCTTTTCTCTGCAGACAGTCTGTCCTGTACACACACTGACCTGAGACCAGCCCCTGTACCGCGTCTCAGCTAACACCATCTTCTGCCTTCCATGCGCCTTCTACTTGTTTCTGGTTTTTCCTGCCTTCCTTATTTTCCCCAAACTCAGAGAGTCCCTTGGACCCTGAGGGTCTCTGACTTGTGCCTTTTGACCTGTGTCTCTTCTCTGGATCGAATTAGCTCCTGCTGGTGAACCAGGCTGTTCTGGGCCTGAGGCCGGAGCCATTCCGCAGCTCAGGAACCTTGCTTGTCCTAGAGCCAGCCTCTAGCATTAGGGGAGGGCTGCGTGTCCCTGTCCCTCCCAGAGAGTTAGGCTGGCAGGGCCTTCACGCTGCCCTGGGGATCTCAAGGGCAGCTCTGAGGAGCTCCGCTGGGGGTGCCTGAAGGGGAGGAGCTCCTTAAGGGCCAACCTCTTGGCCAGCAGATTGGTTCTCCTGAACCCAGAAAGACTACAGGAGGTGTGAGTCCAGTCAAACTGAGGACTGATGACAAAGACCAAAGCCCAGGGATGCTGGATCCCATCCCCAGTGGCCTCCAGCTAAGGGAATTGGACCTTGAAGTCCATGGGGAAGTCAGACACAGGCCGGTGACAGGGCCCACGGGAGCAGGTCTTTAGGCTGACCTCCGGTCAGCGCCCTCTCCACTGTGGGGCCTGGGGACAGCCATCTGCACAAAAAGACCCCCAGGCCTTCCAAGTCTCCACACTGGAGGTTGACCTGAAAATTGGAGATAAAAAAGTCCTCCTACCTGTGACAGAGATTCTCAGGGATGTTCTTATGTTTGTGGTACCCATAGCTGATGCTGCCTAGAACTCATTTCCCAAAATTCAGAAATCCTGGGGCAGAGTTCCCAGTTCTCAGCCTGGAGCAGATGCTCAGAACAGCGCAACCACACTTAAGCCAGTGAAGACAGAGCTCACAGGCAAGAAACAGCCATTTTCTGTACCTAGTGTTGGGGCAGGCAAGAGTTAAAAGACAAGCAGAGTGGAACTCTGTGACAGCCCTCCAGGGGAGTGGGGGTCTGCCGGGCAGTGCCATGCCAGGCTGCATTTGCCCCTCGCAGTAAACCTAGGGGTGAAGCCAGCCAGCCTGTGCTCCAAGTTACCACTGGAGACACCACCCTTTACAATGATTTGCCTGGGTTAGTGGCAGGGCTGAGAGGGCGCCAGGGGCTGAGGCCTCTGTCAGAGGTTCTTTGCTGCCTTCCGGACTGTCCCTGTCTGGAGGGTGGCCAGGTGGCGGCTCCCGGGCTGGGTGGGAGCTGGGCCCCGCTCTCCCAGGCTTGCTCCGTGCCCAGCCCTCCTTGCCTGGCCCTCTCATCCCTAGTTCCCTCCTACTGCCTGCCTGCCCTTTGGCCCTCACTTTGCTGGCACAGGGGAGCTGCTAAGCATTCGGGCTCTGTAGTGACTGGAAGGCAGTTCTGGCGGATCCCAGACGGAAGAGACAGGCAAGGCTGTGCACTCTGGGCGCTGTGTGTGGCTCACTTGGAGGAAAGGCCTTGGTGGGCTTTTCCTCCATTCCACTGTGTCCCACCCCCAACTATGTGGGTGGCCCTGGGGTGACAGTGAACAGACTCCTCAGGGTCCAAGTTGTCAGTCAGCCCCACTTTGGGCATCTCACTTTTGGGGGGTGAGGAGCTGGAGCCAGAGCTGTGCCAGCCGACCTGAGGAGAGAGTGACTCAGTTCTCCCTTTCAGAAGCGCAATCCCTAATGCCTCATTTTCCTCTGGGCCCACATTTTCTGAACTTTCTGCTCATCCAGCTTTTGGGGGCTCGGCTCCCGGGGAAGTCCGCTTCCCTTGCTGCTGCTCCCTCCTGTCTCCTCCCTCGCAGACACCGTGCTGGCTCTTCGGAGGCTCAGCCCGGCTCATGCTTTCCCTGGGCTTGGAATCGCTCTCTGCCAATTTCAGAGCAGCTCTGAGTCAGTCCACCCTAGGAAATCCCCCCAGAAATGCGGACAAAGGGAGGCAGCAGCAGGAAGGCTTGCTGGAAAGAACAGCGGCAGAGGCGCCTGGCAAGCTCTCTGCCCTGCCTGCCCTTGGTTTGGCCTGAGTGATTTGTGGGCACAGCTTCATACCTAGGGGGAGACAGGTGTGCCAGTGGCACCTGTGTCTGAGGGAGGGCCCAGCCCCTTCCCTTCGCTTCAGTCAGGACCCACATCTGCCTCCTAAGGGACATTGTCCAGGATGATTCCTGGCGATAATCCATCGCTCAAGGGCTGCTCAGCTTTTGAAATCACTGGCGGGGCTGAAATGAGAAGGGCAGAGCCCTCAGCCCCCAGGGCAGAGCAGCCGTGTTCTGTGCAGGTGACATTTCCTTTGTAGCCACGTAGCACCCAGGATTTAGTACACAAGCCCAGAACTTCCTCCCATGGTGCCTGTGGGCTGCTAGCGAGCAGGAGGCTCCCTGTCACCTGGATCCACCCAGGGAGGGATTAGAACCCCTCAGTAGGGAGGGTCCCTGTGATCTTTGTTTTTTGAGACGAAGTCTTGCCCTCTCGCTCAGGCTGGAGTGCAGTGGTGCGATCTCGGCTCACTGCAACCTCCGCCTCCCAGGTTCAAGCGATTCTCCTGCCTCAGTCTACAGAGTAGCTGGGATTACAGGCGCCCACCACCACGCCTGGCTAATTTTTATATTTTTAGTGGAGACGGGGTTTCACCATGTTAGCCAGGCTGGTCTTGAACTCTTGACCTCTGGTGATCCACCTGCCTCTGCCTCCCAAAGTGTTGGAATTACAGGCCTGAGCCACAGCGCCTGGCCAAGAACTTTAACTCTGAGAGAGCAGGGGCTGGGCCAGGGGTTCCTAACTTTGGTCCCTGGTTGGGAAGGGGCTTCAGGGGGCCCAGGAACCAACTCCTGTCCTGAAATTCTGTCTGAAGTTCTGGGTCTGTGTATATGCTCTTTGGGAAGAGTCCATAGCTTGCATGTCAAGGGGATCTGTGAGCCCTCAATTTAAGATCTAGTGGGGGAGAAAGCAGCTGCTTGCCAGGAACAGAACCTTGGGTCCTGTTCCCACCTCTCCTGCGTCATGATGAAGGACTTGGGAAATGCAAGCACTGCTGGCTGGTTCCATCCACCGGGCAGAGACCCTGGGTTTGGGGTGCAGGCCTCCCTGCCGCTCTCCTTCCCCACCCTGCTGGAGCCTTCGACTCACAAAGGCCGCAGAACCGAAGGGTGTCCTGGGGAGTGCAGGGTTGGGGCCTGGCTGGCCACTCGTCTGTTATTTTGCCTGCGTCCTGGGGCACTGGAGTTGTTTTTGGCAACACAGAATAAGAATGATGGAGAAATCTGGTGGGAAAGGGAAAACATTGTTACTGAAATTTAGTGCTTTCCTTAAAAAAGAAATGAAACTCAGCAATACTGAAATTTTGGGTAGCCAAGGGGTAACCGCCAGTGTAAGGCAGAACTGAGCTGTTGTCACCAGTCGGGCAGCAGTGGACGTTGGTGGAGGGGGCTCCGCTCCTTCCAGCCTCTGCCATTGTGGGCCCTGCCGACTGCACCTTCCGAATGCTACCCAGAGGCCAGCAGCTCACCCCGCAGGGAGGGAACTGACTCGGTTCTATAGCATGGGCTCAATTGGAATGGTTTGAGTGAAACCAAATTTCAGTCGAGATCCTGCTGCCAGCAAGCTGGATATAACAGTGGCCTTTCACTCAGGGCCTGGCACTGAAACAGGTCTAGGACGCAGGAGAGCAGCTTGGCACATGGTGTCTCCAGCACCCTGAGGGCGCGGAGCTGGGCCTCCAAAGGGTGCCCGCCCCTGTGAGGGAGTGCACTGTGTGAGCGCGCGTGCAGTGTCGAGGCCTTTGGCAGACCCCCAGAGAAGATGTGACATCGTGACTAAATAGCAATGTCTTTTGCCTGGCAGCTCGCAGCACCTCCCCTCCCATTTCCAGCCCCTGCCCTGCAGCTGCCTGTCCTCGGAGAGCCCCCTGCATCTGCCTTCCCTTCTCCTACTGCGGGATGAGGCCCTTGCCCAGACTACCTGGGCCAAGGGGCTTTGCCCTGGAACTCTGAGAATCGAGGAGCAGTAATTAAGCAGTGCCCAGCGGGGCCCTGTCCTTGTGCAGGCTGCGGTTAGCAGTGCTTCCGTCAGCGATCTGCAGCGGCTAACGTGTACTCAGGCGATTCAGAGCAAGGTATTATTTACCCTGCTGACGTCAATGAGAACATATTATCCACTGTCCTTTTCTGCAGCCTGAAGTGAGCACCAGAACTCAGAGAACACAGCCACCTTCCCTACTCTAAAAATTCCACCCAAGGCCCGATGAGGCAAAAGCCCTATCGCATTAACCTGACATTCACACCACCCGGGCTCTTAGAAAACAAGTTGTTTTTATTTTAATTCAAGAGGGTTGGAAACATAAAAACAGTACATTTTCCTTGCAGAAAATTACCCCATTTAAATTACCATTTGGTACAAAGATTATTTATTACACTGCATTTTAGGCGATTTTCTAACATTGAGTGACAAGTTATACTTTTGATTTTTTTTTAAATTGGAGCTATTATGATTTGCACTCATAATACCAAAGCTATTGAACTCACCGATTTTTTCTTAGTAATTAAAAAAAAAGCACACAGAAAAAAATAACTACAGTTAGATTAACTTTATCAAAAGTAACTCTTTCAGACCAAACATCCAGCAAAACCACCCACCTCCCTTCAGATATAAGCAAATAATCTTGCCCTTTCTACAAAGTGCAAATATCTCTGTATCCCTTTTATTTCTCAAACTGCAGTCCCCGAAGTGAAGCAAACCTTTCTCTCTGCTTCTTTCCCCTTCAGAGATTTTGGTGAAGGCAGGTTTCTCTTACCACCCATGGTGGAAGGGTCTCACCACTTGAATTTCCTTGACTGAGCAAATCTTCAGCAGACAGACACCACAGAGCCAGCAGCAGCCCGTTATCTGCACTGGGGAATGCGACATTATTCCATCTGGGGTCATATGTTTCCAGGATGTTGTTTTGTACTTCTATTTTTAAAGCTCCCCTCTACCCACCCACTTTGCCTCTGAAAAGACAGAGTATTAAGTCAAAGTCTGTTATTACTTTTTTAATCCTAAAAGTAATAAGCACTTCTATTTGATGGGGCTTGACTGTAAGGAAATGTCACGCCCCTCGAGACAAAGGCTGAGTTCATGACGGTTCCTGGGGTGGAATCTGCTGGCCTGCAATGGTGGCCTGATGCCATGTAGTGCGGTCCCTTGGCAAATGAGTAGGGGGGTGTCCTGTAGGAAACTGCTGTATTGTAACTTGGAAAAACTAAGCGTCTTTGAGGTGAGCCTAAACTTCTGCAGTTAACTGGATGCTGAAAGGCAGGTGGGTCTGCGGGGTCTTTGTCTCCCTCAGCCTGGTTCAGTGCATGGCCACCTGGACAGCTGCCCTGTCACCTGAAAGCGGCCTCTCCCCCAAAGCCAGGCGGCTGTCGAGTGGAGAATAAGGTTGTGGGAACAATGTCACATTCACCCTGTGCTTGACCAAAATGGGGGCTTTGTTTATACAGCTGTTTGCTTAAGAAAAGAGTCAGATGCTACTGAAGAAAGAGAGGGGAACGAGAGGGCTTCTTCCAGAGCAAGAAGCCAGAGAACCAAAACCAGAAGCCAGTCAGCCCAAGCACTTGTCCCAGCTCCTCCTGTCACCAGCTGTGATCTCAGAGAAGTCACAAACTTCCAGAGCTTTGGTTTCTTCAGCTGTGAAAAAAATAAGGACAGTATCTCCCCAACTAATTTCATAGAATTGTTGTGAGGATGAGAAGAGAGTACTTGTGAAAGTGCTTGGTAAAACTAATGTACAGGCTGGGCACGGTGGCTCAAGCCTGTAATCCCAGCACTTTGGGAGGCCGAGACGGGTGGATCACGAGGTCAGGAGATCAAGACCATCCTGGCTAACACAGTGAAACCCCGTCTCTACTTAAAAAATACAAAAAACTAGCCGGGCGAGGTGGCGGGCGCCTGTAGTCCCAGCTACTCGGGAGGCTGAGGCAGGAGAATGGCGTAAACCCGGGAGGCGGAGCTTGCAGTGAGCTGAGATCCGGCCACTGTGCTCTAGCCTGGGCGACAGAGCGAGACTCTGTCTCAAAAAAAAAAAAAAAAAACTAATGTACAAATATAAGCTATTGCTCCCTTGTGGGCGGGCAAGCGCAGTATCTGGGCAGAACCCATCAAAGCTCTCCCTGGGTGGGTCTGTGGGCAGTGCTGCCTGGTTCTCTATCAGTGCCCCAGTGTGTGCCCGAATCTGCTGATAGGTTGAAACCTGCCTGGAGAAGATGTGGACGTAAGGTGGGGGTGCACCTAGGATGGCTGCTAGTCTTCTAGAATCAGCCAGGCTACCTTAATTAGGACAAAAATGGTAAAATAGGAATGTGAGAGGCTACTGGGAGGTGAGAGGCTCCACTGCCTTCGTTCACTCGCCACCAAGGGCCAGACAAGGACTCTGACATTACTGGTGCTTCAGACCATGCTGTGGAACCTGTCAGAAGGGAGAACAGAAACTTTAAGAAAAGCTCTTTGTCCAGTTTAGAAACAAAGGCAGATGATACTGCTCTTGTCTTTTTTTTTTGAGGTGGAGTCTCGCTCTGTCACCCAGGCTGGAGTGCAGTGGCGCGATCTCGGCTCACTGCAAGCTCCACCTCCCAGGTTCACCCCATTCTCCTGCCTCAGCCTCCGCGTAGCTGGGTCTACAGGCGCCCGCCACCGCCCCCGGCAAATTTTTTTGTATTTTAGTAGAGACAGAGTTTCACCTACTACTACTAATCGACTTCATCTACTACTGCACCCGGCCGATACTGCTCTTGTCTTTTGTACATCGCTCTGAAGATAAGTTCCATAAAAAATTCCAGGTCGGGTGCGGTGACTCACGCTTGTAATCCCATCACTTCGGGAGGTCAAGGTGGGTGGATCACCTGAGGTCAGGAGTTCCAGACCAGCCTGGACATAGTGAAACCCCATCTCTACTAAAAATACACAAACTAGCTGGATGCGGTGGCACACACCTGTAGTCCCAGCTACTAGGGAGGCTGAGGCAGGAGAATTGCTTGAACCCACGAGGTGGAGGTTGCAGTGAGCTGAAATCACACTACTGCACTCTAGCCTGGGCGACAGAGCAAGACTCTGTCTCAAAAAAAATAAATAAATAAATTCCAGAAGCAACAAAATGATCAAAGATCCCTGCCTGTACAATGATTCCAACTTACAAGCCTCCCTGTTCTCCAATTTTCACCGTTGATGTTTAGGCACAGAGAGACCGAGTGGCTTGGTGGCTTCCCAGAGGCAGCAGGGGCAAGCCAGTTTAGGAGTTCAAGTGTAGCATGTCAGCCCCAGCACGGGGGTCAGCCATGGTTCACAGGGACCGATTCTGTGAAATGACACACTGCATATTGTCTCTATAGGAGGTCAAATGGGAAAAAGTTATCTGGAGTGTGAATTTTCTTTAAACCAATAGGGAGCTTAAGTGTGACTGTTGCTACAGGTTTTAAAATGTAATACAAACATATTTATGAACCTGGGGCTTGACTAGAGGCTGGCGGACCCCAAAAAGGAGCGCCGCTCACTCACCCTGTCCTTGCATCCTCAACCGCCTGCATGTCTCCAGAGGCTGTTTGGTGCCTACACGCCTGGGACCCTGACCAACTGTGACTCCAGGCTGCTGCTTGTCACCTTGCCTTAGTTTCTGGCTGATCACCTGATCACTGGAGCTGGGAATATCCCCCCCGCATCTAACCCGTGGGCAGAATTCTGCGAGCGTTTCCCTGCCTTTAGGACTGATGATGACACTCGGTGTGTGGGTGGAGGTGGGGGAGTCGGTCAGTTTTACGATGAGTCCCTTCTGCTGGAGCCTTCGGTCCATGGGAAAGGGTAGGGGGCAGGGGAGAGGCTGATACTCCTACGGGGTCCCCCCTTGCTCCCCATCAAAACACAGACACCCCCGCCATTACTCCAGCGCCAGAGTTGGGAAGGGGCACAAGAGACAAGGGCTGGCTTCAGTCCTGGGCTCCTGTACGTCCCAGCCTGACTCCAGCACATGGTTTCAACACGGGGAGTTCTTGATATTTGAGGAGGAAAGGGCCACTGACTTTTTCTTTCCTAGGAGGCAAAAGTGGATAGAGGAGAGAAGGGGTTTGCTCAGATGGGCACGAACAGTCCCTGAGCCCCATCCCCACTCCCCTGCTGGGCCCTGACGCTCTCCCACCCAGGGATTCTCCAGGGGGTTGGTGTAGAGAACTGTCGGCCTCCTTCTATTCCCATGGTGGCAGAGGGCAGTACAGGCAGAGGTGGCAAGGGGGCAGCTGGGGACGGTCGGTGTCACTGGGAATGTGAAAGTGGGCCCTCTCTTCCCGTTGGGCTAACATGCTGTTTGCCTTACAGGGACCAGTGTATCAGTTGCATGGAGATACTAGAGACACACTTGCCCAGCTGGAAATTGCAGAGCTAGTGCATTTCTCCCAAAGCAGAGACTAATACCCCGGATTAAAAAAAAAGAACATAAAAAATAAAGTACCACACATATTGCACTTTTTGCCGAATGAAATTTTTACCTCATGTTTATCTCACCAAAGTCTCTTCAGAGGAGCCTGGTTTACAGGGTGATGAAGCTGATGATGATGATACAGTAGTGTACACACTGCTAATGTGAAACAGACTGGAAAGCAAGTCAGTACTTCAGAGAAGCCCCAAAGAAAAAGAGCGATTCTAAGCCTTCTTAGTGTTACATTAGTGTTGATGAAGAGAAAACTGCCTAGAAGCTTCCACGGGTCACTAGTTAGGGACAGAGCAGCACAGGTGACCAGACGGGGCTGAGCAAACACCTGACTGACCAACAGAACCATTCTCTTCAGCAGCTTACATTGCAGTCAATACAGAGGGTTATGGAATTTATTGATTTCTGCTTGAAATAAACAAGATAAGCAAATAGGAGCTTACAACACAGGTCCCAGTAGGAGGGGTCATGCTCTGCATCAGGCTGGTGTCCACACCGCTGCCGTGTCTGACGGCTCCTGATAGGCCTGGCTGTCGCAGGGCACAGCTCGATTTCTCTCTGGCTCCTTAACCTTCCAGTAGCCTCTCTGCAGTCCCTCATCGGCTGGCCTAACCGTCCTGCCATAGCTCCCAGGTCTCCTGGGCTAAGCAGCTCATGGCATTTTTGGGGGGCAGGAGTTTATGTCGATCTGTAACTACACCATTCCTGCAGTTCTGAAATGAGCGGCCCCCATTTTCAATCTGGAAGGCATTTTAATATCACAAATATTGTAGCACTTCTGTAGTATATTTTGGGAAAACGTCTTCCTTCAGTCTAAACAAATCAAGCCCCATTTTGTAACTGGCTATTTTGCAAAGACTCAAAACAGATTAGAGATCTTAATGAAATGATCTCTTAAATGAAATGATGTTCTTTATTTCACGAAATCATCAATCTTAAGCACGAGCAGGAATAAACAACTCCCAGAAGGAGCTGCATTCATTCTTCCTGGATTTTCACTGTGTTATTAAATCACAAAAATGACAGTCCCCACACTGCCCTTTCCCACTGACACCGAGTCCAACCCCGAGCACAGTGCCTCAGCGAAGTGTCCTGGCACCATGGTGAGCTGGCGACCAGGCAGTCAGTCTCTGGCCAGCAACAGAGACTGCTCGAGTTACTGAAGTTGGTAGGAGCTGGGCTCACACGGCCAGAATGGAACCCTCTAGACTTTCCACACTTCACCTGCCTGGACACTAACTACAAAGAGGAAAGGCAACTTAAAGGTGTTTTCTAGATGCAGCATCAGTTAGTCCCTCTCCTTGTGCTTTAAGGAAGATGCTTTGTGCTTAACACATTCATCTGCTGATGGGACAAGCCATTCTAAAGGGCAGAAATGGTCATCTTTAGAATTAACACTGAATTTGTAACACCTGGATGTTAACTGTCCAAATGACAAATTATCCATAATTTCTAGGGATACAGTTAGCTAGCTGTAACATCTAATTTTTACTTACTTTGATGACTGGATTGTAAGTGTTGGTTAAGTTTTATTAGTAATATAATGTGTCTGGCAGATGATCTGCTTAAATGGTTAACACATCTGTGGTTCTTTGAGTATTGCTGTAATACTTGAACATTTCATTACAAGTCAAAACTTTAAGGAAATTAAGAATGCTGATTCCCACATGGTGGAAAACAAACTCTGAAGTGACTTTGGATTTAGCATTGACATAAATGGAAACTGTTGGTTTCTACAGAAAAGAAAGAATTAAAGCATGATCTGGGGGAAAGGCACAGCACTACCACTTCACATGGGATGTAAAAGTTCATTTTTCGTGTCCTTAAAATCTCTAAGCCCTATATGAAACTGTCCAAATATACAAAGCTCAATAAACTACTAGCAACATATAGTATAAGGTCAAAGTAGTTATTACATCGGAAAAGAGACAACAGGTACCCTGGAGACCGACTGCCCCCAAGCCAGCAGTGTCCACGAGAGACTGCAGGAAAAGCCTGTCTTCCCTGGCCCAGGGCTGGTGCTCTTGATGTGTTCTTGAGTTTCTTGCCCCGTCTCCACCGTGGCGGGTCTCCTGTCAGTTCCACGTGTGACACCTTTGGAGTCCTGAGTATATTCTGACACTCGGCAACCCAGGGCACCTTCTGAAGGGGTATGTCACCTGCTCCCGAATGGAGATGAAGGTGGTCTCTGGGGTCAGTACCAGCTGTTATTTAGTGGCCCCTGAAACAGAGCTCACGCCCCACTGCTTTGTGATGGCCTTGGGGGACAACTTGCATCAGCAGCTAAGAACTTAGGATTCAATGACAAAGCACAGCCTTCCTTTATTTCCTGTGCATCCGATTTCCTGATGTCGTCTTGATTTGCCTTGTAGCCATATGTGGTTGCTCGGCTTCAGTGAAAAATATATTGCCTTTTTTTCCCCATATATATGCAATAGCACACACCTTTTCTGCTTCCACCAAGGTTGCCCTTGATAATAAAAGGATGTAATCCTGCATAAGACCTGGGTCTGAACGTCTTCTTAGGAACACATTTGTCAGTGCCGCCCTCGAGAGCTTGCTCCACTCGACCTAAGGGCAGGAGCCTCAGCTACAACTATATTCCAGCGCTTGCCACAGGAAACTCTGTGGCGGGGCAGGACCAGGAGGAAGCAACATCCACCCCAGCCAGGCCCTCTGATTCCAGTTGGGTGACTTGATTTCTCCCCGTCAGGGAGAGGGCAAAAAAATAAGCTTTAAATTTAAAAGGCTGGAATAACAATAGGAACATACACTCTTCCTTCACCTGACCCACCCAATTCCTGTGCTGAGACTAATTCACCAGGACATACCCGTTGTGTTGTGGATCCACAGCGTCTAGCATTTCACAATCAAAGAGTCCAGGCAGCTCGGAGAGGGCTAGTGGGTCGTAGCTGGAGGGGGCCTCTTGCAGTCCTGGGTTTCTGGGACAGTCTGGCCCCGTCAGGTCACTCTGCTGGGCTACATCCACAGGATGCTGACAGGGAGCGGGATAGTCTGACGCAGGGGAAGCAGCGCGCGGCAGCTCACAAGTCTGGTAGGAGAACTGTAAGGGGGCTGCGGCAGCTCCTGGCTGTCGTGGTGGTGGAGGTGGTGGTGGCGGTGGCGGCTGCTGCTGCTGTAGCTGCGTGGGCAGAGGAGGAGCAGCTCGGGGGCCGGAAGTGGAGGGCAGGGGCTGAAGCTGCATCTCCTGGTACTGGCTGAGGAAAGGGCTGTATTGCATCTGCTCAGAGGAAGGCTCCAGGACTGGGCTCAGGGGCTGGGTCAGGCTGAATGGTGGGGCCTGCTGAGAAGGCGGTGCAGTCTCCTGGCGGGGAAGGGGCAGCTGCTGACTTGGCTGTGGGTAGGAGCTCTCTGCTATCTGCATCTGATTAAAATATGCCTGCAGTTGAGATTGCTTGTGGAGAAAGAGTCGCTTCTGCTGGAGCCTACATTGGTAATATCAAAGGAAAGAATTTTAAATCTTCTCAAGTGATGGCAATTTTAATGTAAATGCAATACCAGTCAGTAGCTTCAGTCCTCTACTTGAGTCTCTCTTTCTCATGTCAGCAAAAACAAGTGGGACTGGGGACCGATTGTGTTGGTTCTCTTCAACCTAATCTCGTTTTTTGCCCCCCAGTTCTGATGATCCTTCAGTGCTAACGTGAGCAGGAATGCATTTTCTCTGACTCCGAGTTTTCCTCTTTATACAATGAGAGGATGATTTCCCTTATGAAGAGGCTAGAAGAAGAGACACCTTGGCCTCTGCAGGTGTCTGCAGTTGATGGATTGATTAAGGTAGCTCTACCTTGACCAAGCTGCTTCTACTAGTGAGGCCAGTGGGCACACATGCTAGTAAGGGAGGACAGAAGGCTCCTGTGCCGCCTACCCCACCTCCATGCTTTGGGCAACTGACTGTGAAAGCTTGGAGCTAGTCATACCCAAAAGAGGAAACGCTAGAAGAAAAGGAAAACAAAGTGCGCCGTAGGGCTGCCAGTGCCTGACAGGACCATCCTCCATGGATACTGAGATATCCTCTTAGTAATCATGCTCAGAGGGCCTGTGGCACATGCAGAAAACCTATTTTCCTAGTAATGGTGAACGTGAGAGGGAAAGGATAACACATTCAGTGTTCTCAAGGCTTCCAGAAAGGAAGCAACTTCTTTGGCCAAAGCCCCCTTCTCACCTGTGTTCCTGCAGCTGCTGCTCAAGGCTCCGCGGTGGTTCTTTGCAATAAAGCTGACAGGTGTTCTGTGCCTTTGACAGAAGGCTGGGCTTCTGGAAGAGCAGAAAAACAACACATGACAATGTGCTAGGATGCAGTCATCAGATGTGCTTCTGCCTGCAGGATGAATCCCACTGTATCCTACAGAATCCACATGGGGTGAGGGGACTGACATTTGCTCCCGCAGACCCTGAAAGAGCATCGGGCCAGCAGGCCTGGCCCATCTCTGCCCTCACCTACTTCCGTTTTCCACTCCATTTCCCAAAGTCCACTAGGACTGTGAGCTCATGGACATTAAGAAGTAATGAGAAAGGTGGAGTTAGATCTCCACCGCTGAATGAATGAGTCATCCTTTATGGGATCGGTGCTTTATCACTTTTTAAGATTTTTATGCACCAACAGGGAAAGTCCATGTAGACATTCTGCAGACTTAAGATTTTCATTTTATTTATTACTCATTAAGAGGAGTATAGTTAGAAACAAAGAAGCCAGGTCTCCCGTTCCTACCCCTCAGTGACATATCCTTTTCTGGGGCCTGAGGACAAAGCCTTTCCCACCACCAACACAGAGCATAAAGCTGAAACTGAACACCTTTCTAGAAACTGCAAGTACAGAGTCAAAGCTACTTGCCTATAAGGAATCAAGCAGCTACCCTAAATAAATGCCAGGCAAAACACGTTTCTGCTTCGCAGAAGGACACATTCTGGATGAGCAGAGTGAGGTGGACTCGCAAGGAGAAGGACCCACCTGGAGTCTGTGCTGTAGGTACTGGGTCTCCAGGCTCTGCCGTGGAGACAGCTGGGGATGCACGCTGGCAGGGAGAGTGGAGACGCTTTCCTGCTGTGGAGAAACTTCCTCCTGAGGAGCAAGGGGTGGAAACAATTTTCACCAATTCCCCATGGGGAAAACAACTCAGTTCTTAGCTGAAGCACCTTTGCAAATGTCCAAAAGGAATTCCAACTCCATTAAGACTTACTAATACTCAAAGCTTTTATGGAGCCAGTAGGCTGAGGGCTCCTTACTCTGCAGAACATTTATGCATGTATTATCTCTACTTAACAACTACCTAGTCAGTACTAGAGCAAAGGCTCTTGGTGTTGCCAGGAGGCCATGGCCTTCACATGGCCCTTGAACTATAATCCTCTTGGGTGCACTGAAAATAGGCTCAAAAAAAAAAATCGGATAAGTAGCATTATTTATTGTATTTTTAGTATGAATAATCTACTTGTAATATTTACTAAAGTGATACCACATCAAAAGTAGTGGTGAGAAGCTTCTCATTTGGGTGCAGTTCATTATTCTTCATTTGTGCATGTGTGGCGCGGAGGAAGAGGAGTTCAAGGGTGACTGTAAGAGGTCACTCATCTATTCTCTGCCTTGTGAGCCAAAAACAGCTTAAGAGTCTCCAGGCCTCTATCTGGTATTGATCACTTGGAAGCAGTGTGGATGGGTTGAACCCGTCAGTGGCAGGTGGCAGCAACAAGGCAAAGAAGCTGTGGGTTTTCCCAAAGAACCTGTTTGCTCCAGGACTGGAGGAAATCCTCTAAGTGAAAATGACCATCTTCAGGACCAACTCACACCTCATCCTCACACAGCCATTGAGGGAAGGGCCCAAGGTACCCACCTGAGGGCAGCTGCTAGTAAGGTCCTGGAGCTGAGGAGCCGCCGGCGCCAGGTTAGGGTCCGCTTCTGGTCCTATTTGTTCATACAGCAACTGCACTTTGTTCAACTCTAGAATTCCTTTGGTTCTAGCCAGATTCTGAAGATGTTGTCTAAATGCTACAATTCCTGAAAGAAAGCACCAAGACCAAACAGTTTAACTAAAATACGAGGCCTTTTGGTGACCACAGGTGATCACACTAACATGGCAAGAAACCGCCCTCCTATGACGCGAGTTTCAAAAGGCAGAGGAGGAAGTGCTCACCCTGGGTGAGGGAGGTATCCGATGCTCTGCGGCCCTCTCTGAAGCTCACTGGAGACCTGTTATGGACCTCTCGTTTCTGGGAGCTCAGAGCCTGCATGGCCGGGTTGGTAGGTCTCAGGCTTATGAAGGGAGATGTCATGCGGGGTGAGGGCTGATTGGCTAACATGATGTCCTTAAGGGAAGGGTTGTCCTCCAGAAAGTTCAGGTCCCTCTGAACAGACCCCATATCATACTCAGAGTCCACACTGTCAAGGGAGGGGCTGTCATTCATGGAGAAAATTTTCCCTTTAAGAGAAAACAGAACAGATAAAACCAACAGCAATAGCATCTTCTTGGAACATAGGGTACAAAGCATAACCAGCTTGAGTCTTGACAGCTACCATGTCCTTAATCTCCAATCAAAACATCTTTTCAGATGTTTACTTTTTACTGGCCAATTTAGTCATCTTCAAGTTTAGTGGAGAACACGCTCCAGAAGTGGCATCTGTAAGATCATAGCCAGTCCAAAAGAGCCAGAGTCCCGGCCGGGCGCGGTGGCTCAAGCCTGTAATCCCAGCACTTTGGGAGGCCGAGACGGGCGGATCACGAGGTCAGGAGATCGAGACCATCCTGGC
>NW_016807677.1:7217011-7217862 GCF_001698545.2 Rhinopithecus bieti
AAAAAAAAAAAAAAAAAAAAAAAAGAGCCAGAGTCCCTGATGAATCATGTGGCACCCAGATGAATCCTGGGGACTACGGGAGCCAACTCAGAGACATTTCAATTCACCTTTGATAGCTGCTGCCAGGCTGCATCTGCGACACCTGCTGAATCTGCTCCATAAAGGAATAAGCTATCGATTCAATTTTAGGAGTTGGCTGGCATCATGACCACTTGTTGGCGATTGGAGTATAAGATGATGCCATGAAGACTTAAGCTAGTGTCGCTCCTCTACCGTACCTGCTCCAGGCATCACGACCAGTTGATTGGTCACTTCTGACAGAGTGTGCCGTCTCTGCCCGCTGCGTGTGGACTGAAATGCCTCAAAGGCATGAGCGGGGTCTTCCTCAGCCTCTCCTTCTGTCTCCAGCCCTTCGTCAATGGAGGTCTCCATCATGTTGCTGGGCAGTGACTGGCATCCCTTCCGCACCAGGACAGGAGGCACAGGGTCAAGCAGACAGCCATTGACCTAAACGCCAAGGGAGAGAGGAAACTCAGTTTCTGCACTGCTGAGACAGAAAAATCCACAAAGGAGAACATGTCAAGACTTGTGGCAAACTAGAAATTAAGTAAAATATTTAAACATGCACATATTTATTATGAAGGACAACACATAGATTAGAAGTGAAGGCAAGTCAACTGCAGGACTCAGAGAGAGACAGAAGCCCGTGATGACCTGAACTGGCACTGCTGCCCAGGTTTCTCTGAGTCATCATTATTACAATAAACAACTTTTTTAGTGGTTTCCAGAAGAACAGGGGTATATTAGTTTGAAGCCTACCGGTTATTTTTTTTTTTAAATAAGGGAAATGA
>NW_016807677.1:7218666-7225628 GCF_001698545.2 Rhinopithecus bieti
AAAAAAAAAAAAAAGAGTGGGGGGGGGGGGGTCGTCACCTTTTCAACCATAAACATACTGGAAGGTTTTAGGAAGACTTTTATGTTCATTATTTAAGTACCTGCTCATTTGATCTAGTCTTTAATTGGTTCTATGTGCCTGAGGAATGGAAAGTAAGAATTCTATATAGACAGACTGATACCACAAAACGGATTGAAAAAAAATTCAAATGGCAGACAGCCAAAGCCTTCCATTGTAGAACAACAAATGGCTCACTGGTCCAAAATTCTAGCAGAGGCTAATAAGCCCCAGGGCACTGAATTCTGTCTCCTCCAGCAACATATACGTTATTGATGGTTCCTATCCCACAGGGGTGAGCGCGGCACGGCTCCCTGCAAGCACTGGTCCTTCCCATGCAGTTGCCACGCAAACCGCCTAATGGCAGGCAGAACAGCATACCGGCGGCAGGGTGGGACTGGGGGGGGGTTTGTGGTTGCAAGTTCTGGCTGGAAAGGCCCCTGTGAGGAGGTAATTATTTACCTCATTACCTTAACTATTCCCCCGTGGAAATCAATCTGTTTTCTCCTATGACTAGCTGCTCAGGAACAGCCAGTAATAAGACGCTTCGTTCTGAGCAGTACTTTCACCTGGAAAACACTGGGTAGAGCTGCTGTTTCCTTTGGAAGCAGGAGAAGCTCATGTATGTGAGAGGTGGCGTGGGGTTTCCCTTTGCCAGACACACAGGAAACTTTCCTCTTACAGCAGCCAATCTGAAGGCGCGGCGAGGCCCTTTATTTGGAGAGGGAGACTCGGGTGACTCAGATCTTTGTTTGCTGCAGGGAGGGGAAGGTTATTCCATAAAATCCATTCTGGGCTATAGCCCTCACTCGCGTAAGGTGGCTAATGCATTACAGGGTTTTAAAGTGATGAGTGGTCATTTAAGAGGAAGAGTGGCAAATGCTTCCTTTCCACATTGGCCAGCCTTCCCCATGGCAACAGAAAGCAAAACTCTGAAACCTGGCCAGCAACTCTTACTCTCTCCTTGGTCCTTCCCCAGATAAACTTTCCTTTCTGACTAAACTTAATAGTTTCCTTGCAAGAAAGAATGGCTGTTTGAGAACTTATATTCATACCTCTAAGCTCCTTAACTCTCTACTAACACAATTTTCTAAAACTAGCCAAGAATGGTTTAGAAATGAATAAGGCAACAGAGAAAAGAAGATCATTAAGTAATTATCTATTGAGCATCCTTATACTTACGGCCTCCGTCAAAAGACATTTCTTATAGGATAAGCCATACAAGTAGGCTCTTTTTTTTTTCCTTCTTCAGTTTTTAAGTTCCAGGGTCCATGTGCAGGATGTGCCGGTTTGTTATATGGTAAACGTGTGCCATGGTGGTTTGCTGCACCTATCAACCCATCACCTAGGTATTAAGCCCCTCATGCATCAGCTATTCTTCCTGATGCTCTCCCTCTCCCCACCCCCCCAATAGGCCCCAGTGTGTGTTGTTCCCCTCATGTGTCCATTCTGCTCCTACTTATAAGTGAGAACATGTGGTGTTTGGTTTTCTGTTCAGCTGAGGATAATGGCTTCCAGCTCCATTCATGTCCCTGCAAAGGACATGTTCTCATTCCTTTCTATGGTTGCATAGTATTGGTGTACATGTACCACATTTTCTTTATCCAGTCTATCACTGATGGGCATTTGGGTTGATTCCATGTCTTTGCTGTTGTGAATAGTGCTGCAACAAACAGACTTGTGCATGTATCTTTATAATAGAATGATTTATATTCCTTTAGGTATATACCCAGTAATGGGATTGCTGGGTCAAATGGTATTTCTGCTTCTAGATCCTTGAGGAATCGCCACATTGTCTTCCACAATGGCTGAACTAATTTACACCCCCACCAACAGTGTAAAAGTGTTCCTTTCTCTCCGCAACCAGGCCAGTATCTGTTGTTCCTAACTTTTTAATAATTGCCATTCTGCCTGGCATGAGATAGTATCTCATTTTGGGTTTGATTTGCATTTCTCTAATGATCAGTGATGTTGAGCTTTTTTTCATGTTTGTTGGCTGCATGAGTGTCTTCTTTTCAGAAGTGTCTGTTCTTGTCCTTTGCCCACTTTTTAATGGTTTTTTTTCTTGTAAATTTGTTTAAGTTCCTTATAGACTGGATATTAGACCTTTGTCAGATGGATAGATTGCAAAAATGTTCTCTCATTCTGTGGGTTGTCTGTTTAGTGTTTCTTTTCGTGCAGGTTCTTTTTTTATCCTTAATATTTTTACTGAGTCACACAAAATACCTGGCAGTACCCCTGAATTTATGGTTTTACTTAAATTGTCAGTTTATACATTTATTTTCTCATCGAGACTACAAGAGGAATTATGTCTTTTATTACGAAATATTTACTGAGTTCAATTTTATCCTGGGACAGCTAGAAAACAATGGCTTGATTTTCATTGATTTGATTTTCTTTTCTTTTCTTTTTCTGGTGAGACAGTCTCACTCTGTCGCCGAGGCTGGAGCGCAGTGGTGCAATCTCGGCTCACTGCAACCTCCAACTCGCAGGTTCAAGCGATTCTCCTGCCTCAGCCTCCTGAGTAGCTGGGATTACAGGTATGCACCACCATGCCTGGTTAATTTTTGTATTTTTAGTAGAGCTGGGGTTTTGCCATGTTGGCCAGGCTTTTCTTAAACTCTTGACCTCAGGTGATCCACCCAGCCTCCCAAAGTGCTGGGATTACAGGCGTGAGCCACTGCACCTGGCCAGGTGTATATCCTTTTCAGAACTTGTATGTACTACTTTTGTAATAAAAAAAGTTATTAAAAATGTAAGTAGACACGAAACACCTCCACTATATCTGCATTTTCAGGGTTTACCCTCACAGTTTCCTTCCGCTATCCAGCTATGAAGGGGGTAATTTGGAAAATCCTTTTATTACATTTCAAATAAAAATGCTAAAAATGGGCTGGGCATGGTGGCTCATGCCTGTAATCCCAGTACTTTGGAAGGCCAAGGTGGGCGGGTCACCTGAGGTCAGGAATTCGAGACCAGCTTGGCCAACATGGCAAAACCCCATGTCTACTAAAAGTACAAAACTTAGCTGGGCATGGTGGTGGGCGCCTGTAGTCCCAGCTACTCAGGAGTCTGGATTCTCAGGAGGCAAGAGAATCGCCTGAACCTGGGGGGTGGAGGTTGCAGTAAGATGAGATCGTGCTACTGCACTCCAGCCTGGTTGACAAGAGTGATATTCCGTGTCAAAAAAAAAAAAAGCTAAAAATGACTCAAGTGTATGTGTACATGTATGTATAAAAAAATTCCTTATTAAAAAGAGATACTCAAAGGAGATTTATTCTACAGGGTTTATGCATCTGCCCTCCCATATGGCTCCCCCATGTCACCTGTGGATCTCAGTTCCTGTTTGGAGCACCTGATCCAACCATTCTTATCTAGAGCCGGGCGACTATCTCAGAAAGGCAGTATTTTTTTGAAGCTGCAAATCGAAGTTTCCATTCAGACTCCCTAAGGGATTTTACTGAGAGTTTTAAGCACTGAAGATTTCTGGGAGGGAGGGAGAGCTGAAGTCTCTTTGAGATGCACAATACCTGTCCCCAGTTGAGAGGAGACATGCAAGTATCAATACACGCAGCTATGAACCATCAATCAGAAAACAACAAATGGGTGTTACAGTAAATTCACACGAGGCAGTCTCAATAAAAAGGGAACCGTGTCTCCGATAGTTTTTCTGTGTGTGTGTGCACTTACTTATGGGCCCCAAGAAAGAGGTCCTAGGGAGGGAAGAAGGACAAGCATTTTCACTGACATAAATAAAATGGTCCACAAAGAAGCCCGGAGGATGTCTATGGCCTGGCTGAGTGCCACCGTGGCATTGTCAGTGTGGGTGGCCAGCTCCAGCGTGGCACTGCTCTTCCTACAAATGCGAATATACCATCTAGCTCCTGTCTATATCTTCTGCAAAATCATTCATTTCCTGCCTGTTTCCTGGTTACAGTAACAATCACAAGCTTTAAAAATAGCTTGCCCTACATAATACAGCAGTCAGTGCCCGAGCTGTGTTTTAGGCCTGATGCCCTCACACACAAGCCTTGAGTCAACTGCATTTTAATTCTTTTGAGGGAATTACATCTTTAAAATAAATGAATGAGGCTGCCTTAATGGATGTTTAAATTTCTGAGTGGGTCCACAGTAGCAACCACAGGCAGAGAAGAAAGACGGCCCCCAGGTAGTGGGCTCGTCCTCAGGGGCCCAGACGCTAAATCCTTTTGGTCAGCAACTCAGCTCAACACCGGCTTGTGGCAGCCTTGCACTGAGCTGCCTGCTGTGGGCTACGCTTGTCTGAACTCATGGTCGGCCTTCTTGAATCTGCCCTGCCTTTAGTTCCCCATTTCTGAAAATGGCTCTCACCCTCCATCTAGGCTCAAAATCTTGTTATTGGTTTGGTCTTCTCCCTAGACCTTAATATCCTATCAACTTTATCTGCACCGTCTCATTTCTACTGTCTCCTCCCCTCCAGGTTCATGGTCACTATCATCGCCTCCCTCCTGGACACGGGCTCTAACGTGTCTTCCTGGTCACGTTTCTCCCCTGCACCGGGCCACACAGCGATATGCAGGCTAACTTTCTGATGTGCAACACGGATCCCAGAGCTTCCTCGCTCAAATATCTTCAGCGGTTTCCTACTCCCCGAACAACGGTGCCTTCAGGTGTTTCAACTGATACCAAAACCTATCCCCATATTGAAAGTACTTGCTTAGGGGAAATATCTAAATTTCTTGGCTTGCCATTCAACGCTAACCTCCTCCGTCTTTATTTCACACAGCTTCCCTGCATGTGCCCTTTTCCTCAGACCATCTGAACCCCTATCTATGGAGATGCACTTAGGCTTCCCTAGTACTTGCTTTTTCCAGTCTTGCCTCTACTGTAGACATCACCCCCACCCCGGTTTCCAGCCACCTGTCTGGGGTCTACCTGCCTCTCAACCCCCAGTTCTGATCATTAAACCGGACCTTCCTGATCAAACAGCTAAAAGCAACTCCCTGTCTCTTTCTAGTCTCGTTCTGATTTATACTTCCTTAAGGGACCGATCATATTTTATCTTTTTATTTTTTATTTTTTTTGAGGTGCAGTCTAGCACTGTCACCTGGGCTGGCATGCAATGGCACAGTCTTGGCTTACTGCAACCTCCACCTCCCGGGTTCAAGCCATTATCTTGCCTCAGCCTCCTGAGTAGCTTGGATTACAGGTGTGTGCCACCACGTCTGGCTAATTTTTTGTATTTTAGTAGAGATGGAGTTTCACCATGTTGCCCAAGGTGGTCTGGAACTCCGGAGCTCCAGCAATCTGCCCGCCTCGGCCTCCCAAAGTGCTGGGATTATAGGCTTGAGCCACCACGCCTGGCCCAGAACACTAACTTTTAAACATTTCCAAACTGGACAAAACAACACGTATAACTGATCACAAAAGATGGCCCATCGTTCTGTACCTGAGGTACCCTATGCAGAAGAGCAGCAATAGCAATCAAATAAAGCCCAATTTGGCATGAAAGTTAATTTTTTTGTTTTCAGCATTAATTTGTTAGGGAAAAAAAAACAAATAAAAAATACTCCCAGACACTTGTGAGAGATCTGGAAACTTGAAGAGAGAAGGAATTAGTGAAGGAGGGAGAAAGATGAGGAGAACTTTTCAGAAGTCCACGAGGTCTGACAAATTATGTAATGGTCATAATGGTCATAATGATAAACACTGACAAGAGTAGAGCCTGGACACTGTTCTTAGGTTTTTCTCCACAAAAGCATCACTCCTGAGTGACTTAAGGAAATGATAACGTTCAATAAAGCCAAAGTAAAACACTTGTGGACCAAACTGAAATCTCTCACCACACTGCCAGTTCCGAGACTCTCAAACACAGCCGTACCTTTGGAGTGTCCACACACTCTTCTTCCATGAATGCAGCTTCTGCCTGACAGCCAGATGCTGGAAATGAAAAGGCCTCCACGTTGGATGCCTGGGGCAGGAGAGCAGATCGCAGCAGCCTCATGTTCGGTGAATGCATGGTCACTGGGAGCCCTACAGTCTGTGCCTGTAAATATGGCAAGAACAGACAGTTTGGGAACATGAATACCTTCTCTATAAATACACGAAGTTCTAAGAATAAAATAATTCTTCTTGTGGCAATTAAAGACTGAATATTTATTTATTGGAAACTCCAGAAAGACTTGGTGAAATATGCATATGGTGCAGGCAGTGGTCTGAAGCAGACTCAGCAATGAGTTCCTCTGAAAAAGGTCGTACAGAATTTCATTTCTGCCTCATGAGGGGATGCTTGACTTTCACACAGGTGACAAGAAAGCCAGCTTTTGTGAGGAATCAAGAATGTTCCTCGTTTCAATTCAACGAACACATTTGTCTCTTTCTTTAAATATAATACCCAGACAGATAAAGAATAGAAAAATCCTAGGAGCTCAAAATTAAACCAGGGACAGATATATACACACCCACAAGTAACTACAACACAAGGGACGCTGGAGTCGGTGCTATGTCTCTGTCTGCCCTACCCACCTTTTTGGTGTAGGTGAGATGGTATGTATTTATTGGTAAGGGTGTATGCGAAGAGGAAGAAAGAGAAGCAGCAGTCACGTGGGGTGACAGGAACATCTTCCTTCCTTCAAGGAGATGCACAGCCTGGACTCAGCCTGCTGGCCCAGTGGAAGGAGAGGCGTTTACTGCAAGCTATGTTTTTGAAGTCAACCCACTATAGAAAGCTCCTGATGGTTTGAAGTCTGTTCTCATGTCTCTTTTGTTAACTACTCTAGGGAAACAAGCATTACAAATGCTTCTTTTAAAAAATCATTTAAGGCCGGGCGCAGTGGCTCATGCCTGTAATCCCAGCACTTTGGGAGGCTGAGGCAGGCAGATCATGAGGTTAGGAGATTGAGACCATCCTGGCTAACACGGTGAAA
>NW_016807677.1:7225912-7244951 GCF_001698545.2 Rhinopithecus bieti
AAAAAAAAAAAAAAAAAAAGAAAAAAAGGAAAAAAAAATCATTTAAAAAAGAATCTTTCCTTATGACAACTGGCAAAGATTGATTTTAAAGATGAAGCTGCTGAATGATCCTTTCATCACCATCCCTTCAAAACTACCAGAATTTATTAGATGTGTTTTAAATATAACAGGCACTGCACCACATCTGAGAAAACAATCATCATACTAGACCATGAAAGGCGGAAGGATGGCCTGTATTTTTCCGGCTATAGTTATTTCAAGGGCTATAGGGTGGTGAATTTTAAATTGAGACAAATCAAAGGGACAAATGGTATGAGATTCTAGCTTCTCCTCTCCCGAGACCTGAGTTTGATTTCTGGCTCCATCACCTACAAATTGTGTGACCTTAATCAGATTTCCTAACTTCTCTGAAACTTATCTTCAACTGTGAGAGCACAATGCCAACTTCTCAGTGAAGTCAGGACTGTAAAAGGTAACATGCAATGTCCTTAACTCAGTAACATTAATTCGTCCTTTCCCCTTCTTCCTAAAGCCTCCGAATGATCACAAGAATGTAAGAATTAGACTGTAAAATGAATGCAGTCTCGTTCTCAAATACTAACAGTTCCCAGTTAGAATCTCGGATTGATGATTTTCAAGGATGGGGGCGTATGTTAGAAATATACTTTATATTTGAATATACTCTGAATATATTTTCAATACTTTATATTTGGTATATTCCAATATTAATATCATTGGCTATACTGTATAAGATAAAGAATAAAGTAGCATTAGCAAAGTGTTAGAATGTTCTGGATGCCCCAAAACAAACAAACAAATACACAACTGCACACCATTCAGAGTGTGATAAAGAGATAGCTTTCCTTGTATTATCACTCCTCAAGCTTATATTCTGTGCCACTTCTGAGGTTAAACAACTTTTTCCTTTCAAATATCAGGCATTTAAATTATCTAGCTACTATGTAAAATTTTTATCTAGTCACTAGGTAAAATTTACACTCCCCACTAAAGTATATTTGCTACATTCTTCTTACCCCCATCATTAGCTTTTCAATCAAAGGATAAAACTGAAGAATTGATTTCTACTTCCCAGCTTTATTAGACTGCTCCTTCTCTATGAAGGTAGTCTAAATTATTAGGGCAAAGCATGACCGAGGGTGCCATATGGAAATGAGATGCCCATGCGCTAACTATGACCCGCTGCTCCGTCCCTGACTCTCACTAGCTTGGACGCTTTAAATGGCCAGACGGTGCTGTGCCAGACCAAGCGTAGCACATTGTCCTTGACAGCATTCACATCCAACCTGGACTACTACAACTGACTGTGAACTCGGTTAGAGGAATAACGGATAGGATCAAGGAATAACGCTTTTTGTTGTGACAATCACTTCCTAGGAAATATGGTGGGTTTTAGGAGTCTTACGATCACTGAGGGGACTAAAGGGGTCTTTTTGGAACAACAGAGGGTATAAATATACAAACAGCATGCGCAGCATTGCACAGTTGATTAGCAAATATTAAATAAATAGATGGTCAATTAATAACCCAAGAAGCAGATATTATCAAGATATTCTTTAAGAGTGTCAATACTCAATGATTATGCCCAACTAATTGTGATCACTCTTTAGACCACATGTTTATTGCTTTTAATCTCTTCTTTGGACGTTGTGCTTTCCAGAACCATTAAAATGCAAATAATGTTCTTCCCTATGGGAAACTCGTTACTATTCCAATAGGCAAATATTTGTTATGACCTGAATTGTGTCCTGCCAAAATTCACAAGTTGAACCCCTCACCACTAATGTGGCTATATCTGGAGACAGGGCCTTGAAGAAGGTAATTAAGGTTAAATGAGGTCCAAAGGGTGGGGCCCTGATCCCACACAGCAGGTGTCCTTATAAGAGGAGGGAGAGACACCAGAGATCTTTCTCTCCACACTTGCGCAGAGAAAAAAAGTCAGTGAAAAGACAGCCCAGCTACAAGCCAAGAAGACAGGCCTCACCAGATAGCAACCTTCATGGCACCCTCATCCTGATTTCCAGCCTCCCGAACTGTGAGAAAATAATTTCCGTTGTTTAAGCCACTAGGTCTGTGGTATTTTGTTATGGCAGCCCTAGCAAACAGGCACAACCTGTTGTGAAGGGCAACCTCTAAACAGTAATTAAAGAATTGCAGGTGATTGTTTTACTCTTGTTTGTTTACAGCTGATGGAAACTTGCAGTGGAAGGACTGTTAAAAACGAGTGGTTAGGCCAGGTGTGGTGGCTCACTAATTGTGTGACCTTCATCAGGTCCTGCAATCCCAACACTTTGGGAGGCCACGGTAGGAGGATTACTTGAGCCCAGGAATTTGAGACCAGCCTAGGCAACATAGCAAGACCCTATCTCTACAAAAGATTAAAAAAATAATTAGCTGGGCGTGGTGGCATGCACTTGTGGTTCCAGCTGCTTGGGAAGCTGAGGTGGGAGATATCGCCTGAGCCCAGGAGGTTGAGGCTAAAGTGAGCTGTGATTGCCACTGTGCTCTGGCCTTGGTGACACAGCAAGACCCCATCTCAAAAACAAAACCTCCCCTAAAACCCCACCAAAACTAGTGGTTAGAATGTATGAGAAAAAGACATGACATATTTTTTCTAAATAGTCTGAACTCAATTAGATCTAATACTTCCTGCATGTTATACAGCAAACATAAGCACTCCAAATCTAAGATGGGAATCCCACTGTTGTCTAAATAATAATAATGGGTACTTTATTTTTTTATGTTTTACCTTTTGGGACAGAGGCTCACTGTGTCGCCCAGACTGGAATGCAGTGGTGTGATCTCGGCTCACTGCAACCTCTGTCTCCTGGGTTCAAGTGATTTTCCTGCCTCAGCCTCCCGCATAGCTGGGATTATAGGCATGCACCACCATAACTGGCTAATTTTTGTATTTTTAGTAGAGATGGCATTTCACCATGTTGCCCTGGCTGGTCTCAAACGCCTGGGCTCAAGCGAACTGCCCGCCTTAGCCTCCCAAAGCGCTGGGATTACGGGCGTGAGCAACCGTGCAAGGCCATAATGGGTATTTTGTAACTAGGCTATGAACTTCTTAAGGGGAGTGACTGTTTCCAGGGTACTTCTGAAGCCACAGTGGCTAGGACTGTGCCTGGCATGTAAGTGCTCTATTGGTTGAACTAAACTTCTGGTACAGGTTAACCAGTTGTATCTTGGTAGCAATCTAATGAAGTATGTATTGCTGTTCCCATTCTGTATTTAAGGGCACAGGAGCTCAGAGACACTGACTCGCTTGAAGTCACTCAGCTTGGTGTGGAACCTGAGGTCTGCATGATTTCATGGCTCACGTTATCTTTGTATTGACTGGATCATGTTGTTTCCTCAATTTCCTGCTGCTATATCAAGAAACAAGTGATTTGCCACTTCTTTAAAAAAAATTAGAACATCAAGGAATTAAAGTGAGAAGGCTTTACTAAAACTTTAGGCACATTTATATCCATAAAAACAGAAATCTATTTTTTAACAAGTTCAACACTAAAACTCAAAATGTGAAATCTCTGAGAGGAGGGGCCTGTTGCTCAGCATCCAGAAGGCTCTCAGGCAAGCATGTGAATAAGCACTGAAGACTCCATTTGAAGTAGAAGCATTTTAGTTACACTAAGTAGGTTCCATTGAGACTTGGGTCAATGCATAAAGGACACCGAGTACTTGGTAATTAAAAAATCATTGAACATAAGAAGCCATGTTATGCATCTGAACCCTAAGCCAAATTAAATATAATTTGAGATATGCCGGGGAATTTGCTCATAGTCTAGACATGAAAGGATATCGTGTACAATAACATATGCACGTGCTCAGGAACAACTGTTTATATAACCCCTCACCACTCCCTCACTTGCGTAATGTTTAAGAAGAATAAAGAGACTTGGCAGGGAAAGCCTGCTGGTCCTGGGGGCTTTCCAGCTTCCTATCCTTTTGTCTAGTGGCATTTGCAAGAAGGAAGGGGTTCCACTACATCTTAAGTGTTTTTCATTTTATCTCCTTCTTTCTATCTTGAAAGCAACACCATTCAACTTTGAAGATTTCCAAGTGCTCAAAGATACTCTAACTCAAGTATCTGGAACTATATTAATACATTATTTTACTCACATCTGTTATCAATACTCACATTTTTTTTTTTTTTTTTTTTTGAGACAGAGTCTCACTCTGTCACCCAGGCTGGAGTGCAGTGATGGGATCTCGGCTCACTGCAACCTCCGCCTCCCAGGTTCTAATGATTCTCCTGCCTCAGCCTCCTGAGTAGCTGGGACTACAAGAGTGCGCTGTCACGCCCGGCTAATTTTTAGATTTTTAGTAGAGACGGGGTTTCACCATGTTGGCCAGGATGGTCTTGATCTCCTGACCTTGTGATCCACCTGCCTCGGCCTCCCAAAGTGCTGGGATTACAGGCGTAAGCCACCGCGCCCAGCCAATACTCTTATTTTATATATAAAGTATGTATAACAAAATACACCACTTACCTACTAAAATCAAGAAGATTTAATTTCCTTTTTTAAAACATACTCTGTAGATGCCAATGCAAAATTTTATTATAATCCTGTACATTTTGTAAAACTGCCAAAGAAGTACAAAGTCAAAACTCTTCTGCCTTTATTTTTATTTTGAATAAAGGCAGTTACTCACAGAAGTGGACAGGAAAGTCAATGGAGCATACTAACCAACCATTCATCTCAACCTCTACATGGACGATTCCCAAATTTCTAGCCCCAGCCTCTCTCCTCGGATCAAGATCCACATCTTCCTCATGAGCAACTGAGTTAATGGTACCCCTATTTTCTCAGGCTCTGGCTCAAGAACAGAGTCATCTCTAAGTCATGTTGTCCCTTCCTCCCCAATATTTATTTATTACTTTATATAACAAGCATTTACATAGCACTTACTATGTGCCAGGCATATAGTATTTCACAAACATTAGCTATTTCACAGATATTAACTAATTTAATTGTCACAGCATTCTATTATTATCCCCATGACACACTTGGGAAACCAAGGCACAAAAAGACCTTAAGAAACTTAAAATGTCACATAGCAGGAAGTGGTAGAATTTGGGATTTGCTCCAGGTGCTTCTAACCACCACGCTGAGCTGCATCTCTGAACCATTGCTAACTTCATACAGAGTCTACCTCTGAAATGGTTCTTATACTTGCCCCTTCTTTTCTGCTTCCAACAGTGCCATATTTAAGCCTTCAGTATTTCTCGTCTCTACTGTAACACTCTCCTAACTGCTCTCTCCAAATTTCTTCTTTTCTCTACCTGACACATCCTTCATAATGCTACCAGATTAATTAGCCTAAAGCATGGATAGAATTATATCACTTTTCAGCTTAGCGGCCTTCAGTAGGTCCTTGTTGCTTACTGAATTGTAAGTAAACTCTTTACCTTGGCATTCAAAACTCTTCACAATAATGCCTCAGCTCACCACTCACCAAGTCCTCTCCATCTGTGAAGATGTGTCTTACACGCTGTTTCCCCTGTTCAGATGTGCCCCTCTCTCCCCTGTCCCTGGCTCTGCTACAGCACTCATCTTTCCCTATTTTGAATGATGGTTGTTTACGATCTTGTCTTATTTCACTTCTATAGTGTGATGTCTCTGAGGGCAATGACTGTAGTTTATATATCCTACCCCCAACAGTGCCTAAGAATAGAAGCTCGCACATAGTAAATCTGTAATCAAAATTTGTTATATGGAATTGAATGTGAAAGCCAGTGACAGTAATTCTCAACATTGTGAATGACGAAAAAGAGAAACACCTCTTTTAAAAAACTGCTTGAAATAAAGTTAACCCTTAAAAATGAGAAAGTGCTAAAACATTTGAGAATCTAGTGAATGGCAGGCAGAAACTCTACAGAAAAACAGAGTGTAGAGGGTGAAATCCTAACCCTGTGTATAAGATGAAAAATCTGTCGAACATGTGAACAGGCACATGCACAGATAAGACGCTCAGCTAAGGGGGCATTACCTTGGCAACTGTTTGCTCAGCAATGGTGCTAGGCCGACGCTGGCGGCCGTCAAGTCTCTGCTCCACTGGGAAACTGCTCCTATGTGATTTCAGGCGCTCCACCAACAAGAAATAAATGGCAGCAAAGTGGTTATAGCTCTTGTTCTGCAAAGACTGAAAGAAAAAACAAGTGGTAAAGGCAAAGAGCTGTAAAGACCAATGCAATGATCTATAAATGCCTAAAAAAAAGCGGAAAGAAACTGTGTGCTCTTAAAAATAGAGTGAAAAACAAAGTGTGTCTCAAAATGAAAGCTGCTCCAAAATTAAGACTGGAAGGCAGAAAACTTCAACTCTCTAGTATTAATTATATAAAGGATGATCCCTTTAAATGGGTTGACCAGCCACCCCCCCTCCCTTTTTTTTTCTTTTGAGACGGAGTCTCGCTCTGTTGCCCAGGCTGGAGGCAGTGGCCGGATCTCAGCTCACTGCAAGCTCTGCCTCCCGGGTTTATGCCATTCTCCTGCCTCAGCCTCCCGAGTAGCTGGGACTACAGGCGCCCGCCACCTCGCCCGACTAGATTTTGTATTTTTTAGTAGAGATGGGGTTTCACCATGTTAGCCAGGATGGTCTTGATCTCCTGACCTCGTGATCCGCCCGTCTCGGCCTCCCAAAGTGCTGGGATTACAGGCTTGAGCCACCGTGACCAGCCCTTTTACATGAACAAGATCCATTTATTTTTCTCCAGTCAGAGAAAATGCCATCATTGTCTCATGTAGACATTCCCCAATGCTGCCACATGGCCCCATCTCATAGCTGTAACGGCGGTGTAAGGTCAGTTAGCAACCTGAGCCCGAGGCTCTAATTCCATGGCTTCGACACAAATCTGAACCATTGAAAACTCTGAAGTGCATGGTTAAAGTATGTGGAGAACTTTCTGATGATTATTTTGGGCTGGAGAATGGCATCTGGATGCTAAATTGAGAGACACTATGTCTCCGTTCTTAGGTAATTTTTTCCTCTTATTTTTGCAGTCCCACCCTCTTAAAACCTTGAAAATAAAGTTGCTTCCCAAATGTTCACATCTCCAGCCTGCCAGCTTTCCCAGATACTGAGGGAACAGAGAAACAACTGCTCCTTTGGCTTCTAATTCCACCTGACAGTCGGCATGGGTGCTGTGCAGGGCACCAGGATGCAGAGCCGTCTCAGCAAAAATCACAGGTCAGTGGAATCGCACGCCCAGCTACCACGCTGGATGCACTTCAGGGACAAGTACAGAAAAACATCTCTGAGTGCACAGTGAGCAAAGCAGGAGAGTCAGTTTGGTTTCACTTATGGCTGCGTGGCGGGGGAAAGGCAGTACAACACGGAGCCTTGGTCTTTCACAGCAAACAAGGCGGCATTTGATATTCTTGTTATGTTTCTTCCTCAAGAGCACTGTTTGCTTTTTTACTATTGTAGAAGCATTAGAAATATGTATATCCTATAAGTATGCTAACTATTTGAGAACAGAAATAAAAGCCAAGAGGAATTTTCCAGGTTCATGACCCTTCACAGTTCTATGACCCCTAAATACTTCCAAATCAGGAGCCCACCTGTTTTTGCCTTCTTAGTTTCTCCAGTTCACAATCTAAATTCCCTGGCTTTCTTAAACCTGATACCTACCCTTCTTGTTTCCTGCTTGGCCCTTTGCCTATCTGCACATTTATGTTCCATACAAACTAGTTAAATACCTATGTAAAACTTCATGTTTCATCTTGGAAGCAACTTTCTACCTTGTATTTGTTAAGCTTCCATCTTTGCCTTTTCTGACTCTTTTATAAATGCCTCCTCTCGAATGTTTTGGCAGATGGGGCAAAGAAAGGAATTTAAGATGCTGAATAAAAGTAAATATAAATAGAGTCTGATGTCATCAATAGGGAACACTGAAGAGTACGCCTAGGCGCTGGGGATACATGTGCTAAAAGACCAGGATGACAGGTGTTGAGTATGAAAGTTCAAGTAGCTAAGTGCAGTAGAACCCTGAAATACCTTTAGTCAAATCTCTGATCACTTTACCTCAATGGTTTTCTGCTGATCTATTCCAAGGCTGTGCATCAGTCGCAGAACCTGCTCATTAAACTCCCCAATGGATGGCTCATTTTCTTGCTCTTGTGGATACAGAACAGGTCTCTGGACAGGAACTTCTATGAGCATCCATTTATGCTCCTTGATTTGAGCTATGGTTAGCCGTTTGGATGGGTCTAGGACCAACATCCTTCGAATAAGGTGCTCGCAATCTATAGAAAACACAATGTTACAAAAGTCACATAAATCACCTTGCACTTCAGGGTTATTTGCTTGGCTTGTGACTTTGTACAAGGGTGTTAATCTTTGTATCCTATACTGGAAAGTGGAAGGTCAAATGAATAAATGAATACATGCAGGCTACTTATATTTGTCAAGTTAACGTGGTAAACAAATACCTAAGAAAAACAGGAGGGTGTAGGTCTATCAGATTCTGGGCTAAATGAAACTTTCCACTGAACTTCGCAACTGAAAATATCTAGAAACAGACTTTGATTTCCACTAAAGAAAATAAATAAGCCTCATTCCTAGAACAAGCAGACAGTAAATCGATCCTCAGTCATAGCTAATGCTGATATACTAAGGCTATGTAAGCGAGGCAAAGAGCTCTCCAATGGGCTGCTGCTCTCCTTCACATCACTGTAGTGAGAAAAGTGTATGTAAAATATTACTTACTTCTGACTACACCAAGAAAACTGCACTGCTGCAACTTTGAGCACTAGCATATTCTCTGAGCTGACATGATGCTCTTCACTCACACATAAGCTAACCTCCTGTCACTAAATGCCAGGCGCTGTGCTAAGTGCTTTACATAGATTATGCTTATTAACTATTATTATTATTATTGGAGACAGGGTCTCATTCTTGGTCAGGGTGCCCAGGATGGAGTGTAGTAATGCAGTCACAGCTCACTGCAAGCAATCCTCCTGCCTCTGCTTCCTGAGTAGCTAGGACTACAGGTGCATGTCACCACAACAGGCTAATTGAAAAAAAATTTTTTTTTTTTTGTAGAGACAGGGTCTTGCAATATTGTCCAGGCTGGTCTCCAACTCCTGGCCTTAAGAGATCCTCCTGCCTTTGCCTCCCAAACCACTGGAATTACAGGTATAAACCACCATACCTGATTGACAGATTAATTTAATTAAACCTTACAACACCCATGGGGTAGGAGCTATTGCTATTTCTATTTTATAGATGGGGAAATTGAAGCAGAGAGAGAGGAGATAAAACTTGTTAAAGTCATATGGCCAGTAACCGGTGGACTCAGGATTAAAATCAGGCAGTATGGTAGTTTGGCTTCACAGTCCATGCTCTTAACTACAAAGAGTATTATTTCTATTGTTAGTAGAAAGAAAAAAGTTAAGAATGATTTTATCAAAATGAAACTAAGGGGTAAACTTAACTGCTGTCTAGGTAACAGCTCAGTACACGACAGGCAGGGATTATGGCATCTCATCTGAATTTAGCAGAATTTTGCCAGTTGGCTTTTTAATTAAAAAATTTTAATTTTATAAAATCCATTATATATTGGAGTAAAATGGTTGTGAGTCTGCATCTACAAAGGGCTTCGTTAAATCTAAAATAAACCTGGGACATTTATAGACCCAGAATGAATGAGAAGACATGCTGCTGTTAATCTGGGAAATGCTGTGTGTTCAGTTACAAGTAGAAGGCTGGAAACTGTCTCACCTACATAAAGGAGTTTGCTTCTTTCTATAGCTTTTAACCTATAGCTCAGTCACTTTATTTGGCACCCAAACTCTTGGAAAAAAAGAAGCTTTTACCTAGGCCTTTCACTTGGAGCACTAACACTGTAAAACACTGTAAGTAAGATGAAAAGCTTGTTACCTTCTGACATGAAATATGGAATCCGGAATCTTCCTTCCAGAACCCTCTGCCTCAAAATTGGAAGAGTCGGTCCATCAAAGGGCAGAGCTCCACAGACAAGGACGTAAAGAACAACTCCCATACTCTAGGGAAGAAAACAATGCAGAGACTTTCCTACCCAAGAACGTCAAACGCTCTTTGTTTTCCTGAACATCCTCAGGGCTCTTGAAATCATATGGACTGAAAAATTCCTGTCTGAATTTATTATTTTCTCAGAATTTGAAAAAATCAAAACCCTGACTACTACAATAAGTATCTTATAATAAATACCAAAGAATTTGAATCTGATCATTTTGATTACTACTTAACTTTAAATTACTGCTGATATTAGGATGACAACACCTATCCTTAGAAAGTCTTTCCGAGGGATCCATTTCAAGATGCTCTGAGTAAGTATAGTCCAGTGGATGGGGAAAATATGAAATACTGCTTTTATGTTAAGTACCAGGAGCTTCTAAGATGGGCCAGAGTACCAAGTATTATCATTATAGATGCATTTAACAACACAGCAAAGCAAAGCAGTACCCAGATGTCCAGCTGTGGTCCTTCATACTGCTGCCCTTCAAAGACTTCTGGGGCTGCATAAGGGGGGCTGCCACACCATGTTGCCAGCAGTTCGCCACTTTTAAAGAAATTTCCAAAACCGAAATCTATTGGGATGGAAATAAATGTTACTTTCATCTATGCTCTCAAACTATACTGCATTTCTCTGTAATAAATTTTATAATATGCTGTATTAACAATATCACTACTATTTACTGTGAGGACTGGGATGGCATCTTATCTTGTGATGTTTCCCTGGCATCAGCACAATGACTACCAAATAGTAAGTACTCAATACATGTTGCTGAATGTATGTGTAAATCAATCAAGTTTTCTTCCCAAAGAGAGTGAGAGATTGGTAAAAGACTTTATATCATGTGAAAGAAAATCAGCCTTAAAGTGGACAACCCAACTAGTATTTGATAATCTTAGAATTTCAATTACCTGATGACTGCTAAAGAGCTCTTTATTTTAAATGGTCTATAAGGCAAGAAACAAATAAGTAAAACTCTAAGATATTCACCTGAACATAACCGACTGTCTGGCTGCCATTACCCCAGATACATAACCCTTGAAGGCAACTGAGTGCAGCGTTTCCTAAGTGACAACCTTGTAAGTGTTGGTCCACATATCCTGTTTTAGCAGATACCCATCTGAAGAGCTCATTAACATCTGATGGCCGTATAGCCCAGCCACAAGCCACCTAGCACCATCACTTATTTACTAATTTATGGATCGTAGTGGCATTATAGTTCAAAACAGTTAATGGCCTTCTTCTTATGATCTTAGCCAAACTGAATCTATAGTTTTGATACAGAGAATGCACTCTAGAAACACTACTCAGATGCCTTCAATATGCATTAAAAAATTTAGTAAGTATTGTTATAAATGCAAGTTTATACCCTTTTGCTAAGCCTTTATAGTCTCATGTTCTTACCGAAGAAACAAATTCCTATTATTTTGTTAAGTTATACTCATGCTGTCTTATGTTGCTACATACTCCTAACTGAAGAACCTGTCTCAGTGACAGGAACTGGCTCTCCACCCAGCAGGAGCGCAACATTGCATGCACAGTGAGCTTTAAGAGATGGCTCAAGAAAGACTGGATCGAGTCTCCACTGCCAGACAGACTGACTGGCTTTGTGACTTTGGATCAGTCTTTGTGAGCCTTAGTTTCCCCATCTGTAAAGTTAAAATGATAAATATACCTAGTCAGTAGGTTGCTGTAAAGGCCCAGTGTTGAAATCAGCTCACTCCATTCATACCTTGAGACCATACATACTTGTGCACCTTAGGCAAAGCATTCTCTTAGCTTGCTAACATAAAAACTAGTGGCAAGCAGTAGTAACAGTAATAACAGTAATGATCCCCATCATTACAGCTTCGTGGAAGAGTACAATCTATGAAGTTATGAGAACTAGAGCTAATTTCCAGTTTTATCACTTTCAAGCCTCAAGTCCTCTAGGAAAGTTATTTTTTCCACATCTATAAATGTAGGGATAATCCACCTACCCAGATAGGATGCTGCGAGGATTAAATGAGATTAAGAATGTAAAATGCCAGAGCGTACTAGACGTGAAAGGTCAGCTCTCCTCCTCCTGTGAAACCATTACCACCAACTGTTGCCTTTCAGAGAAAAAGGTCCCAAAAAAATAGATAGGAGTGGTAGAAAAAGTTAGAGGGAGCTTAAGGGTTTAAGAGAGAAAAGAGGGTACATCTGGGGAAAGAGCTTCAGATACAGTCTAAACCTAGTGAACAACACCGTGGTCTGCCTTTGGTATCCAGGAGTGTGAGGCAAAGGGGGTGCCAGGGAGAAGTTCTCTCTTTACAAAGTAACCTCAGCTCAGCTCCACAGTCCACTTTCCAAAATGACTGTCAGAAAGGCCTTGTCTTCACAATACCACCTCTATGACTAACCACCCCTAGAACATCGTATCCCATATGGATACATACAGATATATATATATATATTTCTAATTTTCTAGAAAAACTACACTCTCAGATGAGTCAAGGACTAGATGTTCCCATGAGTCAGAAACTAGATGTTCTCATGAGTCAAGGACTAGATGTTAAATGAGTCAAGGACTATGTTCAAATGTTAATTTCACTCACAGGATAAAGCAGCACAAGAAACTCTCGGATGTGTGTTCAGAGATCCTGAAATACATACAATAATTGCTGCACTTTAAACCATAATCACAGGATGAGTTTTAGTACCTGTAAATTGAGGATACTCTCCAAATAGCACAGGTAAGGTTGTTTTTTTTTTTTTTGAGACAAAGTCTTGCTCTGTTGCCCAGGCTGGAGTGCAGTGGCACAATCTCAGCTCACTGCAGTCCTCGCACTTCAACCTCCTGAGTAGCACAGGTGTGCTCCACCATACCCGGCTAATTTTTGTAAAATTTTTTGTAGAGACAGGGATTCGCCATGTTTCCCAGGCTGGTCTTCAAATCCTGGGCTGAAGCAATCCACCCGCCATGGCCTCCCAAAGTGCTGGGATTACAGGTGTGAGCCACCACCTGGCCCATTGGTAAGTTTTAATGTCTCCAGGAGCCCTTATAGAGTCACATCATTCTGAAATTTCCCAGACCTGGTGAAATAAACTCAAAGGAGTGAACGGGACAGAGGCCTGTAAAGAAGGTGGCCTGGCCTCTTTATTGCCTTAGGCTCTCATGGTACACTTCACAGGCAAGAGAACAAGAGCTAGGAATGCTTCTCTGGACCCGTGGTAGCCCAGTTTCAACCTCTGCTTTACAAATCTAGCACAAAGAAAGCTTCCTGTTCACTTACAAGAGGAGTGGTACTAAGTAATTATTTCTATTTTCTGCAGGTAATATGAATATAGAAACTTGGGTCTATAGGAATATTAAAAGAAACACTGAAAGACAGGCTCACTAAGCTGTAACAATATTACATGTGCTGAGGTCTTCTATAACCTTGTCAAAGCACTTCAAATGTTATATTTATATATGTTTTTGAGACTGGTCTTGCTCTGTTGCCCAGGCTGGAGGGCAGAGGTGTGAATCACAGCTCACTGTAGCCTTCATCTCCCAGGCTCAAGTGATCTTTTTGCCTCAGCCTTCCAAGGAGCTGGGACGATAGACTCACACCACCATGCCTGGCTAATTTTTTTAAAATTATTATTATTATTTTTTGGGTAGAGACAAGGTCTCACTATGTTGTGGAGGCTGGTCTTAAACTCCTTGGCCCAAGTGATCCTCCTGCCTCAGCCCCCAAAGTGCTGGGACTACAGGTGTGAGCCACTGCCCTCTGCCAAACACTGTATTTGTAATCATCTGAAGAATGGGTTAAGGAAGACTTTGGTGTTAGGCAGATTGGGGATCAAATCTTGGGTTTTCCATTAGCTATGTAATCTTGGACAAATTACTTAACTTCTTGGAGCCTTGGTTTCCTCATCTGAAAAATAGGGACAATAGTTACATTTCTTAAAGTAGTTGTATTAATAGAAATAGATATTATATTGCAATTGAAACACAGTAGGTAGCCAATAAACAGAAGCTATCGTTGCTATTATTATTTATTATTTTACTTATCTGTCTATCCCATCAGACTAAGTTCCTCAGGAGCAGAGAATGGGGGACAATAGTCTGTACTCCCAGCATATCATCTGCAGACAAGAGCTGCTCGATAAAGGTTTGCTATATGAATATGTTGTTCCTACCTCTTTTAAAAGTGCTCTACTACGTGACAGGAGCTGACTTAAGCTCTCTGAAGATAACTTCTTCTTAGTTCTATGAAGTATCCTTATTTTAGGAGAAAGTGAGGATATAAAGTTAAGTATTTTGCCAGAGGTTATACAGCTAGCTACTAAGCTGCACCAGTGGAATAGAAACCAAGTTTAACTACTTCGAGGCTTCATTGTTAACCACTACCTTCATGTCTTTCACTGGCATGTCAAAAATAGTTATTTTTGAAGAAGTTAATAATTGTCAGGGTTAAGAAGTGGCAGCAAAAGGCACTTAAAAATAAGAGCCTTTTAATTTCTTCACAGGAATCTGGATAACTTGCTTCACCCAGTCTGCAGCTTTCTGCCTAAATGCATAAGGTGCATTGTGAAATGGGGGGTGAGTAGGGGGGGATGAAATATGAAAATGCAGGATTTATTTCTTACTGCCATTTATTCAAATGAAATGGACTATATTCATGTTTCATCATACTAACCAATTTCATTCATTCCTTCATTAAACATCAGCATTCCATACACATGTCAACCACTGTGCAAACACAGAAGTCTTGCAACAACACAAAATAATAAGACTCCACATCATCATCTGACTTTTGGAAAGCATTATGAAAACAATCACTTGGGCATTCGTCTCTCTCTCTCTACCAGACTCAGATCCAGCCTAGTTCTGCTAGAAAGTAAACATCTTTCTAGTTTAATATCTTCTCTAATTCTGATATGCAAGTTAATACCTAAAACTATGGCTATGTTCCTCAGACATTCTGCTTGCTATTATAAACAAAACATTTATGCCATGCCATGTGGCTTCATTTTGACTTTTTTAAACTCTTAATTTTGAAATACTTTTAGATTTACAGAAGAGTTGCAACAGTAAATTCAGATTTCCCCATACCCTTCACCCAGCTTCCTCTGTTAACATTTTACATACCTACAGTATAATCACCAAAACTAAGCTTCAATTATCAAAACACTGATTCACTACTATTAATTAAACTACAGACTTAACATTTCATGAGTTTAGTCACGTGTTCCTTTTCAGTTCAGGAATTCCACGTTGCATTTAGCCTCCTGACTCCTTAGTCTTCTCCAATTTGTATTCATATTCTCTCACCTGGGTTCTATATGGTCTGAAATATTTATAGAAGAGGATTCGGGGTAGAGTCTTTTTTTTTTTTTTTTTTTTGAGATGGAGTCTCTCTTTTCCCCCCGGCGGGGGGGGACAGGCCGGATCTCAGCTCACTGCAAGCTCCGCCTCCCAGGTTTATGCCATTCTCCTGCCTCAGCCTCCCGAGTAGCTGGGACTACAGGCGCCCGCCACCTCACCCGGCTAGTTTTTTGTATTTTTTAGTAGAGACGGGGTTTCATTGTGTTAGCCAGGATGGTCTCGATCTCCTGACCTCGTGATCCGCCCGTCTCGGCCTCCCAAAGTGCTGGGATTACAGGCTTGAGCCACTGCGCCCGGCCCGGGATAGAGTCTTTAATTACAGATCAGTTACTGACTCTCATGAAAATCAACTAGGTCTCAAAAGCTGAGTCCTCTATCTCTTACTTAACCAGCAACAGCAGACCAAGGATATATCTGAACATAGCCCTAGAGCTGCTAGTATTGCTTTCTGCTCTATATTTTGAAAGTTGACTGACTGACCTATATCGTCCTAAAAAAAACCAGTATTACTATCATCACTAAATTGTATAAATTATATAAATTATCAGTGCCCAAAATTATCATTAGCAAAGGCATGATGTTTTAGGAAGAAGAGGGTCTTGCATAGAGTAAATAAGCTGATTCTGATGATTATTGTCTAATGGGAACCAAGTACAAAATAGAGAATTCTGTTTGTTGGAATGAAGTAATGAAATAAATCAAATACTAACATGCATATAAATCACCTGGGGAAATTGCTAAAGTGCAGACTCTGACTCAGTACATTTAGGAATGGGCCTCAGATTCTGCATTTGTAACAAGCTCTGAAGTGATGCTCATGCTGCTGGTCTCCAGACCACTCTTTGACTAGCCAGAAAACAGAATGAAACAGAGGCGGTGAAAAATACACAGAAGATTTAAACAGTTTGTCAATGTTTACTGTTGCAAAAGATTACACTTGCTAAATACTTTTAGGATTTTTATTTAAATAGGAGACGTAAGAAAATTGTTAGGTTAAACTAAGTCATTTGTTTTTTAAAAAGGAAAAAAACAAACAAAACATTGAAAACCAATCTTCAGGCTAAGGAAAAGTAAATGATTTCTAGGAATCAACACCACTGAGGCAATTTTGAATCTCCAGCAGTGTGTTATAATGTCTAATTTATAATTTAAAAAATCCTCCTACAGAGCAGCAGATGGCTTTAGGGTTAAATTTATCTTTGTTTCTAAAATTACCAGTAGAATTCAGCTAGCCAGGCTTGATGAAGAGTTACACATCCTTTGTAATTATAATAGGAGTGAAGAAGACAATTATGAGGAAATGAAAGCTGACAAATGAAAGGTGGAGAGTGATAGAGATGAAGCTGACCCATTGCACAAACTGAATGTGGATCAGCCAACACTGACGTCAATGCATACTTTGTTGCCCACCAGCAAGAAAAGGTCAGTTGCACAGTTCATTTCCAAACATCAGTCACTCTCCCATCTGACAGGAGGGAAGGGAATAATCATCACAGTTGAGATGAAATGTGATCCTGCTGACCAATGTAAGACATCTATTTGTCCAGTCAGAGAGTTCAATGAGCTAAGAAGCAAATAAATAATCTTCCTTAGCTTAAATGAAGTAAGGGGAAGGGAAATGAAGAGGGAAAAAAAATCAAACCAAACTGAACCCTTTGAGCCATCTTCCATATTCCCAGCTTACTATGGAATGCTAAGTAGGACTTAAGGATACAAAGTTTCATTGTGCTTTTGATGTAAAGCTCTTTTACTTTTACATAAGGCTAGTGGCAGGAGAACAAATGGAAGACTTGCAATAAATATTTTCCAATAAAATAAAATACTTAAAATTTAAAAAAATATATTTTCCTATCTTTGCCTCTCCTACCCTTTTTCAGTTCTAGAGGACAAATCTGAAATCATATATACAGAAACCTTGACTCAAGGTCATCTAGTAAGTAGGAAGGTTGTTAGAAGCAATGATGGGCCAGTGCCTCAAATCAGAAAGGAAGCATTCTTCTTGGGCTAAAGACAAGTGACTCGTGATGCACAGGTCAGATTAATCAGGCTAATTACACAATATTAATTACATTTAAGGTCTCTCTCAGCAAAAAATTAAGTTGCATCAACCAGAGACAATTGAGAATATGTGAAAAACTTTCCTTGGTCCTAAAAGGTTTGTATTAATAAGGCTTTAAAGCCTTAGTTAATTAAAAAAACATGCTGAGAGGGTTATATGGCTATTAAAATTTTAAGGCTTTGTTTTCACATGGAATCAATTATACATTGAATACAAATAATAGCTACCTTGTATTGAGTGTTTACATGGTGCCAGGAACTTTATCTAACAATTTATTTAACAAACAGTTAACTAGCACTATGTGCCGGGCACCGTTCTAAGTACCCTACAAACATTAACTCAAGTAATAATCACTATGAGATATGAACTTTCATCATTCTCCCTTTACAGATAAGGAAACTGAGAAGAGAGAAGTCAGGAAACGTGGTCAAAGTAACAAAGCTAGTAAGTGGCAGAGGCGGGATTCAAACCCAGGTATCCTCACTTTACAGCCCATACTCTGACCTATTACCCTACATCGCCTCCCTGTCTCCAATATTATCACCAATCTCTATAATCTGTTCCTGAAAAACAGATTTGTATTTAATAGATATGGAAACCCAGGCCTAGAGAGTGTAAATAATCAGCCCAAGGTCATAGCTACTAAGTGGCACAGCCAGAATCTGCACCAGCACTGTTACTCAACTCAGTACTCTACATGAAGCCCTGTTTAACGTGTGATTAATTCATAGATTTTTATCCTTATTTAAGTATTTATTATAAACATTTTAGATTGGGAAAGTTAGAGAATAAAACTAAATATAGATTGGGAAAGTTAGAGAATAAAACTAAATATTCTTCATCTATTTATTCTCAACTTAATGCCTAAATAGCCAGAGCCAAGACAGCTAGGTGGAAATAGTACTGCAATTACTAAAACTACTGAAAGCCAATATCGCTTTGCATTCAGCTTCTTACTGTGAATGTCCTCACACTCACTTTTTACAAAAGTTGGAGGTCTCATGGTTGAAGTAATGAGTACACACTGGTGTGGGTGAATCCATGGCTCATTAGTGTCTCAAGTTTTGTTTTATTTTTTTGTTTGAGACAGAGTCTTGCTCTGTCACCAGGCTGGAGTGCAGTGGTACGATCTCGGTTCACTGAAACATCTGACTCCCTGGTTCAAGCAATTCTCCTGCCTCAGCCTCCCGAGTAGCTGGGATTACAGGCATGTGCCACCATGCCCAGCTAATTTTTGTAGTTTTAGTAGAGATGGGGTTTCCCCATGTTGGCCAGGATGGTCTCAAACTCCTGACCTCATGATCCGTCCACCTTGGCCTCCCAAAGTTCTGGGATTACAGGAGTGAGCCACCATGCCTGGCCTGTCTCAAGTTTCTACTCACGGGGAGAACATAACCTGGAAACTGATCTCAAAGCCATGTTTCTGTTATTTATTAAAATGAACCATGTTTGACACTTCTATTCCATTTTGTTTTATAAACACAAAAATATTTTAATTTAAACCTAGTTTTGGCTTGTGCTTCTCAATTTCAATATAAAGGATGGCTAAAACAGTTCATTTATTCAGCTTATTCTGCAATTAGAGGTTTTCATAATCCCCCCCCCCCCCAACAAAAAAGAC
>NW_016807677.1:7245346-7247859 GCF_001698545.2 Rhinopithecus bieti
TAACCCCCCCCCCCAAAAAAAAAAAAAAACAGAAAAAAGTATAATTTGAGGGAATAACTTTGTAAGGGTTCTTGTAATTTCTTCCCATGGAGCCCTGTTTTTCCCATGTGTTAGATTCCATTACGATTTAAGAGTCCTCAGAGACAAGAAGATGATTCTTAAAGAAAATCAGGGCCATCAAGAAGTTAAAAAATCTACAGATAAAAATAAATATCCTGGAGAAATTATTTAAAGACACTGGAATCCATCTAAACACTTTATGGCATGTGGAATGATCTGGCCCATGCCTACTTCTCCTGGCTCTTTTCCTATCATTCTCACTGGCTAACACCTGCAGTTTCCTTACCACTCCAATTTGCTCTGGCCTCTCAGCCTTTGCATGTGCGGATCCACCTGCTTGAGGAAGCTACCCCAGCCTCAATTTCTCTCTCTCTCTCTTCTTCTTTTTTTTTTTTGAGACTGACTCTCGCTCTGTTGCCTAGGCTGGAGTGCAGTGCAGTGGTGGGATCTCAGCTCACTGCAATTCAGCCTCCCAGATTCAAGCAATTCTCCAGCCTCAGCCTCCTGAGTAGCTGGGACTACAGGGGCATGCTGCCACGCCCAGCTAATTTTTTGTATTTTAGTAGAGACGGGGTTTCATCATGTTGCCCCGGCTGGTCTTAAACTCCTGAGCTCCGGCAATCTGCCTGCCTCAGCCTCCCAAAGTGCTAGGATTACAGGCATGAGCCACCGCTCATGCCTCTCCCTCTTTCTCTGTCTCCCCCATCCCGATCCCACCACAAATACCTTCTTGTTAATCAAGTGTTAGCTAATAATTTTCCTGATTCTTCCAGACAGAGTTAGTCTTTCTCCTAGCCTCATGGTCCTGAAAACAATGATCTTTTTGTGTTATATTAACTTAAAGGTCTGGTTCTTATTTGATTAACTCCTTGAGGTAAGAGCAGAGTTAAGCTTTTTGTCACTGCTGCTGTTTTTGTCTTGAAATGTATGAACCTCCAGGACTTAGTCCAAGAGCAGAACAGAAGCTTAATAAACATTTACTAAAATTTTTGAGGACAGTGGAGACGACAGAGAATTAAGTGTGGGCAAGAAAATTTGAGTGCTTGGATATACTGCACACGTGTGTGTGTATGTGTGTCTGCTTGTAAGGAATGGAAGCAGGGACACTAAATATACAACCATAGAAAGATGGACCCCAAAATTCAATTAGTGAGTACCCCTTCAGGAAACAGTGACAGAATGCTTGGAAATGACAACATGGTGTAGTGGGAGAAGGACAGATACTGTGGTCAGAGAGACCTAGGTTTGAATTCCAGGTCTACTACTTATTATCTGTGTCACCTTGGCCAATTGTTTAATCTCTTTGCATCTCAGCTTTCTCATCTAGTAACTGGCAATAGCTAAGTGGCTCCCAAGGTTGCTGTGAAGATGAAGTAAGAATCTAGCTGAATACCTGAAAACAGTGAGGGCTCAATTAAATGTGAGTCATCACACTGTCTTCACCTGAGAGAACAACTTCACCAATCTGAATTTTTACCTGACTTCCATAAAATTGGAAGGACTTGAAGATTAGATACTAAAAAATGAAAATAAAACCAAAAGACAAAACAAAACCTAAGATATCACACAATGACAGCAGAAGCACTGATTTGACCCACCTATATTTTATGCCAGAATTATAATAGACATACTATAGCCAGGCAAAACTTGGTTATAACGTCAAAGCAATATTCTGTGTTTTTTGTTTGCAAGTTTCTTTGGTGTCTTACTTTGACATTTTCTTTTGAGATGTTAATGACAGCACCTTGTAATTCCTATAGCACATGATTTACATACCTATAACCTTTCTCTGCAAGGTTATATGTTCTCTAAAATGTAATATGTTTTTCTCTAAAAAAACTCCTAGAACACATGCACACTTATGTTTCTTGTAGCACTATTTACAATAGCAAAGACTTAGAACCAACCCAAACGCCTGTCTTTGATAGACTGGATAAAGCAAATGTGGCACATATACACCATGGAATACTACACAGCCATAAAAAAGAATGAGTTCATGTCTTTTCAGGGACATGGATGAAGCTGGAAACCATCATCCTCAGCAAACTAATGGAACAGAAAACCGAACACCACATGGTCTCACTCATAAGTGAGAGCTGAACAATGAGAACACATGTACACAGGGAGGGGAACATCACACACAGGGGCCTGTTGGGGGTTGAGGGGAGGTGGGGAGGGAGGGGAGACAGGGAGGGAGGGGAGGGAGAGCCTTAGGATAAATACTTAATACATGCAGGGCTTAAAACCTAGATAACAGGTTGATAGGTGCAGCAAATCACCATGGCACATGTATACCTATGTAACAAATCTGCACGTTCAGCACACGTATCCCAGAACTTAAAGTAAAAAAAAAAAGGTTCCCCTGGAAAAACAAAACAAAACAAAAAAACTCCTAGAACTCCTTTGAGCTATTGTTTTGGCAAATATTTTGTTTTGATAATAAGGGAATGTAA
>NW_016807677.1:7248914-7262874 GCF_001698545.2 Rhinopithecus bieti
GGGGGTTGAGGGGAGGTGGGGAGGGAGGGGAGACAGGGAGGGAGGGGAGGGAGAGCCTTAGGATAAATACTTAATACATGCAGGGCTTAAAACCTAGATAACAGGTTGATAGGTGCAGCAAATCACCATGGCACATGTATACCTATGTAACAAATCTGCACGTTCAGCACACGTATCCCAGAACTTAAAGTAAAAAAAAAAAGGTTCCCCTGGAAAACAAAACAAAACAAAAAAACTCCTAGAACTCCTTTGAGCTATTGTTTTGGCAAATATTTTGTTTTGATAATAAGGGAATGTAAAGGTGAAACAGGAGTTTCCCCCTTCTTTCTACAGAGCAAAAGACTTAAGAAAAAAAAAAAAAAAAAAAAAACTTTCTCTGAAAAGACAATTTTAGGGCAGCCGGTGCTTTCAAGGAGCATTAACCAAAATATCCCAGTGAAGTTCATTACAGAAGGTTGGCAAACAAGAGTGAAATAAATGACACCAAATGGAAGGTCCAAAAGCAGAGGAAGGGGAAAAAACAAATGGAAGTGAACACACATAAACTATGAAAGCATTCTAATTTTGTGCATCATATTTTCACAACAAAAATGACAAATCGATACAAATCTTTATATATATGTGTATATACACACACACACACACACACACACAAATGAATATAACAAATTAACTTAAAAACACTTTGTCTTATTCAGGTAATCCCATTAGAAAAAAAATCACAGACTACAGAATGGAAAATCCATTACATATCCTATAACATATGCAATATTGACATTTAAAATGAGTAAAAATTATTTGCCTTCCCCTAATTGCGTAAGACAAAAACTAATGGGAAACGGCACAGAAACAAATCAGTTCGATGTACAAACATGAGGGTTTTACCTTATATTTTATATCATAATACAGCAAACCGAGGAAGCTACTTTGTCCCTAAACTTACTGAGTTCAATGAGTATCCAACCTAACAGGTCAATTAATAATTTCTTGGTTAGCCCCTGTCATCTGGATGTTTCCCTGCTCTTCTTTAACAATCTTAGGACAAAACACCACCACGTGCACTTTGCTAAGGTTTTAACCTCTCTTCTTCAAAACCCAAGTCAAACAAAATCTCCCTTACATACCTTCAACCTCTACCGCTGCTGCTGTAGTTCAGACTCACGTTTTCTTGAATGGACTATTGCACTAGATTCCTTATTAGTCTTCCTGTCTTCCACCTCACCCACATCTCTTAGCTATCTTTTTTTTTTTTTGAGACGGAGTCTTACTCTGTCGCCCAGGCTGGAGTGCAGTGGCGCGATTTCGGCTCACTGCAAGCTCTGGCTCCCGGGTTCACGCCATTCTCCTCACGCCAGCCTCCTGCGTAGCTGGGACTCACAGGCACCCACCACCGTACCTGGCTAATTTTTTTGTGTTTTTAGTAGAGACGGGGTTTCGCTGTACTAGCCAGGATGGTCTTGATCTCCTGACCTTGTGATCCACCCGCCGCGGCCTCCCAAACTGCTGGGATTACAGGCGTGAGCCACCACGCCCGGCCACCTCCCACCTATCTTAACTCTGCTGCCAGAGACATATTTCTGACATGCAAATCTAATCATGTTATCCCAATTCCACTTTACCCCCATCCATGCCCTATAATTTTCAGTAGGCTAGATTCCCCATTACCTACAGAATAAACTCTCAAATCTTTGACATGGCATTCAAGATATTTCATACTCTGGTCTTTACCTATCTGCTCCCCCTGTATCAGTCCCGCATGCCTACAGATTTTACATGTTACCAATTTTGAATTTACAGTTCCCCACCATTCCAATCTCTGCCTGCCTGCCTGCAACATTCTGCTTCTGTTTATCTTCCTGACAAGCTTTTCTAACTTCTCTCTCAAGTCTAAGTTCAAATAATTCCTTCTCTGTGAAGCTTCCTTGACTCTACAGGTAGCCTGCTGTTCCCTCACCTATACTCCTACAGCAGTTTGTATATACTTTTTTTTTTTTTTTTTTTTGAGACGGAGTCTGGCGCTCTGTCGCCCAGGCTGGAGTGCAGTGGCCGGATCTCAGCTCACTGCAAGCTCCGCCTCCTGGGTTTACGCCATTCTCCTGCCTCAGCCTCCCAAGTAGCTGGGACTACAGGCACCCGCCACCTCGCCCGGCTAATTTTTTTGTATTTTTTAGTAGAGATGGGGTTTCACCATATTAGCCAGGATGGTCTCGATCTCCTGACCTCGTGATCCGCCCGTCTCAGCCTCCCAAAGTGCTGGGATTACAGGCTTGAGCCACCGCGCCCGGCCTGTATATACTTTTAAAATTGCAACTATCATACTGTATTTTTTCAGTTTTATTCAAGTGTAATTGACAAAAATTGTATATATTCAAGGTGTACAACATATTATTTTGATATATGGATATGTTGTGAAATGATTTCCACATATCATATTGTACTTAACATAGCACAGTACCTGATACATATTTATTGAGTGAATGAGAGTTTTGACTATGTAAATATAGAAACTGAGAATATAAAAGAAAACATTTGACAATTGTGAAAAGGCAAAGAGAAAAACAGGCAAACTAATCTCTACCCAACTTAGTTTTCATGTTATAAATCAAACCCCTGTTGTATCAGAGCAAGGCAAGGTGTTTTTCTGTCTCAAGTATTTCTCATTCTACTTCCACCACTTCCTTTGCCTTTTCTCTGCTTCTGGCTGTAGCCATCAGTCATAATTAGAGAGCAGGCCAGAGTACCAGCAACCAGCATTGCTCCTCCATCCCTGTCCTCTCTCTAATCACTCTGACATTCAGACAAATGTGCCTCTTCCAGTAGAGCCCCCCTACCAATGGAATCTGGACACATCAGACACCAGATGTAGCTCTGACCTGTGTATATTAATAATGAACTCATTCCCTTACTTTTAATTACACGCAGAACTAAGGAAATGAATAAAATGGACTTTGAGAAAGCTTGATGTCATCAGGTAGAAATGCTGCTGAATCTGCGCCTGCAGGTCTGTTTCCACACACTGAGTGCAGTGGCTCACATCAGATCATGTTAGAGCCAGTTGTCTCCCAGTTACCTGCTATTTTGATATTCATGTTGTTATCCAGCAGGAGATTTTCAGCTTTGAGGTCACGGTGCACAATCTTCCGACCATGACAATAATCAACAGCAGATAGGATTTGCCAGAATTTTCGCCTGGCTTCAGACTCATTTAACCGGCCATGATTAGCAAGATAGTCTGTAAATGAAAAGAGGATTAAGAATTAGTCACCAAAATAAAATAACTCCACTATTAGTAGTCAGGAAATTTTTTTCCTCAAAACATTTTTTTTTTTTTGGCCGGGTGCAGTGGCTCACGCCTGTAATCCCAGCACTTTGGGTGGCCGAGGCGGGCAGATCACAAGGTCAGGAGATCAAGACCATCCTGGCTAACACGGTGAAACCTACTCTACTAAAAATACAAAAAATTAGCCCGGCGTGGTGGCAGGTGCCTGTAGTCCCAGCTACGTAGGAGGCTAAGGCAGGAGAATGGCGTGAACCCAGGAGGCGGAGCTTGCAGTGAGCTGAGATCGCGCCACTGCACTCCAGCCTGGGTGAAAGAACGAGACTCTGTCTCAAAAAACAAACAAACAAACAAACAAACAAGTTTTTTTTTTAAAAAAAAAACAATAATTAGTGATAAAGTAATATGGTGTTTTCCAAGTTTCTTGTCTTTGAAGAAGTATTTCTTTTTCTTTTTTTTTTGGGATGGAGTCTCGCTCTGTTTCCCAGGCTGGAGTGCAGTGGCGCGATCTGAGCTCACTGCAACCTCCTCCTCCCAGGTTCAAACGATTCTTCTGCCTCAGCCTCCCGAGTAGCTGGGATTACAGGCACCTGCCACCATGCCCAGGTAATTTTTGTATTTTTAGTATAGATGGGGTTTCCCCATGTTGGCCAGGCTGGTCTCGAACTCCCGACCTCATGATCCTCCTGCTTCAGCCTCCCAAAGTGCTGGGACTACAGGTGTAAGCCACGGTGCCCGGCCTGGAGAAGTATTTCTAATCATATTTCACTGGAGTCCAAACAAATGGTGACAGCCCAAGACCAGTCAGCAGCAAGCAGCATAATATTCACAGATTCACAGTACAATTCAACATGATTTTTTTAAGGTCTAGGTACTCTATTTGTTGAAAAGCTTATTATTTCACACTTTAAAAAAATAAAAGTTATGTAAAACAGAGGAAATAAATGAAGTATCTGACATCTCGTCACACAGAAGACATCTTTTCTGAAACACTGTTTTCATGCAATTATTATACAAACCACCTGTAACATGAGATATGGTGATACCTGGAAGTAGCTTAAATAATTCACACCCAGTGCTGTTAGAAGGAATTCTCATATACCCAAGAACATGCAGACTTGTGCTCTAAACCAAACACTGTCATCATGACAACCATATTCTCTAAACTATAAGTCAAATACATTTTGCAAGATACACTATCTTCATGCAATGTTATAATCTTCATTAAAGCAGCTTACCTGAAAATTAATTCTACATAACTATGTACATCAATTCAATAAAACTAAACATTACCACTCATTAACATTTCACCCAAAGATCTGAAAGTCCTCTGAAATTATCTTTTGATCAACACAAATCTTGAAAGACTTTTAAATTTAACATAATTGTCCTAACTAGGGAACTGTATTAGTGACTCAGTATTCCCAGTCACCTGCACATATTTTCTGCTCTAGTGTTTACTAGCTTACAGGTTTTTAAATTCCCTGCCTTTGGCTCATGTCCTTCTCAATATTTACTATATATTTTTTTCTTTAGTTTTTTGAGACAGTCTTGTCTGTCACCTAGGCTGGAGTGCAGTGGTGCAATCTTGGCTCACTGCAACCTCTGTTCCCCAGGTTGATGCAATTCTCATGCCTCAGTCTCCCGAGTAACTAGGACTACAGGTCCATGCCACCATGCCTGGCTAATTTTTGTATTTGTAGTAGAGACGGGGTTTCACCATGTTGCCCAGGCTGGTTTTGAACTCCTGACCTCGGGTGATCTGCCCACCTTGGCCTCCCAAAGTGCTGAGATTATAGATGTGAGCCACCATGCCTGGCCTACTTGCTATAAAATTTACTAACATTTACACAATACTTTATACTTTACAAAGCATGTTCATATCAGTGTCTCATTTCATCTTTCTAAAACCTTCTATGATAACTATTACTCAATTTCCATTTTATAGATGAGAAAGCTGACAATCAGAGGGATTAAGTAATCTGGCTGAATTTGTACAACTGGTGACTGAACAGTCAATCTGGGGCTGTAATATTTGACTTAATTTTTTATTATATTAAGCATCTTTACTAGACTCCTGTTGAAATCCTAACCATCCTTTTATTTTTTATTTTTTAGTCAGGGTCTCATTCTGTTATTGCCCAGGGTGGAGTATGGTGTGCACTTATAGCTCACCTCAACCTGAACCTCCTGGGCTCAATCAATCCTTCTACCTCAGCCTCCCGAGTAGCTGGGACTACAGATGCATGCACATCTGGCTAATTATTAATGTTTTATTTTTTGTAGAGATGGGGTCTCACTGTGTTGTTCAGGCTGTTCTCAAACTCCTGGACTCAAGCAATCCTCCTGCCTTGGCCTCCCAAAGTGCTGGGATTATAGGTGTGAGCCATCACACCAGACCCTAACCATCCTTTCAAAACTCTAATTAAATGACATCTTGCCCTTAAATAGTCCCTTATCACTTCAAACAGAAATAACCTGTTCTCTCAACACCTTGTCATTTATCATACACTGCCTCACACTGTATGTAATAATCCGCATATGTATAATAAATATCCCAAGGTACACACACATGTGTACACACACAGCCCTAACTTTAAAAGAGGGGTCCTTAACCCCTGGGTCACAGACCAGCACTGGTCCATGGCCTGTTAGGAACCCGGCCCCCTGCCATAGGAATGCGAACCCTATTGTGAACTGCACATGTGAGGGATCTAGGTTGCGCCCTCCTTTTGAGAATCTAATGCCTGATGATCTGAGGTAGAACAGTTTCATCCCCAAATCATCCTCCCCATCCTGGGTCTGTGGAAAAATTGTCCTCTACTTGTTTGGTCCCTGGTGTCATTTAAAAGGTTGGGGACTACTGCTTTAACACATAGTGTTTTGAAGTATTAAAGACAATGTCATTTAAGCCTCCTGAAGACAGGAATTGTATTATTCTCTTTTGTACTCTGCAATGCTTAGCACTAAGCACAGAGCATCCTATGTATAATTCTGAGTACTTAGCTGATTAGCCATATTCTAAATATTACAGGCTTTAAATTTAAGTGGACATTTTATCTATTCTTTTTTATGGGTTAGCATCAGAAACTGAGATGGTCAGCTCATTACATCTTCCCCTTGCCTTTGCAGAACCTGCATAGTAGCCATTTATAATTCTAAAGGAGAACAGATCACTTAAGAACAAGTATGCATAATTTTTAGTCAAAATGTCCAAACTGCCAACAGAGACAGATTATGTTTAAGAACTGGCAAGTAGACAATGTGCCTTCTCTGCATAAGAGCAAACCAGAGGCTCACTTCTACACTGGATGAGCTGGGAAGTCCCTTATAAATATGGACCTTTGGGCAAATATAACCTACGGAAGGGAATGCAATATGTTTTCTGTAAGAAATAACTTTTGAGTAGTTAATAATGTCTTTCCTAAGATTCCACACAAAATGCTATTTAAGCTGTACCTCTAAATGAGACCATTTTTTCATGGACAAATGATTGACTTGTACAGATAGACAACTTTTTTTTTTCCTGATGAAAATGCTGAGTCAATGGAGGTTAGTGGGAAAGATTTTTGAGATTTTGGCAACACAGAGAAATCTGACAGATTTAATGTGAACAAGTGCAAGTTTACATATATAGAAAGACACCCCAAACTACTAATTACCATATGAGTCCCCGGAAGCACAATGGAATCTATAGTTATTGTTTTTCGAAGCTATCAGTCCAAACTGGGAGAACTACAGGCAAGGGGAAAGAAAAACTTTGAAACGTGGTATCAGGAAGGGCAGTGTCTGAAAAACAAAGGCATGGTATATCTGAACCTAAAGTTACCATGTAAAGCCAGAATCATCACATATCAGTAAATGTATAACACACAGTGTGAGAAAAATGATCTAAATTCCAGAGACAAACTATTTAGAGAAGTGGCACTTTCACTTTTCAGGTAAAAATCTCGGCAGGCATTCCAGGGTATCTATTATCTTCCCCATTCTTTATTATTTCTGCAGTGTAGGTATCCCTGGAAACTGGAACATGTGCTGAGAAATCACTAATAGAAGTAAGTGAGCCAGAAACCTGTGGCTGCAAATAAAATTTGTTTAGGCATATATCACCCCCTTCGAGGAACATAATCCAAGCTCAAGTTAATGCACACAGTCTTGAAGTTAACATACAAAAAGCACACTCATGTTTCACATTAAAAACCTCATTTATGGCCTGGTACGGTGGCTCACACCTGTAATCCCAGGACTTTGGGAGGCCGAGGTGGGCAGATCACCTGAGGTCAGGAGTTCGAAACCAGCCTGGCCAACATGGCAAAACTCTGTCTCTACTAAATACACAAAAATTAGTCAGGCATGGTGGCAGGCAATTGTAACCCCAGTTACTCGGGAGGCTGAGGCAGGAGAATCACTTGAATCCAGGAGGTTGCAGTGAGCTGAGATTGAGCCACTAAATTCCAGCCTGGGCAACAGATCAAGACTCTGTCTCAAAATAAATAAATAAATAAATAAAAATAAAATAAAACCTTGTAATTATAGAACAAACTTATGAATTTAATAGCAACTGTCTATACTAATTGTTTATGTGTTTATTCTTGAGAGCTTGTTTGGAGGTTCTGGCAGGGTAGTGCAGCTACTAACATACCCTTGACCAAAGACCAGTCCTCCTCTATTGGGGATGCTTGTCTTCTTCGACCAAGCCTGCAGCTTTGGGAGGGACGCACTGGAGGGGTGAGGGAGGAAGGGGAACACCGGTCTAGCCAGCCAGATCAGCTGAATCAACGCTGGCGATCAATGGGGTGACAGATGTTACAGCCACATTGCTCTCATGTCTGCTTATGTGTGTATTTTTGATGAATATAATACAGTTTTTAGAAAATTCTTGTTCCCTATGTTTATGTTGGTTCTGATTGTTAAGTGAAATGTAATTTTATGTTTGTTAACTTTAACAATGAAAACTTTTAAGGTAATATCTTGTATAACCCCTCCAGTTTTGCTTTTCTGGTCATTATTTTTTATTGCCATTTTACAAAAATCATGGTCTGCAACGGACTGGCTAATTTAAACTCAATACTGACAGTTTGATAGTTTGAGAAATACTAGCACAGGCAAGGTAAACAGGCAATTACAATACACTGTGATGAAGGTTAGCACAGGTAGAAATGTTCTAATAAATACATTATGTTACAGATATCTTTTAAAATTTTCTATTATGAAAGTTTTGTACATATATAAAATTATATTAAATAGTATAATAAATCAACCAAATTTGAGTTATCAACATTTTGTCATACTTGCTTCATTTATCCGTTTTTTCCTCATGTAACATAAAGCAAATTTGGACATCAATTTGTTTCACCCTAAATACTTTTCTATGTATCTCTTCAAAAATGACATTTTCTTACATAAGTGCAATATCATTATCAAACCTAACATAATTAACAATTCCTTATTATCTTCTACTACCCAGTCTGAATTCAAATCTCCATAGTTGGCTTGTTTGAATCAGGATACAAAGCAAGATGAACATTTTATATTTGTTTGTTTTGTTTCTGGAGCCCTTTTACACTGCAACAGGGCTCTTACTCTCACCCTCCCCTTTTCCTGTGCCACTGATTTGAAGAAAATGGGTTGGTCATCCTACATTCTGGATTTGTCCTCTGCTTCCTCACATTACTGTTTAACTTATTCTTCCATTTCCTATAGTTTCTATAAAGGACTGAACAGATTCAGGCTTAATATCTTTTGGGAGTGGCAAGAATACATCACAGGTGCATCTACTAGGAGGAATATAACATCTGGTTCTTCTTTTAGGAGTGCTAAGATTGGTCAGTAAGTACTGCGAGTGAGAGCCTGATCCTTCAAATAAAGATTCGTATCAATCTTTCTCCTAATATCATGGTTCTCAAACTCCAGTGATTGTCAGAACCCTCAGAGGGCTTGTTAACACACAGCTTACTGGGACTTACCCTTAGGGTTTCTGACATAGCCGGTTTTGGAAAGAGCCTGAGATTTCGTATTTTTTAAAGAAGTATCCAAGTGATGTTTAAGATGCAGGAACAGGGGCCAGACTTTGAGAACCACAGCATTAACAGTTTTAGTATTCATTAGTGGCTGTTGTAGGAATCAATGATTTCATTAGGGGTTGCAAAATTGTGATTTTTTAATTGATTCCTGCCACATTTATTAGGTGAAATTCTTCTGTAGAGAAGTATTTTTTCTTGTCAATTAGAGTTATTATTCTGAAAAACAACTACAATAGGTTGGAAGAATGAATGCTTAATTCTTCCTCTTTAAGTACCAATTTTCAAAGTAAGGAGTTGGCACGCTAGCCACTTCCAATGATGACCATTAAGATGTATGTGTTTATTTCCCAGCTTTCTTTTCTCTTTCTTTCATGATTCAAGCACCATAATAAATAACTACAAAGGAGTCTGAGACCAGCTTAGGCAACACAGTGAAATGTTATTTCTAAAAAATATAAACTATCACCTTCATGTGGCTAACCTTGATCTGCTTTATTCATAGCTGAATGATGTTGGTTCTTTTTCACACTCTTCTCATTTAGTGCCTGTCTCAGGGTGCCTTTCGTCACTCAGGTCAAGAGATATCTTAACACTCTGGCCTTGGGCCTTCTGCTCACAGACCCTACTGAAAGTCTAATAAAAATGATACATACATACACATGCACATATACAATTTAGTATATAATTTCTTTTCTTATCTTTTTTTTTTTTTTTTTGAGACAGAGTCTTGCTCTGTCACCCAGGCTGGGGTGCAGTGGTGTGGTGTGATCTGGGACGACTGCAAGCGCTTGTTTTTTTTTTTTAGGTTCATGCCATTCTCCTGCCTCCGCCTTGTGTGTGTGTTTGTGTTTCTACAAGCACCCGCGCCACGCCAGTCTAATTTTTTTTAGTGGAGACGGGGTTTCACCCTGTTAGACAGGATGGTCTCAATCTCCTGACCTCATGATCCGCCCGCCTCGGCCTCCCAAAGTGCTGGGATTACAGGTGTGAGCCACTGTGTCTGGTCCCCAATTTAGTATATAATTTCAAGGAGGTCTATAAAATCTTAGGTTTAATACCAGGTTAAGAAACTCTGCCCTGGGAGATTTCATTCATTCCTCAGAATTTTTATAAGAATAATCTCCAAATTTGCCAAAGATATTTTACATTTCAACAGTTACCTAATTATATATTTATACAGATTTTCTTTCTGCCACTGCAATGTTATCAAGACAGAGCTCATCTTTCTTTTTATAAACTTCATTACTTCCTTCTAAGTCACTATAACTATCATCTTACAGTCAGTCAACCTCAAAAATTCAAGAGTCATCTTCTATCAACCCTGAAGGCTGATGCCCCAACAAGCAGATTTCAAGTTATACAGATTAAAGTTATATATAGTATAATTAATCAATGCTTTCAGTCTGCACTTATAGATAAGTACATTTCATAACATACTGCCTGACACATAATAAATGCTCAATAAATGTTAGTTGCTATCATCATCGTCATCGCTGCTTAGTGGTATCCCTTCTCTTCCCCCAGGGATAAGAGGCAGCCTTCCCAGCATCTTATTAAAGAAGTGGAGGAAACCCAGACAGCTGAGTTCCCTCAAGTCTCAGGGGTGTGAGAATCTCTGCATGACTATCTTTAAGCCTTATGTTCTTCAGTCAGAAATTACTAGCATTCCTCAAAGATGGAGCTGAATAAATAGCACAAAAGATTAATAATTTATGAAATTAAATATTTAATGTTATGTTAAAAGGATTTAATTTATAATTTTGGAGTAAAGTAAAAAGGTTGATGCCAATTTAATATTTTACGCTTAAAGAATCTTTTTTTTTTTAAAAAAAATCCCAATTAAATCCTGGTAAGAGGTTCCTAACCCACAAATCTGCAGACTTCACAATTCTAGTTACTAAATTTGAAGAGAAATAGTGTTTTCAGGAATATGACCACTATGAACGCTGAAGCTCTAATAAGGTAATCAAAACTGGCTCATCTGCTCTCTTCAAAATATTTTGAAGAGCTATTATTTTCAATCCTCAAATCTAAATCTACACTCATCTTTTCCTCTAACAATTCTTTTTTCTACTCGGTACAAAAATGATACTATGAAAAAAAACCCTTCTTTTTTTTTTTGAGATGGAGTCTCACCCTGTCACCCAGGCTGTAGTGCAATGGTGCAATCTCGGCTCACTGCAACCTGCCTCCCAGGTTCAAATGATTCTCCTGCCTCAGCCTCCTGATTAGCTGGGATAACAGGGGCCTGCCACCATGTCCAGCTAATTTTTGTATTTTTAGTAGAGACAGGGTTTCACCATGTTGGCCAGGTTGGTCTCAAACTGCTGAGCTTATGATCCGCCCGCCTCGGCCTCCCAAAGTGTTGGGATTACAGGCGTGAGCCACAATACCAGGCCAAAAAACCCTTCTTATAGGTAGATCAAGACTTCAAGATTGACAGCTCAGCTTGTGCTGGTTCTTTCCAATCACTCTTGGAATATTACTAAAAAAGAAAGGCCCATTAGATGAAATAATCTGAACTGTTTTTAGCACACTGATATATGTACCACCTGACATGTGAACACTAGTAGAAAACGGATTAGGGATTAGGTATCTGATTCTGTATTAATTAGGATAACATGGGTTACCCTAATTTTAAATATTAGGTTATAATACTATTTATAATATTAAACTTTTAACCTTGAGACATATTTATGAATATAAAACTACAGATTGTAAAACACTTTGCTTTTCTCTGTTTGTTTTGTAAGCACATAATCATTTCAAATTGTGTGTTCAACAAAATTAAGGAAATTGTTGCTTGTGGTATACGCTGGCAATTTAATTGTGCTTTCAGCAATTTCCCTACATTAGGCTGTTCGCATCTGTTAGATTCTGAATCAGTTCTTCAAGCTATGTGCAACTACCGAAGCAAACCATGGTCTTCTGAGAATTTTTAGTTACATAGTTGAAAGTTTTCAAGGTGATTTACAATTGACTTTCAAGACTATATGTTCAAGTTTCTGGCAATAATTAAAAGCAAATATAGTCAAACTTTTCTAAAATTATTTATAATCCCCACATAGAAGCTACTAGATTATAAAATATGATGACAGTAACAGATATCAAACAGATGACTTCAAACATTTTCCACATCTTTAATAAAACATGTAAGTAAAATACATTTCCAGATTTCTTTCTACTTAAGAAGATTTAAAAATATAGTAGAAATAAATTCTAGAGTCAGACAAGCCTGATTTTGAACCGAGGCTCTATTCTTCACTGCTGTGTCATGTTGGGCAAGTTATTCACGCCTTGGGTTACTCTGATTTCTCAGTAAAAAACTCCAAGTTTTGTTTTTGGTGGGAGAGTCATACCTTAAATTGCTCCGCACATCAACTGTCACTTGATGGCAAAGAACCCTTAAAGGGGGTTTTATTCCACATCTATCCTACTGGCTTCTGCCCCCACATAGCAATTCCTTTATCCTGTCATGTGAGAGTATCATGCTGTCTGCAGCATTAAATAAGAGCCTAGTACTTACAACATAAAATGTACATTAGTAAGAAATTTATAACTCTAATTTTGAAATATTTAATAGGGCAAATCAAGGCTGATAAACATGTACAGAAAACCATAATTTTTTTTGCCAGTTTCCATATATACGTATAGCTCTTAAAAAGCACCCTAAATACCTCAGTCAGTGAGAATAAAATCAATTACATAAGAGTGATGAGCACAGTAACACAGGGCTCAGGGCCCTCAACTGTCCTGACTTTTTTTCAGGTCAATCTCAAAATACAGTGCTTTCTCCGTCATGGAATCAAATAAAGAAAGTTACACTACTTGAGTTTGAAGAATAAACTCCATTTGACAAATATTTGAGTGACTTATTTGTGTCTCTCATGATGCTTGGCACTTTGGCCTCATGAAACTTCTATTTGAGTGGAGAAAAAGACAATGAATAAGCAGACAAATAAACATTACAATTTCAGGGGGCAATAAATGCTAGAGGTACAGGGATGATCCACTGGAAAGTATCTGGGTGAGGCCACTGTAGACAGGGCAATCATGAAAGGCTTCTTTTTGAAGGTACTATTTCAACTGGGAAAAAAGCACCCTAAAAAAAGGTGCAGCACATTCACAAAACTGAAAGGAGCCCAATGAGGCTAACGCATAAAGATCAGGGAAGGAGTAAGGCGTACAATGAAACTGAAGAAGTGAAAGTCAAACTAAGCAAGGATTTCTAGGCCTAACATGGAGGTCTGTATCTTAAAATACTGATAGCCACTTAAGGGCTTTAAGTAGATGAGAGACCTGATCTAATTTACATTTTAAAAGCACTGAAAATAACATGAAACTGTGAACTGTACAGTACCATTAAGCAAAAATTAAAACAAAAAATTTAAGCACCTCTATGAAAATGGTCCTAAATGCTAATGTGGGAACCATAAGGAAATAAAATTCAGTCCCCAGTGGAAACAAGTACATATAAGAAAAGAAGATTAAGTAATAAAAACTTTAGGCTGGGTGTCGTAGCTCAAGCCTGTAATCCCAGCACTTTGGGAGGCCAAGGTGGGCAGATCACCTGAGGTCAGGAGTTTGAGACTAGCCTGGCGAAACCCTGTCTCTACTAAAAATACCAAAAAAAAAAAAAAAAAAATTTACCAGGGGGGGG
>NW_016807677.1:7265448-7274698 GCF_001698545.2 Rhinopithecus bieti
AAAAAAAAAAAAAAAAAAAAAAGAGAGAGAAGAAATTAGCCGGACATGGTGGCACACGCCTATAATCTCAGCTACTCAGGAGGTAGAAGTAGGAGAATCGCACGAACTCAGGAGGCAGAGGCTGCAGTGAGCTGAGACCACACTATTGCACTCCAGCCTGGGTGGCAGAGTAAGACTCCATCTCAAAAAAACCAAAAAACAAAAAACAACTTTAATCAGTACTTCAAGACAAAAATAGAATAGATGTCATGAGGCAATACTGGCTTACAGACAAGATGAGATACTGTCTCAAACATCAGAACTCTCTTAATATAATTCTAGAACAATAGCTGGGTTTTCTTACTGATTTCAATATATGTAGTAACATTTCATTAACTGTCCCAGAGCTGTTTTTTTAGGCAATAATTAAAAAAAAAAAAATAACTGAATAGTCTGGGAAAGTGCCAGAGTCACATTTAATACTACCAGATTATGATGATGTCATCTGGATGGTATTAAACATTCCAGACAATTCCCCAAATAGGTACTTTCATCCTACTTATTTTTAATCATCTCTCCAGGACCTCAAAGTCTGCTGTGAATTATTTCTAAGTGATGACTATCACTGGACTGACAAATGAGTCACTCTAAGCTGAACTACTGATATTGTGTGCTACTCAATTTATAGTAGTGTTATAATAATATTTATAAATGCAATCTGGTCACACTTCTAACACATTCTTTACACAGATAAATACATCCAGATAGCTATTTTGATACGCAATTATTTCTTAATAAGGAAAGAAATGTAGTCTAAAGAACAGACTATGATTTACCAAAACATTCAATTTTTAGGAATTAGGATTCAAATGTCAACCTTAGAGAATAAGATACTGATGAAGGAAGCAGATTTGTGAATTTTAACATTTTGGTTTCTGTATAGAAGTACTCTAAAGATATCTAAATTTTTAGCAAATATTTGAGATCTAAGATATCATCATTCATTCATAAATCAAAGGACAAATATATCTCTTTTACTTCTTTCCTTGAGTTCTTCAGATGAAAGAATAAAAAACAATGAAGCCAAACTGGATGGTTCATTCGGAAATGTGCTCAACATCACTAATCCTTAGAGAAATGCAAATCAAAACCACAATGACAGACCCATCTCACAACAGTCAGAGTGGTTGTTATTAGAAAGTCCATAAAGAGATGCTGGCAAGGTTGTGGAGAAATGGAAATGCTTATATACTGCTGGTGGGAATTAAAACTAGTTCAGCTGTGGTGGGAAGCAGTTTGGAGATTGGTAAAACAAAATACCAAAGGAGGTAAAACAGAATTACTGTTCAGCCCAGCAATCCCATGACTGGGTATATACTCAAAGGAACGTAAATCATTCTACCAGAAAGACATATGCATGTGTATGTTCATTACACACTAATCACAATAGCAGAAGCGTGGAATCAACCTAGACGCCCATCAGTGGTGGTCTAGATAAAGAGAGCATCATACACATACACGATGGAATACTACACAGCCATAAGAGGAGGAAATACTGTCCTTTGCAGCAACATGGATGCAGCTGGAAGCCATTATCCTAAGTGAATTAAAGCAGAAACAGAAAACCAAAAACTGCATGTTTTCACTTTTAAGTAGGAGGTAAACATTGAGTACACAGGGACACAAAGAAGGGAAGAAAGACAGCGGGGCCTACTTGAGGGTGGAGGGTGGGACGAGGGTGAGGGTTGAAAGATGGCCTATCAGGTACATGCTTACTAGCTGACTGACAAAATAATTCACACACCAAACCCCAGCAACATACAATTTACCCATGTAACAAACCTGCACATGTACTCGCTTGAACCTAATATAAAAATTGGAAGAAAGAAAACAATTGGCACTGGGAACCCAAGAATATAGATTAAGCTGTGCTGAGCAGGAACAATTTTTCAATGAAGCGTTTTCAATACAGTTAGCTAACTAGTAAATCAAAGTTCTTGGGAAAACAAGTTCATGAAAAGTCAATCCCTAGTTTATTACCTAGTGGCTTGACTATGTTGTGTTTACTGAGGTCCCATACAGTAAGTAACAATGACATCGTGAAGTCACTTGTCAGAGAAAAGAAAGAAAACAGTGAAAGGGAAGGGCCAGCTGCAAAAACCAGAACTATCTGCTCACCTACTTAGAAATCAAAGAGGACGGTGAATTCAGTGATGAACTGACAGGGCTGAAATACTGCTGTAGTACATTACTGTTCCCACTTCTTCACTCCCTGCCTATAAGAGATATATCCATACCCTTCGTCACATGACTTTGCAATGCCTCCCAGTAGGAGAGGTGGTGCATATCCCTGCCTTGTTGCTTCTGGTCTTGGTCATGGAGAATGTGTGTGCTTTGATTTCATCTCCTATGTTTCTATCATCCACCATGAGAAAAGCATATACAGAATGAGGGACAGGAGGAGTAGATCTGAACCCAATTATATACCCTGAAATGGAATCACCCTAAATGACTCATAGACAAAGAATATCTGTTGATGTAAGCCCCTAAATTTTAGAGGCTGTTTGTTATGTAACATTATCACAGTAGAGGCCGGGTGTGGTGGCTCACACCTGTAGTCCCAGCACTTTGGGAGGCTGAGGTGGGTGGATCACCTGAGGTCAGGAGTTCAAAATCAGCCTGGCTCACATGGTGAAAACCCATCTCTACTAAAAATAAAAAACCAGCTGGGTGAGGTGGCACGCACCTGTGATCACAGCTACTTGAGAGACGGAGGCAGGAGAATTGCTTGAACCTGGGAGGTGGAGGTTGCAGTGAGCCGAGACTACACCACTGCATTCCAGCCTGGGTGACAGAATGAGATTCCGTCTCAAAAAAAAAAAAAAAAAAAATCATCACAGTAGAAATATGACTGGTATACAATTTCCAATATTGGAAACAAGTTTACTCAGCTATAAAACTCACAATTGTACAAAGACATCTTTTGAACATTTTCACTATACAATTTATGATTGTGGTATTTTGTGTTCCTTAACTATTATACATGCATTATTTCTACCCATCTGGATGACATCTTTAGATATTAAGACCAACCTGATTGGCCTCGAAAAACATTTGGTTGGGAACTATTCATGCAGACTATACATAAGACAATGATGTAGAAAAGACTAGTCTCAAGTTTCCTCTCAGAAAGAAGTCACTTGAGCACTTTTTCCAAGCCAGTTCACCCACTAGACTTACCCACTGCCTCCTATCTCCAAGTTCAATACTGGGAAAGGGGGACAACTATGTAGGCATGGTTCTGAAGAATCATATAATCCAATACCAGAAATATAGGGAGATAAAAGAGACAGAGGGGTTAGTTATGGCTAACTCCTAAATTAAGGAAGCAATACAAGAAAGATGATAGCTCCACAACAACACGGACTAATGCTAAAAACACTGGGCTCTGTTCTCAGCTCCTGGACCATCACTTAGTCTTTGTAGGCCTGTTTCTAAATATAATTACATAACCTCTAAGGGTGCTTTTTTTTTTTTTTAAACGGAGCCTCGCTCTGTCACCCAGGCTGGAGTGCAGTGGTGCGATCTCAGCTCACTGCAACCTCCGTCTCGTGGGTTCAAGTGATTCTCCTGCCTCAGCCTCCCAAGTAGCTGGGATTACAGGTATGTGCCACCATGCCTGGCTAATTTTTGTATTTTTAGTAGACATGGGGTTCCATCATGTTGGCCAGGCTTGTCTCGAACTCCTGACCTCAGGTGATCCACCTGCCTTGGCCTCCCAAACGCCAGGATTACAGGCATGAACCACTGCGCCCAGCCTCTCTAAGGATGCTTTTTAATTCAACATTAATACTTCAGTGGTTATCAGTTTTATATAAAAATGTGACTTTAAATATTCTTTGGCTTATTATTTTATTATCTCATCTCTTACCTTACAATTTCTAGCACAAAAATTCTGAGGGCACTTGTTTTAGGACTGGAGAGAAGTTAGATGTATGGAATGGCAGCTCTGAAATTGCTTCTCATTCAGCAGCGAGGCTGAAAGAACAACATCCTAAGTAGAAAATATCTGATTGCTAGAAGCCAGAACAGAACAAATCCAAGAGGCCCACAAGAAAGTCAAAGGTAAACGGCTCCAGTTTGGGCAGTATTCAGGGATCTAACACAGGCAGGAGAGCCTGGATCTCCACCTACGGTAGTTTCAGAAAACAAGACCTTTCACAAAGCTAGCAGTAACGTGCCAAAACAGGAGTACTCAGAGTTGCAGAAATACAATCAAATGACAGAAGGGATATCAAACCTTATGACCATGTAGCAATTTAATAAATGTTTCTTTCAACAACAGCAAAAGAAACTGACAGTGCTTCTAAAACTTATTGGTTCTAAGGACTTAGTGATAATGACCCTGACTAACAGAGGAATAGGCAGTCTTGAGCAAAGTTTTCTTCTGTGGCCTTTAAAAGATTCATATTCAGCAAAAAGACATGACTTCATAGAGTTGGGTTTGCAGATTCAATATTTACATTTAATGATGTCTCCAGGTGGTTCAAGTGGTTAGTCTTGAACCACAAGTGTAGTTAACCAGTTAAGAGATTAGCATGGGTTTCCAATCATTACTCTTAGAGAAACCAAACACGCCATGTAATGGTGACGCACAAAGTTGAAAACAAAGGCAAGTTGAAAATACAGTACTCAAAAATACAGTTTGGTATCCTTCTCACTAACCCTTAAGTTTTGTTAAAGCCAGATTTTAAACGAATAGTGATTAAATCAAGAGAGTTTAGAAAGTGTCTTACTCTGCTACCTTCGCTCAAAGCTCTGGACCTACTAAAGTTAAAACATCATTCTAGGACTCAAAAGACATTAAAAGTCCTTGTATCCTCTTGAAGGTGTGGTTTCTACAGATTTCAAAGCAAGAGTTTTCTGACTACCTTGTAGGTGTTTAGTCAGCAGCTTCTTGACAGTCTCTGACCTACCTTTCTAATCAATCTTTTCCACCATCTTCCTTCCTCTTCTAGCGGAAGGAAAAAATAATAATTTAATGGTTAATTCATTTTGTTTTCTAGGAATTAAGACATGCTCAATCTAATCACTATTTAACTCTCCAATTATTATAAGGTTGTTAATCAAAAGTAAATTATAATCTAGAAGCAGCTTCTCTGCTCCTTCTCAAATCTCTGTCTGGTTTGGCCACTCCTGCCTCCTCTGTGTGCATCAGGGTGACTCACAAGTCCTATAAGGTATGACCTCTGGCCCCTGGGCCTTCAGCAGCTGCTCCTCCATAAGCAGACCTAGTGCCTGCATCAGCTCCTTGAGCTTCTCCCGGTGGTCAGCAGCAGCAGCTTCCAGGGTGGCCTAAGTGCCAGCACAGGTCTGAATGGAGGCTATGCTGGGGCCAGTGGTATGGGTGACATTACAGCCATCATGGTGAACCAGAGCCTGCCAAGCTCCTTTAAGCTGGAAGTGGACCTCAACATCCAGGCCGTGTGCACCCAGGAGAAGGAGCAGATCAAGACCCTTGACAAGAAGTTTGCCTCCTTCATCAACAAGTTGTGGTTTCTGGAGCAGCAGAACAAGGTGCTTGACACCAAGTGGAGCCTCCTGCAGCAGCAGAAGATGGCTGGGAACAACATGGATGAGCCGTTCAAGAGCCACATCAACACCCTTTGGTGGCAGTTGGACACTCTGGGTCAGAGAAGCTGAAGCTGGAGGTGGAGCTTGGCGATATGCAGGGGCGGCTTGAGGACTTCAAGAATAAGTAGGAGGATGAGATCAAAGAGCATACAGAGATGGAAAATGAATTTGTCTTCATCAAGAAGGATGTGGATGAAGCTTACGTGAACAAAGCAGAGCTGAAGTCTCTCGCCTGGAAGGGTTGACTGATGAGATCAACTTCCTCAAGCAGCTGTATGAAGGAGATCCGGAGCTGCTGTTCCAGATCTCGGACACATCTGTGGTTCTGTCTATGGACAACAGCTGCTCCCTGGACATGGACAGCATCATCACCAAGGTCTGTGCCCAGTATGAGGACATATCCAACCACAGCCAGGCCAAGGCTGAGAGCACGTACCAGATCAAGTATGAGGAGCTGCAGAAGCTGTCTGGGAAGCACTGGGATGACTTGCATTGCACAAAGAAAGAGATCTCAGAGATGACCCGGAACATTGGCCTCAGAGACCAGAGGGCTTCCCTGGAGGCTGCCATCAGATGCTGAGCAGTGTGTGGGGAGCTGGCCATTAAGCATGCCAACGCCAAGCTGGTGGAGCTGGAGGCTGCCCCGCAATGGGCCAATCAGGACATGGTGTGGGAGTTGCATGAGTACCAGGAGCTCATGAACATCAATTTAGCCCTGGAAATCGAGATCACTACCTACTGCAAGCTGCTGTACGGCAAGAAGAGCTGGCTGGAGTCTGGGATGCAGAATATGAGTATCTATAGGAAGACCACCAGTGGCTACTCAGGTGGGCTGAGCTGGGCCTATAGGAGCCTCACAAGCTCTGGGCTCAACTATGGCCTGGGCTCTAGCTTTGGTTCTGGTGGGGGTTTTGGCTCCTTCAGCTGACCCAGATCTTCCAGGGGCCTGATTGTGAAGATCAAGATCCATGATGGGAAGCTGGTGTCCGAGTCCTCTGATATCCTATCCAAGTGAACAGCCATGGCAGCCCCTCCCTGCCTACCCCTTCCTGTGGCTGTCCCAGAACCTGTCGGGGAGGCAGCTGTGCAGGGGAGAATAAGGAACAGAAGACCCACCTGAGGCTCAGCCCTAGCCTTCAGCCCCCTTGGAGGAGTTTATTGCCTGGGGTACCCACTCTTGCCCATGCCCCCAACTAAAAACCAGTTCAATTATTTTTTTCCAAAATAAAGCCCCAGCTAGCTCTGCCAACCATCAAAAAAGAAAAAAAATATGATTCTTTTATAATTTTGATTGTACACTTAGTCCTGTCAGAATTGCATAAATCCAAGAGGAGCTCAAGCCTTGCAGAAATTCTGAACTTTCTCTATTTTAAATTTAAAGTTCATCATGCACTAATATTCCCAACAGTTCAAATAGATTACCTTATGTGCTATTCAAATACTTTGTGGACCATTAAACTTTTATATAAATAAGGGTGTCTATTAACCAGACAAGCTGGAAAAAGCCAGTGAAATCTGTCAATCCCTTTGGATTTGATTCTTTGAACTATGCAGGATTAAGCTGTCAGTGCCACCACAGATTTATAATTCACATGCTGTGAGTTTCTGGCTTTATGTTTCATGAAGAAAATTTAATCATGCAGATGTATGACAAATATTTCATTCACAGTATTTTAAACTACTATAATTAGGTTGCAGCTTGTGCCATGAATGGGACAGAGTTTTATCAAATATGGGCATCCCCATAACACATAGATTAAAGGCGCAAAAGTGGTAGCAGGGAGGAGGGATGAAGAGAGGCTGATTAATGAGTACAAACCCACCGTTTGAGAGATGAAATGAGACCTAGTGTTGGATAGATCAGTGGGGTGACTATAATTTACAATAATCTAACGTATAGTTCAAAACGGAAAACAGTTGGAGGAAAATAATTATAATAGGATGTTTTCAGCATAAAGAAAAGACAGATATCCCAATTACACAAATGTGATCTTTACAAATTATATGAATATATTATTACAGGTACCCTGAAAGTATGTACATCTCTTATGTATCAATAAGAAAAGTTTTGAAAAAGGTAGAAAATATATTTTAGGAGCTGAAAATGTAGAGCAGTGTTTGGAAAGATAGACTACAGCCAGTGAGAAAGGGAGCCAAGATCAGAGAGGATGGGAGGGGGTTAAGGAAATGATGCATTCAAAAGGCAAACCAAGTCAGGGTCTAAAGGCCAAGAAGTCTAAATACTGGGTAAATTGCCATAGCCAGAAGACAGCTAAGGATTAACAACCTAATTGCTTGTTTACCAAGTTTTTCCACCTCAGTCTATTAGTACTTTTTTGGTGTGGGAAAACTTTTCTCTCTCTCTCTCCTGTTTTTTTTTTTAAAAAAAAGAGATGGCGGGGGGGTCTCATTATGTTGTCCAGGCTGGATTAGAACTCCTGGGCTCAAGCGATTCTCCTGCCTTAGCCTCCAGAGTAGCTGGGACTACAGGCATGCACCATCATGCCTGATTCTGGGAAAACATTTCTAATTTTATATGGAAGTTAAAATGAAAAAGTTTTAAAAATAATAATTTTAATTAAACACAATTCCATAAAGTTGTAATATCTCTACATAGATTAGTAGCAACAATTTTTCTGATGCCGTCTTAGATTCTGAGAGACAGATACTTAGACAGATACTTAGATTCTGAGAGACAGATTCTGAGAGAAATAAATATACACATACAAATGTATTTCCTCTAGCACTCTCACTCTCTCTCTTACCCTGTCCAAACTCTTAACCAGTTTAGTTGTATTCTAGTCAAAATGAGATCTGCTTGGAAGCACAGAGAAAAGGACCATGTGAGTCATGGTAAAGGAGTTAACTGTAATTCTTGTTCTCTTTAAAACTTTCATTTTATATATTTCCTTCTTGAATTATCTATCAGCTATTCATTCATGAATAAAATATTGGGCACCCTGATGTGTAGCCTCAACTATCAGCTGTCTTCTCAACTCTACATGGATATCTATAATGCCACTCTAATCTTAGAGCTAATCTCCACACCCTTTCCTCTCTCCACATCCAATCCATCAACAAATCCTTTCAACTCTTAACTATGACATGTCCAGAATCCCACCATTTTTCTTGAACTGCATCAATCCTCCTCTAGTGCAAGTCACCATTATCCCTTGCCTGAACTACTAGGATAGTTTCTTAACTGGTTTTCCTTTTATCTTTGCATCTCTGTCTTCCATTCTTGACACAGTAGCCAGAGCAATCTTTAGAAACAGTTATATCAGGCCAGGCGCGGTGGCTCAAGCCTGTAATCCCAGCACTTTGGGAGGCCGAGACAGGCGGATCAGGAGATCGAGACCATCCTGGCTAACACGGTGAAACCCCGTCTCTACTAAAAAATACAAAAAAAAAAAAACTAGCCAGGCGAGGTGGCGGGCGCCTATAGTCCCAGCTACTCGGGAGGCTGAGGCAGGAGAATGGCGTAAACCCGGGAGGCGGAGCTTGCAGTGAGCTGAGATCCGGCCACTGCACTCCAGCCTGGGCTATAGAGCGAGACTCCGTCTCAAAAAAAAAAAAAAAAAAAAAAAAAAAAAAAAATCCCAGGGGGATTTTGGCGGGGGCAAAAACAGGGGGCAGG
>NW_016807677.1:7274877-7306791 GCF_001698545.2 Rhinopithecus bieti
AAAAAAAAAAAAAAAAAAAAAAAAAAAAAAGAAACAGTTATATCAGTCCTCTAATCCTCCAATGGCTTCCCACGTCACTTGGAGTAAAAGCCAAAGTTGTTACCATGGCACAATAAACTCCCATATGACCAGAAACTGAAGACATCTTTAATTTAATCAAAATAGTTGAAGACTCAAAAATTATAAAATATGATGAAATGTGACTGGTTATAGCTCAGACCTAAGGTATATACTCAAATTTATCAATGGTGATTACCAGAACCAAACCTTAACCTTTGACACAGAATTACATTCACAAGTTTGCAAGAACACACACGCAAGTTTGTTCAGTGCAACATTATTTGAAATAGCCCAAACCAGAAAACAAATGTCTATCAATAGATGAATGGTTAAATAAATTATGGCATATAATCATACTACATGGAATACTATGAAACTGCAAAAATGTGATGAATCCCTAAGCATTTAAATGGAAGGATCTCTCTTTCCCTTGTGCATGTGGACACACACACCCCTTACTTTAGTTATTCCATACTGACAGGAGGCACACACTTCCCTTGCACACACACTTCCCTTGTGCATGTGCACACACACACACCCCTTACTTTAGTTATTCCATACTGACAGGAGCTTCCTATATACAGCCCTTGCTGTTCCCTCTGAATATCTCCACCCTCCTCACTGTACTAATTCCTGTTCATCCTTCAAGACTCATTTCAGAGTATCATCTCGCTAAGAAAGCCTTTCCTGACTCCTCTGTCTGGGTAGGACATGCACTTAATGTTTGCTGAATAGAATAAGGAAAAAAAATCTACACTTTCTATATTCTAAAAATTAGCTTGAAACTTCATTCTCAAAATAAATTGTTATCTATTCTCTTTCCTTCAAATTCAATGTAATTTATTTACATGCCACAAGATCTACCACTGACATACAACTATGGCTTTTCCCCAGTGATCTTAAACATTACACAGAAATGTGTTGCAGTGGCCCGGTGTGCTGGCTCACACCTGTAATCCCAGCACTTTGGGAGGCCAAGATAGGCAGATCACTTGAGGTTATGAGTTCGACACCAGCCTGGTCAACATGGTGAAACCCCATTTCTATTATAACCAACAGTAACTATTGATCAGTATCATTTAAAAATCTTACATATTTCTCACTAATCCCTATTACTGTTATCCATAGCTAAATCATCTCCAAAATCTAACTGAAATGCTAATGTAATGCTGGAGACTCCCTTGTCATCACATACCTTTTAGGATCGGTATTCATTTCTGGCACTGCAAATCAGTTGGCTATTTAGGAATTTTACTGTAATGCTCCTGTTCTCTCAATTGGTATAAAAAGATAAGGACTACAGTTGGGCATGGTCTCCCAGCACTTTGGGAGGTCAGGGCGGGTGGATCACCTGAGGTCAGCAGTTTGAGACCAGCCTGGCCAACATGTTGAAACTCCATTTCTACTAAAAATATACAAATCAGTCAGTAATCCCAGCTACTCGGGAGGCTGCGGCATGAATATTGCTTGAAGCTGAGAGGCGGAGGTTGTGATGAGCCAAGATCATGTCACTGCACTCCAGCCTGGGCGACAGAAAAAGACTCTGCCTCAAAAAAAAAATTAATTAATTAAATTAAATAAAAAAAGATAATGACTACATCTTGGAACTGTAACACAGAGTTTAAATATGTCATGACTATTTTTCTGCAAAAAATTCTATTTTCATATAATTTTCTGCTCTCTGCTACTATTACCCCCAGGATTTGCTACTTAGGTGTTTCCTAATATTTACACTCAAGTTCCTATTTTTAGCCTGATATGATATCATAAATGCAGATGGTTATAAACATTTTTTAAAACAATATGATGAAATTTTAATCGAAGCATCAGAAATTTAGTAATCTGATGTGAAAACCATGATTTTTCCTAAAACAGAAGAAAAAGAGACTATAACAATGAAAATTTAAGTGTCTGGATTTATTTTAGTGCCACAAAACAAAACAAGATTACTGAAATTAGAGGTGGTAAAAAGCAGAGATAGCCTTAACTTAATTATACTGCAAAAGTCTGTTGCGGCTAGCAACAGCCTAAACTTACCTTCAGCTTTTACAAACTATCTGTGTAACACACAGTATCTTTTTTTATCTTTCTGTTACAAATATAAGCACTTACCAGAAAACAACAAGAGTAGATTTAGGCAAACCCACTCTTCCAACCCTATCAAAGATTCCAATTAATTTTATAACAGGATAGGAAATAACATAGAGAAGCAATACCATACCCTTAGAAAAGACCTCAGGAGAAAGCACAGAACCTGAAAGGAACTCCAACACTTCTAGACAACATCAAAATTTAACAGAAACCCTACGGTAACCATGCTGACTTTATGCCCCTTTCAGAAGATGGACTGAAATATTTTGCTGCACCAACATCTCCTTGAGGCTGTGGGAAGGTAGAGGTGGCAGTCTTTTAAACTTGGAGATTTCAATAGAAAGCACACGAGAGGTCTGCTTCTGCATCATTTATACTAGCTTCATCCTGTCCATTTCATGCTAGTGCAGTAGTCAGACACATTGTAAAGCATCTACTGCCTGGAACTCTCCAAGGTTCTGACCCTTAACGGTGGTCTAGTAACTTAGAGAGCAATGCATGGAGAACAAAAAGTCCATGGAAAACAGAACCATAGGTTTAGTGGTTTTCCAATATTTCTTTTTTTTTTTTTTGAGATGGAGTTTTGCTTTTGTTGCCCAGGTTGGAGTGCAATGGCACAATCTTGGTTCACCATAACCTCCACCTCCCCGGTTCAAGTGATTCTCCTGCCTCAGCCTCCCGAGTAGCTGGGATTATAGGCATGTGCCACCACGTCCCGCTAATTTCTTTTTTGTTTGTTTTTAGTATAGATGGGATTTCTCCACGTTGGTCAGGCTGGTCTCAAACTCCCCACCTCAGGCAATCTGTCTGCCTCGGCATCCCAAAGTGATGAGATTATAGGCGTGAGCCACCACACCAGGCCCCGATATTTCTTTTCCTTTTTTTTTTCTTTTTTTGAGACAGGGTCTTGCTCTGTAACCCTGGCTGGAGTGTAGTGGCATAATCACAGTCACTGCAGCCTTGATCTCCTGGACTCAAGGTTTAGTAGAGACAGGGTTTCCCTGTCTCTACTTTCCTTCAACCTCAGAAGCACCCCCCACCCCCACCTCCCACCCCAGTAACTAGGGCTGCAGAAGGCACACACCACCACAGCCGGCTAGTGTGTGTGTATTTTTTTTTTTTTTTTTTAAACATGGGGTTTCGCCATGTTGCCCAGGCTGGTCTTGAACTTCTGACATTTCTAAATGTTGATTCTAATATCTCCCACCCACTCTGGCCTTACTGTGATCATTCTATCCCATCCCTGGTCTACACTTGCCCCATGATATCCCTGGTACATCACCAAATCCTACCAAATTCCTACAGCATCTGGATCCATTCCTTTCTTATTTCAACCATTCTCCAAGCCCACTATTTTAGAAGCAGAGTTCAGTAGACTGTAGGATTGTGGGAGATATTTACTTTAACCTTGATTTACTTGGTTAGATTAGAGCCTCTGTAACTGGAAAAAAATATTTCAAACGTGTAAATTCTTAGAATTGTCTTCTCCCTCCCTGAAAGTGCTCTAAAGTCCCCAAGCTCCCAAGCTAACAGGGGAAAAGGAAAAGAAAGGGTGATACGATCAGCAGTACTAAGAGTTCTGCTGTTCCAACTAAACCCATCAGAATCAAAGTAGTTAGGCCATCTTAGGCAGAGAAACAAAAGGCAGTGTACAATGCCCTGATTGCTATCCCATTTCTCTAATGAGAGGAGTGTAGAGGGATGTGTGTGTGTGTGTGTGGGGGGGGGGGTAGGGAATGATGGGGGGGAAGAATGTTTCAAAAGACTGTCAGAATTAACCCCAAAAGAATACCTGGTTTCTTTTTCTTTGAGATGGAGTCTCGCTCTGTCGCCCACACTGCAGTGCAGTGGCGCGATCTCGGCTCACTGCAACCTCTGCCTCCCAGGTTCAAGCTATTCTCCTGCCTCAGCCTCCCTAGAAGCTGGGACTATAGGCATGTGCCACCATGCCCAGCTAATTTTTGTATTTTGAGTAGTGACAGGGTTTCACCATGTAGGCCAGGCTAGTCACGAACTCCTGACCTCAAGTGGTCTGCCCATCTTGGCTTCCCAAAGTTCTGGGCTTACAGGCATGAGCCACCGTGCTGGCTGAATACCTGGTTTTTAGTTCATGCTCTCCCACATTCCACTACCCTCCACTACCCTCCACTATCAGTTTACCCTGCCCCAACCTTTCCCTGTGGTGAAAAACAGAAGACATGATTTGCCCCCCAAAACTCTGAAAGTCTTTCAAAAATTGTTTCATAGAAAAATACAGAAAAGGACAAGGTTATGCAGAACTAGGTCAACACTTTACAAGCTGATTAAAGAGGAGAAATTTTAATTTCATTTCTTAGGAATTGCACTTACTGGCTGGAAGGTAGAAGGCAGAGGCATTATATGCTATTTGGCGCTGGCCCAGGGTTTCCTTCTATTTCCTCCCTGGAGGGTGGGGAGTGGGGGAGGGTGCAGCATAATGATTAGAGCACAGGCTCTGGAGCTTCGAATCCAGTGCCACCACTTACTGGCCGTATGATTTTCTGTGCTTTAGTCTCCTCAACTGTAAAACAGAGATAATAACTCTATCTACTCCCAAAGGTTTTTATAAGGATCAAATAATTAGGCTTAAACACTTAAAATCTGGAGCATGGTATCATCCATTTCTGTCAACTCCTACCTTAAGAATGTACCCTGAAGCTCTTGCTTCCTACCACCTGCACCATGACCCCCTGAGGTCAAGACACCATCGTCTCATGCCTGGACTGTGGCAATGCTCCTAACCAGTCTCCTGTCTCCACTCCAGCTTCACTCCAGTCTGTTCTCCACATAGAAGTCAGAGTAACCACTGAAAAACTGAGTATTTCCATGTCACAGCTCTGTTCAAAATGCTCCACTGGCTTCTAGTCTCACTCAGTACAAAATTCCAAGTCTCTACCATGGTCTATTAGACCCCACGTGATCTCAACCATATCCTGTCCCTTCCCATGCCTCACCACGCCTCCCTGCATCTCCCACCACCCTCTACCACCCTCTGGCCCTGGGTTCTGACCTTAAGGCCTTCGTCTGGCTAGTCTCTGTGATATCCACATTGTTTTCTTCCGAACTTAATTCTTAACTTTCTTCCTAACTTTTCTGCTTAAATGACCACTTATCAGAAAGGTCTCCCTCTAAGCACCACCCTAGAGACTCTACCTTTACCCTGCTATTTTTTTTTTTTTTGAAATAGGGCCTCACTCTGTTGCCCAGGCTGGAGTGCAGTGGTGTGATCACGACTCACTGCATCCTAGACTACCGGGCTCAGGTGATCCTCCCACCTCAGCCTCCTGGGTAGCTGAGACTATAGACGCGTACCACCACACCTGGCTAATTTTTTGTATTTTTTTGTAGAGATGGGGTTTTGCCATGTTGCCCAGGCTGGTCTTGAACTCCTGGGCTCAAGAAATCCATCTGCCTCAGCCTCCCAAAGTGCTGGGATTATAGGCATGAGCCACTGTGCCTGGCCCCTTTACCTTATTTCTCTTTTTAGTACTCTTCACCACTTGCCATTTAAAAAATTGTTTTGTTTTATTTTACTTTTGAGATAAGGTTTCACTCCATCTCCTAGGCTGGAGTGCAATGGCATGATCATGGCTCACTGCAGCCTTGATCTCCTGGGCTCAAGCAATCTGCCTGCCTCAGCCCCCCAAGTAACTGGGACTACATGCACACACCACCATGCTCAGCTACTATTTTGTATCTTTTGTAGAGACAGGGCATTGCCATGTTGCCCAGGCTGGTCTCGAACTCCCGAGCTCAAGTGATCTGCCTGCTTTGGCCTCCCAAAGTGCTGGGATTACAGGTGTGAGCCACTGTGCTGGGCTTAAGTTTTTTGTAGAGATGAGGTTTTGCCATGTTGCCCAGGCTGGTCTCAAACTCCTCGGCTCAAGCAATCCACCCGCCTCAGCCTTCCAACGTGCTGGGATTATAGGTGTGAGCCATTGCATCTGGCCCCTTTACCCTGCTCTGTTTCTCTTTTTGGTACTCTTCACCACTTGCCATTTTATATATGTGTCTGTTTTACTGTATTTCTCCCTCTCAGGATGTGAATGAGGAAAAGGATTTTGAACTGTTTTTTCCCTGTATCCCCTGGATCTGGAACAATGCTTGTCATATAGTTAGTGCTTAATAAATATGTGCTGAATTGATCAATGAATATTTGCTATTATTATCCATCTGTGACATCTTCTTTATACCAAAATATTCCAGTAGCTTCCAAATAGAATCTTACGTTTCCAATCTCTTCTGTCTCCAATCATCCTATAAACTACATTACTTTGACTAAAACACTGCTTTCATAATGTCACTCCTCTGCTCAAGAACACTGCTGTCTGACCTTAGCAGTTCCCAGTATGCCCTGCAAGATGTTAAAAGATGTATGTGAAAAGAGACACTTGGTGACTAAGAAAGTTTGGAAAATATAGGATTAAAGAATTTGAGTTATTTATTACAGACTGATCTGGGTTGGCTGTGTCCCCACCCAGGTCTCATCTTGAATTGTGGCTCCCATAATCCCAACATGTTGTGGCAGGGACCTGGTGGGAGGTAACTGAATCATGTGGGCAGGGGTTTCCTGTGCTGTTCTCATGATAGTAAATTTCATGAGATCTGATGGTTTTATATAGGGCAGTTCCCCCGTACGTGCACTCTTGCCTGCTGCCATGTAAGATGTGCCTTTGCTCCTCCTTTGCCTTCTGCCATGATTGTGAGGCCTCTCTGGCCATGTGGAACTGTAAGTCCATTAAACCTCTTTTTCTTTATAAATTACCCAGTCTCAGGTATTTCCTAATAGCAGCATGAGAATCAACTAATACACAGTCTCAGTCTTTTAATTTACTAATATTCAGTGTAAATACCCAGGAGAAGAATTTAACATTTTCCACTATGGCATTTGTGACTACAGAATCCTTTTTAAAGGAGCTGGTCAGGGACTGGCTTCTGTAGAACATGTAGGAAATACTGGCCTATAGAAGTATCTAAAACCATTTTCAAAAGTAGGCATCAGGGCTCTTGGTAAAACTGAAAAGAAGACAGCTGTCTTTAGTGCCCTTCCTGCTTCCTTTTCTTTTCCCTCTTCCCCATTCTGTGGCTTCCCTCTGTTACCAATAAGGCTTATAAAAAAACCAATCAATCAGTCTCAAACTGCAGGTATGGGTATTGACATACATCTTTAAAAGGAAGAACTTTTCTGGGCTTCTAACTTAGTTCAGTATATTCCTTGTGATGCATAAATAGTCTTATTCTTCAATGTTGTACTTTGAATCTTCTGCTTGCATGCTGTACCGAGCAAAAAGAAAGAGTAGATACTCAGTATTTCAACTGGTATGCACAAACTCAGCAAGATACAGACCATGCAAAGTGTGATACTCCTTACTAGGAATCCTGAAAGTCATATTAGATAACACAGCTCAGCTGGGTGCGGTGTGAGCCTTAATCCTAGCTACTCAAGAGGTTGAGGCAGGAGGATCACTTGAGGCCAGGAGTTCAAATCCAGCCTGGGAAACTGTAGTGTGACCTCATCTCTTAAACAAAAAAAGAACCAACTAAAAAAAAAAAAAAAAAAAAAAAAAAAGCTCCAATCTCACAGCTTGGATATTAAATTCAATAGGTTCAAGTTTTGGAAAGTATGTCTTTATTGATACTATAATCTCACATGGTATATTCATTGTGGCCAAGCAACTTTTCCCTAAAAGATACTCCAAACTTTGTACAAATTTCATGTGACTGACTAGTAAATATTTTTTATGACAAAATTGAAGCAGTGTTTAACTGAAATCAATATAATTCATTATGGTAAATCTGAGGAAGGACTGTGTTTATAGGATTTCAGAAGACTGATCCCAAAGAGGTATACACCAGATATATTTCAGGGTACCCATCTGCCATGCCCTTTTGGGGAGTCCTCACTCATAGCACAAAATGGCCTGGTTTTACACCACGCATATAGTATATACACTAAGTATGTAACATATACTACATAGGTACACACCTGACCCAAAGATAGTTGCAGTAAACTCAATTTTCTTCAGGTAAAATTCTCATAGTAATTTTCATTTTAGAAGAAGAGCTTATACACGGTGTTTGTGGACCTATGGGCTCTTCTGGGACCTCATCAGTAGACTGCCATTCCCTTCGACCCTCCAGATACCAGGCTTCATTAAACACCGAGGAAAATGATCTAAATCCCAACTTCACATATGGGCCTGATTTAGTCTCAGAGCAATCCTTTTCCCCTTGCCAGTGATGGGTATAGAAATGGTATATTTTGGTGGTTTCTCTTTCTCATCAACAGAGCTTACTAACCCAAACAGGTCTCTAACTGTAAATCCAGCCAATGAAACATGAGGCTCATTTTCAGGGCAGATTTTAGGAAAATTTTTTCTCATGCCTAAGAAAAAGCCACAAGAAGATACAGCCATTTGGTTTTCTGAATATCTGGATGTGACACCTGAAATTGCTGTAGCCATTTTACTAAAGATAAAGCTGAAGCTGGCAGAGTGAGGAGTTGCAAAGAACCTGTGTCTCCTTGACACTGTTGAGTCTCCAATCAACTCTAAAGGTTGCCCCTCCTTTGGATTTCGTGTTACAGGAGATAATACATTTCCTCATTTCTTAGCCAATTTGAATCAGGTTTTTATTACATTTAGCTGAAAGACTAATGGCTCAGGAAGGATACTGTGACTTGGACTGAAAAGTGAGGTGGGTGAATCAGATTCCCTCTCTCGGGAAAATGAGAGACAAAGAGGGAAGCGGCCAGTGAGCTGTGTGGCACTGAGCTGAAAGAGCATATAAAACTGGAGAATGCATTTGAGCCATTGTAAAAGGAATAAGCAGATGGAGGAAGCCAGCTGGGACAGTGAGGAGGCACAGAGAGATGTGTCTCAAGAAGCAAAGAGGCCATTAGAAAGAACAACACTGCTCCTTTAAGGAAAAAGGTATCTTTTGGCTTTCTAGTTCCCAAGATGCCTGGCTAAGCTGCACTTCTTATCCTTGAATTACCATGAGACATCTCTGTAACCTTACACTGTATTTCCCTTCACAAGAGTTGGGTTGCGTGTGTGTTCTCCTATTTAACAAGCCATGTCTAGAACATGGGAGGCAGATTAAAGGCAAGAATCAAATCAGACAAATATTGCAAATTAAAAGGGGCCAACAATAACAGATGACAGACGAAAAAATATCTCCAATGACAGGCAAATTGCAAAATTAAAAGGCACTGACAATAACAGACAAGAGACTAAAGAATGGCTCCAATGATAGTAAAACTTAATAAAGAAGATTATGAAAGTAAATAAAAGTGAAAAAAATGATCATGTAGTCAGTATCACACAAACTGGCCATTAAAAGACAACAAATCATGTAACTGACAAAGCTGTTCTATGGATAATATCAATACAAGCATTTGATTTTCAAATTCTTTCCTGACATTTGTTAACCTTTCATTTATTCTTATGTTTTTGGAAAAGAATGCTGGGTTCTGCATTTTCTTTCTGGAATCTCTCTCCCATCTGGTGCCTCATTCCTCTACCACCTCCTCCCCAATTGATTTCTATTACCTCATATTAGTACTGATTACATTTCACTTGGGTTACTGTAGTACTTCTTAAAATAATCACTATGGCTCCAGTATCTCCTAATTCCTCTTCTTCTTTCTTCTTCCTCTTCCCCTTCCCTTCCCCTTCCCCTTCCCCTCCTTCTCCTTCTTCTTTTTTTTTTTGTGACAAGGTCTCACTCTGTCACCACAAGCTGGAGTGTAGTGATTTGGTCATGGTTCACTGCATCCTTGATCACCAGGCTCAGCTAATTCTCCTACTTCAGCCTCTGAGTAGCTAGGACTACAGGCATATGCCATTGTGCCTGGCTAATTTTTGTGTTTTTTTGTAGAGATGGGGTTTTGCCATGTTGCCCAGACTGGTCTCGATCTCTAGGCTCAAGTGATTTGCCTGCCTCGGCTTCCCAAAGTGCTGGGATTACAGGTGTGAGCCACTGCACTCGGCCATATCTCTCAATTCTAATACAAATTAATCTTTCCAGGCCCGGCGCAGGGGCTCACGCCTGTAATCCCAGCACTTTGGTGGAAGGCTAAGGAGGGTGGATCACAAAGTCAGGAGTTTGAGAACAGCCTGGCCAATATGGTAAAACCCCGTCTCTACTAAAAATGCAAAAGTTAGCTGGGCATGGTGGTGCGCACCTGTAGTCCCAGCTACTCGGGAGAATGAGGCAGAAGAATCATTTGAACCCGGGAGGCGGAGGTTGCAGTGAGCTGAGATCATGCCACTGCACTCCAGCCTGCGTGACAGAGCAAAACTCTGTCTCAAAATAAATAAATAAATAAAAATTTAAAACTAAATAAAAATAATCTTTCTAAAGTAGAACTCCAAATAGGTCATTTTTTAATTTAAATATTCTTAATAGCTCTTCCATGCCTATGGAATTAATTAAGCCCATGTTACTCCTTAGCCTAGTTAGAATACTGAACCTGTATGATGTATAGTTTCAGCCCATTTTATTCCCTTACTCTCTCTTCCTACTACGTCTCCTCCTCCTATCTATCTTTCCTCTCCCATTTGCTCTAGCCAACCTGAACTGCTTTGTTTTCATATAAACCTCATAACTTTCTGTACTCTGGAGCTCATGCTGTTACTTTCATCTGACACTTACTCCCCACTCCCCACAACAATTTTCTTCCATACTTGTAGAAATAAAAATCTATTACTTCTTCTATGGTGGCTCATGCCTGCAATCCCAGCACTTTGGGAGGTCAGGGCAGGCAGATCACTTGAGGCCAGGAGCTTAAGACCAGCCTGGGCAACATAACGAGACCCAGCTCTACAAAAAATAAAAAAACCAGCCAGGCATGGTGGCATGTGCCTGTAGTCCCAGCTACTCTGGAGGCTGGGGTGGGAGGATCGCTTGAGCTTGGGAGGTTGAGGCTGCAGTGAGCCATGGCTGTACCACTGCACTTCAGCCTGGGCAACAGAGTGAGACCCTGTCCCAAAAACAAAACAAAACCCCGAAAGACCCCCAGTATATTCAAATTAATAAAATCAGCATATGAATGAATCAGAGTAAACAAATGCAAAATCACCTGAAGGACTACAGAGTCGGCAATATTTACCAAAACAGAAAAAACATGCACCCAAAATGCGAGTTTATCAGCAAGGGCGGTGCTAATCCAAGACCAAAAATACCAGTCAGGCAGACTACATACTTTCAATAGTCCTTCAAGTTCCAAATCAAATGCCATCTCATTTTTAAAAATCCTGCCTTGTTCTTTAAGCTCTGTTATATAAATATGTCTCATTTATTCAAAATAATTGAAAGTAAAAAAACACATCTTGTATAAGTTGTAGTCCATGGCACTAAGAATAATGACTTATAAGTAATAGATGCTCAATAAATATTTGCATAAATTTATTATTAGGCTATTGGAAAACAAACAGCACACTGAGGTATCTTTCCATTTCTATAGATTAAAATAATAGAAAAGTCCTTCTAAAAAGTTTCTATTTATCTCTCAAGGGAAATTTAAGTTAGCTAAACATCTAGAGTATAAGAACACACAATGGGTGATGATATTACATTAAGGGAGAAATAGCAGTTTCTGAGAAAAGATTAAGTCAGAAAATTAAATGAGAATTGGGCAACTAGCTTACTAGTAACTCAGGTCAGAATTCCATAGCATAATTTTAAAATTTCATTTGAAATGCCAAAATCACCAGCAGTAAATAAGGCACAACGTGAAAAAAAATTTCAGATAGGACATTTCAAAAATATTAAGAAATGCATTTCAGAAACAAACTGAATTTTGCATTATGAATGACTTGTCCCTGTTTCTTTCCATCAACCTCAATGAGTTTCTCTAAAGACATTTAAAAAATGGTGACAACTACTATGTTAGTTATCCTCACGGAATGTTAAAACTGGTGAGTTGTACAGACGGAGAATAGGTAAAAAAAAGTAGCTTGAATTCACATAATAATCAAAACACAAGCATTCCTGAACAAAATTATCTGCATATGAATACATTTAGAATGTTGAACCTTCTTGGTAAATTAAAAAACAACACATTCCCTAGTAAATGAATAACCAGAGCCATTATTAAGAGAGAAATACTTAAAAGTAATATAAATATGTTCTTGGCCAACTCTATCTGCTCTGATAATTCAAAACAGTAATTGTCAATGTCAGAGTGTTAATTCTCTCAATCTCTCTCTCTTTTTTTTGGATACAATATCACTCAGTCACCCAGGCTGGAGTGCAGTGGCGCAATCTTGGCTCATAGCAACCTCTGCCTGCAAGGCTCAAGTGATTCTCCCACCTCAGCCTCCTGAGTTGCTGGGACCATAAGTACACACCACCACACCAGGCTATTTTTTTTAAATTTTTTTTTAATTTTTAGTATAGACAGGCTCTTGCTGTGTTGCCCAGGCTGGTCTCGAACTCCTGAGCTTAAGCAATCTGCCCACCTTGGCCTCCCAAAGTGCTGGGATTACAGGTGTGAGCCACTGCACCTGGTCTTCTCAATCTCTTAATAAACATTTATGGAGTATTTACAATATGCTATGGGGTATGCATTCTGCCATGTACTAGAGATAGAAGTATAAATAAGAAACATTCTTTGCCCCCACAGAGTTCAGTCTAGTACATGACACAGACCTACAGTTTATAGAACTGTAAAATAGCAAGAAAGCATTGGGAGATATGTACAGGCCATTTTAGGAAGGACCATAGAGAAGAGGCCTCCACCTAGGTAGCTATAAAGCCAACAGAGGTTTCTCAGGCCACTGTCTTTCAACAAAATCTATCACTGCCATCATTACCATTGTCAAAGCCTCGGTATAAACACCCCAAAATGCAGCAGATTCTCCACACGGATTTTAAGTGACAGTTAATGTAAAACACTAAAATAAAAATTATTGATATTGCCTGACCTATGTATGTAAAGTAGTTTGGGATTTCAGATTTTATTGGTAGATAAGGTAAACAAAGGAAAAAAATATTTTTTCTTTTCTTTCCTTTTTTTTTTGAGACACAGTCTCACTCTGTTGCCCAGGCTGGAGTGCGGTGGCGCAATCTTGGCTCACTGCAACCTCTGCCTCCTGGTTTCAAGCAATTCTCCTGCCTCAGCCTCCTGAGTAGCTGTGATTACAGGTGTGCACTACCATGCCTGGCTAATTTTTGTATTTTTAGTAGAGAAGAGGTTTCACCATGTTGGCCAGGCTGGTCTTGAACTCCTGACCTCAAGTGATCCGCCCACCTTGGCCTCCCAAAGTGCTGGGATTACAGGCATGAGCCACTGTGTCCAGCCAGAGAAAAACAGTTTTTTGAAAATTTTAAAATTTATATATTTATTTGAAGAATCTACTGATAAATCTGACAAATTGCTGCATTGTAGAATAATGCTTTAAATATTCTGATTAAATTTTCTGTCAAGGGAATGACTGTAATGTATTCTGAAATCAGATTTCATACTCATAATAATCTTCTGAAGTGTCTCCATTTTGGGTGAGAAACAAAACTAGTCCCTACCTGGGGAGGAAAATTTCACCTCATGTAAAACATTGTCACATACTCCGTGAAGCTTTTGTACAATACTCCAAAAGTGTGAAGCTGATGGTGTACAGATTCTTAATAAGACACAACAGATGGGAATGGTTAGTGAAACATGGTTAAGACTGAGGAGAAGAGGCAGTTGATGACAAGCAGAAAAATGTACAATTCTCACTTGTATTTAGGTGTGGGGAACTAATTTAAAAGCTACTTGAGATGCTTATCTCAGAATTGTAGAACAACACTTTGAAAAGTTGTTTTTTTTTTTTTTTTTTGAGACGGAGTTTCGCTCTGTCTTCCAGGCTGGAGTGCAGTGGCCGGATCTCAGCTCACTGCAAGCCCCGCCTCCCGGGTTTACACCATTCTCCTGCCTCAGCCTCCCGAGTAGCTGGGACTACAGGTGCCCGCCACCTCGCCCGGCTAGTTTTTTGTATTTTTTAGTAGAGAGGGGTTTCACTGAGTTAGCCAGGATGGTCTCGATCTCCTGACCTCGTGATCCGCCCGTCTCGGCCTCCCAAAGCACTGGGATTACAGGCTTGAGCCAACGCGCCCGGCCGAAAAGTTGTTTCATACTGATTAAACAAAGCATAATACTAAAGAACTTACCTTTATTTTAAGTAACTCATAATTTGTTTTTTACACAGATAGAACTATAAACAGGGTACAAGTGACAATATCACACAACTGAGTCAAGAAATAAGAAAAAGAGTTAGGCAAACAGGATCTCTTTTGGCCAAATGATCTGACAATGGCCAAGTACTGTTGTTATTACTGAATAATAACTCAGATCTTGAAGTAGTCTACATTCCAAAGATTAAAAACCTACAGCATAGGAGATAACATAACAATCAGAGATTTCAACAGGCAAATAAAATATCTGGCAGAGAAAAGGAAATCAGATACTGTAACTTCGGCATCTGGGTTTTTTCTTTTATGATTTTCCATAAAGATTCACCCAATCATTGGAGCTTTTAAGAGTTCTTCCTCCCCTTCAGATGCACTTATTTTGGAAAAAAAAAAAAACCAGAAATTCCCTTAGGAAGGAATAATAAGACCACTGCTATAGAGCAGAAGAGCAGAACAATATTTACTAAAACATACTTTATTATAATCATGTTTTCCCTAAGAAATTTCTGTATTTGCTTTCCTCACAGTCTTTTGCTTCAAATTCTTAACAATGGAAACCATCTTGAAATTGACTTTAGAATTCTAAAACACAAATGGCAAATGTCAAAAAATGGTCAATAAAATAGAACGAAGCAAAGTAAAACAAAAGAGGTGTTTAAACTGTATAGATATAAAATGTAGATAACCGGGAAGGGAAAGGAAGACAGATCTGAGAATGGAAAAAGCTAATTTACACCACAGAAACCTCCCAGCTTGCCCCAGGGCAATCCTAAAATTATGGGTGTAACATTTTGACACTGGCACTGAAAATGGATGGAATCTACTTCCGATAAGATTCTTGGGCATAAATCTCCATCCTGGTGCCACAACTGACCATTTCTCACTGTTTAATGCTCTTAGAAAGCTTCTCTGCAAGGCAATATGCACCTTCACATCTGCATCCAATCTGATCTCCCTCCGGTGAGGAAGACAAGCCTTCATTAAACCTCAATTTTAGGAACCTCTCTCTGAAGTAGTCCTCTTTCCTATGAAAATGCCAATTCCCTCTCTCACTGTCCATCTTATTGGATCTTCTCTTTTCTTGCCTTCTGTTGGAAGAATTCTTCTGGTGCAAGGAAAGGGAAGTTGGTGCCAAAGCTGAAGGTCAAGTTACTGAGCATTTCTGAGCTCAGGAGGAAGGATAAAAGGTTGTTTTTCTCAATCTGTGGTTCCCAGAACAGTTCCATAAATGACAGCAATCAAATTCAAGTCTGAAGTTCTTTCTATAATGTATACTATGACTAAAGAATTTCCAATTAAACTGTCTTTTCATAATCAAAGTAATAACGTCTTTTCCCATTACCTCTACTGTTGGATGGCTTCTTCTCAGTCCTGCTCTTGGGGTGGTCCTTCTGGTTGAAGGGAAGGGTATTTGGCCTAACTTGACCCTCAGCCCTGGTAGTTCGGTGGTTCTCACACTTTAGCATACACAAGAATCACCTTGAAAAGCTTGTTAAAAATTCAGAGCCCTGGATCCTATACCCAAGGAATCTGATTCAGAAGGTCTGGTATGGGACCTAGGAACCTTTTAATTTAGTTACCTAATATAATTTCAATGTTTGTGGTCTACAAAACATACTTTGAGAAACACCATTATAATGGTTAAGAACACGGGTTTTTAAAACCAAGACTCACCTGCCTCTGATTTAATCAAGACCACTTCTACTTATTAACTGTGTCTCTATGAGCAAATTTTACCAATTTAAGTCTCCCTTTCCTCATCTACATGAAGATAATGATAACACATCCACCTATGTGAGGGTTAATGAAAAAAGACATAACAAGGTGATTGGCAGAGTATTTGCCACATGGTAATTATTCAATAAATGTTTTAGTCAAGTCATTGTATTTAGCATTATTAACAATATTTTCAAAAGCACCTTTTCTAATCAAGGCCTTCTGAATCTAGTTGGTTTTGTTTCTTCAAGAACTTATATTAATTAGATGCCCAATTACATGAATTCAAGTTACTCTCATTCATGTCTAAGTGATCCATGCTTTTCATAACTTGCTCAAAATTGGAGTGGTATATCAAAGGGAGGCCCCAAGATGAAATTAATGATATACGATCTCTCACCAGAATTCTTGGCAAAACTGCAAACTGGGAGATTAGATTTTGCTGCTCTACCAATTTCTGTCATTTCTTACATTTCATAATCCCCACATATGAATGTCCCAACTGACTGAAAAAAATGGCTAAAAACGCAGAAGTAATTAATTTTGCTCATAACTCTTTCATTGCCAATTTCCCACAGATTTAGTGTATCTAATGACAAGACTTAAAGTTCTATGTGTTTTTTGTTATCTCAGGATTGATTACATTGTTTCATACATGTATGTGTGTATATATGTATGCATATATGTAATATTTATCTTTTATTTCTGTATTTTACACAGTGGATACTCAATAATTCTGATAGATTTTTAAAGGAATTGTATTTAGGTGGGATCTTAGAAGCACCGATGTATCATCTTCAATCATACAAAGTTAAGTGAGATAAATATTTGTACAAAGAATTGACTCCTTGTTACACCTTCTAATTACTCCTATGCAGCATTCATGTAAAGCTTTTGGAGTAGCAAATGACTTTCATTAAAATTATCAGCTCACCAAGAAAAAAGCTATAGAGTCTGCAAAGTCCTCCTGGCCGGGATGATGTATTTGCCACCAAAAAAGCCAAAATAGCAACTTATGCTGCAGCAAAATTAAAATGGAGTTCTTGCCATAGTGTAGGTGTTCAATGCATATCTGTTAAACGAATGAATGTACAAACAATGGCTACCTATATACACATCAAGTGTAAGCATATTATTAAGTTCTGTGATACATGTGCAGGATGTGCAGGTTTGTTACACAGGTAAACGTGTGCCATGATGGTTTGCTGCACCTACCAACTCATCACCTAGGTATTAAGCCCTGCATGCATTAGCTATTTATCCTGATGTTCTCCCTCCCATCAACTCCCGACAGGTGCCTGTGTGTGTGGTTCCCCTCCCTGTCTATGTGTTCTCATTGTTCAGCTCCCACTTGTAAGTGAGAACATGTGGTGTTTGGTTTTCTGTTCCGGCATTAGTTTGCTGAGGATAATGGCTTCCAGCTCCATCCATGTCCCTGCAAAGGACATGATCTCATTCTTGTTATGGCTGTAAAGTATTCCATGTACCATATTTTCTTCATCCAGTCTATCATAGATGGGCATTTGGGTTGATTCCATGTCTTTGTAAGCACATTATTTTATCTTAAAAAAACACAACTAAATACAAGCAAGTTTGCAATTAAAACTCAGAGCCTACCTAATTCCTACAGATTGCTACACTGATAGCTGAAATTTAAATTACTTTTTGTTAATTTTACCTTAGTAAATTAAAGAACAATCTTCCTTTTATATGATATGCAAAATATTCAGCATCTCAGTAAAGAATATGTAGCTTGAGAAAACTTAATATGTAACTCTAACTTGAAGTCAGATGTGCTCCCAAAAGACAAAGAGGTCCATTAAAAGTGGTAAAAATCATTTTTATTTTCATGTATAAAATCAAAAGATATAAAACATTATTTTTCCTCTATGCTGAAATTCAACAAAATAGTACTCTTTCTAGAAAATTCATGCCTACTAAGACCAACCGTATTTTTAGGACTTTGATCAAACATTAACGTAGAGCTCACTTTGGTTTCAGCTCTATTGAATACAACCTTGCTTCACAAGCCTATTACTTTCATCTACCTTATATAACTTTATGAAAACCATTTTTCCTATTTTAAACATAGAGTAACTTGGAAAAAAACAAGCAACATAATCAATTCAAGGATTTATAGTTTGCTGTTTGAATTATGAAAGTTATGAATAGAAAAAAATGGAAGAGGTTGAGAATGACTGTTCAAGAAGATCAAAAAATGTTTACAATATTTTTAGATATTGATACCTAGCCTTTACTTTCTCCAGACTAATAATTATGTCAAATATTTTATAACTCTACTAGGGCATCATATAATTACAATTTCTGCATTGAGTGCACAATAAATATTTTTTAAATGACAGGCAAAGAAGCATTTGTGCTTTTTAGGGGAAAGTTATTGTCATAAGAGCGTTTTCTTACTGACTTTTAGTGTAGAGGTTGAAATTCTCTCTAAAGCTTTCAAAAAATAGCAAGTAGAATATATACCTACCAGTAATTAAATTTATGTTTTCCTATAAAAATCAGAGATTTTCTTCCATTTTTTCAGAAAGTTCAAAATGAAGATGACTTAACCAAGTCATGAGTTGAAATCTAGTTGCTCAGAAAAGCCAACGAAAAAGATAATTGCTAAAGCTAAGATTTAAAATGTATCTAAATTAAGGATATTAAGCTGTATTTTAGTTGTTTAGCATATATGTACACCTACTAATCCAGTGTTTTATGGAAGAGAGATCTACACAATCACAATCAAACAATAAAGCTTTCAGGACAAATGAACTGTTTGTAGTTAATGCTGAGAAGACACTACTGAGTTTGGATATAACTCAAATTTGTGTTAATTAGTAAGCCACTAAACTCTTTTCTGCCTCTTTTGTTCCCTAGGTCAACTTCTGGATATGCAAATACTTATGAGAGCTCCTAGCACAATTAAAATAAAGTTATTCTGGAGAAAAGATCTTGTTAGTTATGAGAAAGCGATGTTGAAAAAAATACTTCAAGTATCTTCCTTCTGGACTCCCACCACCATCATGACACCATTGCCACCTATGCCATCACAAAGACTCCGTATTAGAACAATAACAAAAGTACAGACTTACATCCGCACTGTATGTTACCATTTGTAGAATACTCTCACATACATTATCTTGCTTAATCCTCATGAATGAACGAACGAATGAATGTTCATTCCTTGTTAGGTAACCACAGCAAGCATTATTAGCCCCAAGTAGATAATGTAACTACTCAAGTATATAATACACAAGTCTTCTGGTACCTAATAAGTGACTTTTCCACTATAGTAGTATAAACTTTATACTATATTCAAGTACTATAAGTACTATATTCAAATACCTTCATGTGGTTACCTTCATTTGTAATAAGATGTTACCGGATTTGGAGAAAATAATTTATCATGTACTTATGTAACAATATATTATTTTAGGACCCAGTGGTCACCAGTTACAGTGTATAGTGTTTGATTAGCAGATTCAAAGTCAGAGTATAGAGAGATACATGGAATATGTGCAAGGATCAACACAAGGCTGTACTCACAGATGGAGAGACAAACGTACAGAAAAAAGAATGAAACTATGTGACACTATCTTAACCAGCTACAGCATGCTGAAATATAAGGGGCACTAGAACACTGGAATGAAAAGCTACATATCAATTATAAAATATGTGTAGCCTGACAGAATTTAGGAAAGAGTAAAAAGTATTCATTTTGCTGAGTAACAATTCAAGAACACATTGAGCAGGAGACCATAACTGGTAGGGAGACATATACTGCAGCAGTAAGACACACTTGCCTTACTTTCTTGTCTCGTCGGAGCTGCTCCAAAAGATCTACATACCAACATGTCTCTAAGTTGAACTGTAGAGTTGTCTCATTTTTGTTCCAGATGTAAATATAGTACCTATTTTTTCCAGCAGGAAAAGGAGTGTATACTCATTGTGAAAAAATTTAAAATACAGGAACAAAATACAACGTACAAATGAAAGTTCCCCATAATCCCACTCCATAGATACAACCACTGCACAGCTTGATTCATATTTTCTAAACTTTTTCACCTGTCTGTGAAAACACATATGTATAATGAAATATATGTTTCATGTATAAATATATTTACAGTACATAAATATATCAATAGGAGCCCATATTATATGCTATGGTCTTGTTTGGGTTTCCCCAAAATTAGTACGTTGAAATCTAATCCCTGATGTGATATATTAGGAGGTGGGGCCTTTGGGAGGTGATTGGGTCATGAGGGCACTGTTCAGGATTAGTCCCCATATAAAAGAGACCCAAGAGAGCTAACTTGTCCCTTCACCATGTGAGGATGCAGTGAGAAAGTGCCATCTGAGACAGTGGGTCCTTACCAGACACCATTGGCACCTTGATCTAGGACTTCCCAGCCTCCAGAACTGTGAGAAATCAATTTCTGTTGTTTATAAGCTACCCAGTCTAAGGTACTTTGTTATAACAGCCCAAGAGAACTAAGGCATTAAAATAAACTGCTTTAAATAGTAAATAGTAATAATATATTAAAAAACCCAAATGAAATCATACCATGCATAGTATTCTACAACTTACATGTTTTAAAATATCTTAATTGTTTATTTTAAAGTAATTTAATTTTATTTTTTGAGACGGAGTCTCGCTCAGTCGCCCCGACTGGATGGAGTACAGTGGCCCGATCTTGGCTCACTGCAACCTCTGCCTCCCGGGTTCACACCATTCTCCTGTCTCAGCCTCCCGAGTAGCTGGGACTACAGGCACCTGCCACCACACCCCGCTAACTTTTTGTATTTTTAGTAGAGACGGGGTTTCACCGTGTTAGCCAGGATGGTCTCCATCTCCTGACCTCATGATCCGCCCACCTCAGCCTCCCAAAGCGCTGGGATTATAGGCGTAAGCCAACGTGCCTGGCCAATTATTTGTTTATTTTTATTTTTTCTTTCTTTTTTATTTTTATTGATTGCAAGCTCATCCTTAAACAACTTATTTTTTAACATTACGGATTCCCTAATTCCAAAGGTAATTCTTTTCCCAGCTGCATTTGATTTAGAAAGAGAAATTTCATTTACTATATGATACAAATACTCCATTTTTGAGACTCTAGACTTATTTTCATCTATAAATACAAAAAAGGTAAAAAAACCATCTTCATGGCAAAAAAGGTGGTTTTTTGTTTTTTTTTTTTTGAGAGGGAGTCTCGCTCTGTCACTCAGGCTGGAGAGCAGTGGCGCAATCTCGGCTCGCTGCAAGCTCCACCTCCCGGGTTCACACCATTCTCCTGCCTCAGCCTCCCAAGTATCTGGGACTACAGGTGCCCACCACTCCTGGCTAACAATTTTTTGTATTCTTAGTAAAGAGGGGGTTTCACCATGTTAGCCTGGATGATCTCGATCTCCTGACCTCATGATCCACCCGCTTCAGCCTCCCAAAGTGCTGGAATTACAGGCGTCCGGCCTTTTTTTTCCTTTTGTTTTGAGATGGGGTCTCCCTCTGCCACCCAGACTAGAGTGCAGTGGTGTGATCATGGCCACTGCAGTCTCAATTCCAACATGCCTGGCTTATTTTTTGTATTTCTTGTAGATACGGGATTTCGCCATGTTGCCCAGTCTGGAAAAAAGGAGTATTTTGACTAACTGTATCTAAATCTAGTACTCAAATAAAAAAATTTGATTGATGATTTAATTTGTCACATGTCTGGAGGGAAATCTGTGACAAAACTTGGGCCAGGCAATCTCATTTCTAGTCATTTATCTTAAAGAAATAATTAAGAATGTGTTCAAGGATTTAGTTTCAAGGATATTCATGGTAATGCTGTTTATTACAGTGAAAAAACTGTAAGTAATCTAAATGCCCACCAACAAAGAACTGGTTAAATACATTATGGCATGTTTAATTGATGGACTACTACACAGTTAAAAAAAAAATTTTTTTTTTGAGACGGAGTCTCGCTCTGTCGCCCAGGCTGGAGTGCAGTGGCCGGATCTCAGCTCACTGCAAGCTCCGCCTCCCGGGTTTACGCCATTCTCCTGCCTCAGCCTCCCGAGTAGCTGGGACTACAGGCGCCCGCCACCTCGCCTGGCTAGTTTTTTTTGTATTTTTTTAGTAGAGACGGGGTTTCACCGTGTTAGCCAGGATGGTCTCGATCTCCTGACCTCGTGATCTGCCCGTCTCGGCCTCCCAAAGTGCTGGGATTACAGGCTTGAGCCACCGCGCCCGGCCAGTTAAAAAAATTTATAGGAATATATTTATTGACTTGAAAATATTTTCATATTAAGTGAAGATACAGGGTTACAAAATCATACTAATATTTTTAAATTAGTTAAATATGTATCTATCATATGAGCCAGCCATTTTATTCCCAAATATTGAACCAAGAGAAAAGAAATCATACAGTTATAAATTGATTTGTATATGAATATTTACAGCAACTTTATTTGCAATAGACAGAAACTGGAAACAACCAAAGTATTTATCAACAGTTGAATGGATAAACAAATTGTGGCAAATGTACACAAGAGACAACAACTCAGCAATAAAAATGAATGAACCACAACATCACGGATGAAACTCAAAAAGTTATGCTGAGTGAAAGAAACCACACAAAATTAAGAATATACACTATGTGATTCTATTTCTATTAAATTCTAGAATATACAAGCTAATCTGTGTATAGCTCTAGTGACAGAAAGCAGATCAGTGGTTGCCTGGGGGTGAGGGGATAAGAAGGAGCAGGCAGGAGGGAAAGATTAAAAAGGGACATGATGAAACAAGGGTGGTGGACACATTCATTGTCTTGATTGTGGTAATGGCTTCATGGGTTAATACATATGCCAAAACGGTTCAAGTTGAATGCTTTATTTCATTCATTCATTTGTTTATTTATTTATTTATTTATTTTTATTTAGAAAGGAGTTTCACTCTTGTTGCCCAGACTGGAGTGCAATGGTGCAATCTCAGCTCACTGCAACCTCTGCCTCCTGGGTTCAAGCGGTTCTCCTGCCTCAGCCTCCCAAGTAGCTGGGATTACAGGCATGCGTCACCACACCTAGCTAATTTTGTATTTTTTATAGAGATTGGGTTGCACCATATAGGTCAGGCTGGTTTCAAACTCCTGACCTCAGCAGATCCACTCACCTTAGCCTCCCAAAATGCTGGGATTACAGGCATGAGCCACCGTGCCCGGCCAAGTTGAATACTTCAAATGTATAGTTTATTGTATGTCAATCATACCTCAATAAAGCTGTAAAATACACACATACACTCATGTGCGCGCACATGCACAAAAACTATACTTAATGCTATCATCTCACTGCTTTTGTTTGCAATAAAAAACACAAACGAAAGTGTCTAAAACATCAATGTGCACTTTAGTGAATTATTATATATACCTACATAACCACCATGAAGGTCAAGAAATACAAAATTACCAGAACTCCAGAAGCACCTCCCCCATACTTCCCTTTCTAATCACAACTTCCTCCCTATCTTCCCCACAGGGAGCCCTATTCTGATTTTATGCTAGTTGCTTCTTTTGTCTTTTTTTTTGAGACAGAGTCTCACTCTTCTTGCCCAGGCTGGAGTGCAATGGCCTCACCTCGGCTCACCGCAACCTCTGCCTCCCGGGTTCAAGTGATTCTTCTGCCTCAGCCTCCCAAGTAGCTGGGATTACAGGCATGCGCCACCAAGCCTGGCTAATTTTTTTAGTAGAGAGGGGGTTTCTCCATGTTATCAGGCTCGTCTTGAACTCCCAACCTCAGGTGATCTGCCCACCTTGGCCTCCCAAAGTGCTGGGATTACCGGCATAAGCCATCATGCCCGGCCTGTTTTTTGTTTTTTAAAAGTAATTTTACTATGTACATAGTCCTAAACAACATACCTTAGTTTTGGATTTTACATACATAGAAGGTATTCTTCTGTGTCTGCTTTCTTTCCCTCAGCAATATGTTTTTAGGAGTCATTCACATTGAGTGTAGTACACTGGCTTTTGTTGCTGTATTGTATGGCTATGCTACAATGTATTGATCCATTCTACTGTTGGTGAACATTTTGTTGTTTCCAGTTTTGAACTATTAAAAACAATACTGCTATGAATGTTCTTTTAGGTGCATCTGGCTTATATGTACACGAAATAGGGTAAAACTGCAAGGTCATAAGATATATTTGCTTTTCATTTTACTTAATAATTTATATGCCAACAGTAGTATATAAGAGTTCCTGTTGCTCCATATCCATGTATTATCTTCACAGCACTTGTTGCTACCTGAAATTTTCTTGCTTATGTTTACTTGTTTAACATCTTCCCTCAGTCTCGATTATATCTCCATGAGAGCTGGGAGCTGGCCTGACTTGTCCCCTGCTCTACTCTTTGCACACAGAACAGTGACTGAAACAATGCTTGACACTCAACAGGCTCTGAACAAGTATTTGTTGAATTACTAAATGAATAAATGAAAATCCCAGCCCATTAGTAACTTCAGCCAGGAGTGTAGCAGAAGGACAACTGGCCATACTCAGTGACTCAAAAAATGCTTACATGTTATGTAATAAAAAATGGGTACATAATAACTTATATAGGAGATTCCAACTATGGAAACCTACGTATACATATGTGAAGAATAAAAAAGCTTTTAAGTGTGTTAGTTTAAAAACTTGCAAATCAAATTCCTCATACAACGTGGTACCAAAACTTTGTAACAGTTTCTGAGCTTTTCAGTTCTCCTCTTCTTCACATTCCTTTGTTTTACAATATGAGACATACTGTATGTTTAGAATATAAGATGAGAAATAAACTACCAGGTAACCGTAGCAGAGCTTTTTTCATTACAAGCAAATATGAGTTTTCCAAAACTAGTAATGATAGTAAAGCTTAAGCAGTTGAAAGGCTGGGTACAGTCACTCAGAAAATGAGGTACGTGCCTTGTGGCCGATACATCTGAAAAAAAAGTTCCCTTTGGCTTTACTCCTTTCAGGAAAATAAGGATTTCAGATTTCTCTTTCTTTTCTTTTCTTTTTTTTTTTTTGAGATGGAGTCTGGCTCTGTCACCAGGCTGGAGTGCAGTGGCGCAATCTCGGCTCACCACAACCTCCACCTCCTGGGTTCAAGCGATTCTCCTGCCTCAGCCTCCCGAGTAACTGGGACTATAGGTGCCCGCCACCATGCCTGGCTAATTTTTTTGTATTTTTAGTAGAGACGGGGTTTCACTATGTTGGCCAGGCTGGTCTTGAACTCCTGACCTCGTGATCCACTCACCTCGGCCTCCCAGTGCTGGGATTACAGACATGAGCCACCACGCCCGGCATCTTTTCTTTCTTTCTTTTTTTGAGACAGGGTCTCACTCTGTCACCCCAACTGGAGTGCCCCAGCTCACTGGGCTCAAGTGATCCTCCCACCTCAGCCTCATGAGTAGCTGGGGCTACAGGTGGACACCACCATGTCTGGCTAATTTTAAAACTCCCAGTGAACAGTTCTTTTTTCTTTCTTTCTTTTTTTTTTTTTTTGAGTCAGAGTCTCACTCTGTCACCCAGGCTTGAGTGCAATGGCATGATCTTGGCTCATTGCAACCTCCGTCTCCCAGGTCCAAAGGATTCTCCTGCCTCTCAGCCTCCTGAGTAGCTGGGACTATAGGCGCGCATCGCCATGCCCAGCTAATTTTTGTATTTTTAGTAGAGGCAGGGTTTTACCATGTTGGTCAGGCTGGTCTTGAACTCCTAACCTCAGGCGATCCGCCAGTCTCGGCCTCCCAAAGTGTTGGGACTACAGGTGTGAGCCACCATACCCAGCCTATACATTTGTAATGATTGCCTGCGTACTGTACATTCTCAAATATAGTAACTTTTTTTTTTTTTTTTTTTTTTTACTGTAAGTTCTGGGATACAGTGGCAGAACGTGCAGGTTTGCTACATAGGTATACATGTGCCATGGTGGTTTGCTGCATCTATCAACCCGTCATCTAGGTTTTAAGCCCCGCATGCATTAGCTATTTGTCCTGATACTCTCCTTCCCCTCACCCCTAACCCTCCGACAGGCCCTGGTGTGTGTTGTTCCCCTCCCTAAAATATAATAAATTTTTAAAGCAAAACAAATCCTACTCATCATTTAGTTACTTAATGCCTAGGATGTGCAAAAGCACTTTACTGGGGGTTAAGGATATAGCAAATGAATAAGAAATAGATCCTGCCCTCAAGAAAATCACAGTGGGTTGAAGAAAGATACATAAACCAATAATAATAGTACTTTACAAGAGACAAAACCATGAGACTGAAAGAAAGGCCTCTTTTAACTAGAGGACAGATGAGAAGGTTTCACAAATAAAGTGAAATCTGAACTGAACTATAAAAAAACGATGAAATTTTGCCTGGTGAAAATAAGGGTGAGGGAATTGTAGAGTTGCGACAATAAGAAATATGTATTAGGTCTTTGTCTCCACTTCCAAACAGAGAGCTTCTAAAACCCATGGTATTCCTAAGTGACAGGAATATCTTTTGTTACTTGTAACAAGCCCCTTTCAACTACACTAGCGTTTATGCTAATGAGGTGACTAGTGGTGAGTCCCTAGGTACTTCAGGATGGACACTGGTTGCTAGAGAAACCAACCATGTGATTAGAGGGTTGGTACTTTCAGTTCCATCTCTGGGCATCTAGAGAGGGGATGGGGGATGGAGATTGAGTTAATCATCAATGGCCAATGATGTACTCAATCATGTCTATGTAATGAGACCTCCCTCCATAAATACCCTAGGGACAGGTTTTGGAGAGGTTCCAAGTTGTTGAACACACTGAGGTGCTGGGAAGGTGGCATCCCAGAGGCATGGAAGCTCTGCCCTCCCCCTATGGCTTGCTCTATGTATTTCTTCTGTTTGGCTGTTTCTGAGTTGTATTCTTTATAATAAGCCAGTACATGTAAGTAAACTGTTTTCCTAGGTTCTGTGAGCCATTTTAGCAAATTATAGAACCTGAGTAGAGAGTCACAGGAATTCCCAACTTTGTAGCCAAGTGGAACGGAAGGTGTGGGTAACCTGGAAGCCTGCTACTTGCAACTGGCCTCTGATGTTAGGGCAGTCTTGTGGGATTGAGCCCTTAAACCTGTCACATCTGAGGCTAGCTCTGCATAGTTAGTATCAGAATTGAAATGAATTCTAGGACACTCAGTTGGTACTGGAAAATTGGTTGGTGTGCAGGGAACCCCTCCACCCTCTGCATTTGGTGTCAGAAGTGCTGGGAGTGAAAAACCGTTCAGAAGGGTGATGGCAAAAATGTAGGAAAACATGGAGCATTCCAAGAACAGGGGTCCAACCAAACTGACCTGAAGAAAGTGAAAGAAGAGATTAACATTTACTAAGTCTGGTACTGCAGTACCAGAAATTTTAGTTTACCTTATTCATACATCAACTATTTTACAAATGAGAATCTGAGACTCAGAAAAGTTAAGCAACTTTTCCAAAGTTACTTATGCACACAGTTAAATAATGGCTGAGCTGGGACAAGAATCCTAGTCTGAGATTCTAAAGCCCATTGTCTCTTATACAGTACACATAGGGAATAACAGGAAATGAAATCAGAAAAAAGAGCTAGGTCTACACTATAAAAGTCTTAAGTGCCAAAGAAGTTGGTAGGCAAGGAGGAACTGCAGAAGATTTTTAAGAAATGAAGTGAAAATCTGTGCACAGGAAAGACTGATAAGGGAAATAAAGAGGCAAGAAACCACTTGGGATCCTAATCATGAGCTGAAAATGAACTAATGAGGGACTAAATTAGGGTTAAGGCAATGAAAATATAAAGCAAACAAAAGCAGAAAATAAGATATTTCAAAGAAAAATTTGTAAGACTAAGCAACTAATTAAATATAAAGAAGAATGAGTCCAAGGGTAATTCAGGGGTAGAAGAAGAATGAATGGTCAAACTGCTAACAGAATTTTGAACACGGGAAGAGCTTATTTAGGAGGAGAAGAAGGTAATGTGCTCAGTTTGTAACTTTCTTTTCAACAAGTCAGAAAGCAGGGACCTGGAATTTAGGGAACCATAGAGGCGCAGGTTACGGATTTGAGGTTCTTCTGCCTAGAGGCCTGAAGCCTTGGGAATACAGAGCTCAGGGAGGGAATGCATAGAACTCCTTATCTTACAGGACAGGAAAATGAGATAGACAATGGTCTTAAAGGTAGGAAAAGAAACAGTCACAAAAGGCAATTTCCAAGAAAAAAAGGGAGTGCATACTAAGAGTCAAGTTGCTGCAGTGAAGTTAAAGAGGATGAGGACTAAAAAGGAAGAGGTAAATTTCACCACTAGTTCACTGAGGCCTTTACCAGATGCTATACTGCCACCGAGTTTGTAACTCTATGCCTACAAATACTATATTTGCAGACCATCCTGGCTAACACGGTGAAACCCCGTCTCTACCAAAAATACAAAAAATTACCCGGGCGTGGTGGCAGGGGCCTGCAGTCCCAGCTACTTAGAAGGCTGAGGCAGGAGAATGGCATGAACCCGGAAGGCAGAGCTTGCAGTGAGCCCAGATCGCGCCACTGCACTCCAGCCTGGGCTACAAAGTGAGACTCCATTTCAAAAAAAAAAAAAATTGCCTGTTTCTTCTGACTTTCTAAAGAACTTTTCTCATAGTTTCCAGTAGCACTTATAACAAAGCATAGTATAGCATACTTCTAAGTGTTTTTAATTCTCCCTTAGATAGTACCCTCCTCCTCAATACCAAGACAGGAAACACAGTAATTATTTCTTGAATGAAGGGCCAAATAAATGGTTCACAATGGGATAAAGAAACAAAGAGAAAACATTATACTATTTAATGTTTAGTTTTCCAACAGCAAAGCTGGATATTTATATTTTAAGAACCCTAATATTTAATGAAAAGCAAATCTATCTTAAAATGGTTGTGCATAGGCAGGGCAAAATAGATTATTCTGCCTGTTTCAAGATAGTAGACTGGGAACCAGCTAGTTTTCTCTCCTACATCAATTCCTGGAAATGAAAGAAAATTAATCAACAGTCACACAAGAACAAAAGGAACTGATGGACTAGCAACTGGGAATATTTTGTGATTTACAACAGACTAAATCAAACTAAAGAGGAAAATCACAAGCTAAGATATACAGACACAAAAAACAGCAACAGTAGTTCTATGCCCAAAGTGTTCCATGCCCAACGGTGGAGTACTGGAGCAGGAAAGGGCTGAGGGGCAGTCAATAGTCTTATTAGTTGGAATACCACAAGGGGTGCAGTCAAATCAGATCAATCCATGTTCACATCCTGTACCACACACCCGGGGCAGTAACAGAAGGTATACAACTCCTGAAGAGAGTATTAAATACTAGAGATTTAATCTTAAATCTTAGAGACAGGGCAGCGTCCAAGGTGGGGAAAAAAAGGAAGCATTCATTCCTAGTGATCAGTCTCCAGGATATCCAGCCCAGAAATACTTTCTACACACTCCTCTACTTCCACTGAAAATCCTGAGTGAAAACTCCCATAGTGAGTCTTAGTCCCCTTCCCAAGCAGGCTGCCTAAACAGAAGCAGGAGACAGTATAACAAGGAATTTCAATGAGAAAGATGCATATACAATAAAAGGATGGGACAACTCCTGAGGAATGTAAATCTCATTTAAGGCAGAAAACAAGTTCAGCAAATGAGGTATACATCCAAAGAAACAGGGTTAACATATAATTGGAATAGGATTTTAAAATAAGCATGTTTGACTTATGTTTCTAGCCATGATGTAGTAACATGAATCAGATTTAACCTTCTTTTAAAACAACCAGAAAACTGGCAAAAATAAAATCAGGTGAGGCTTATGATCTCCTGGTTTTCTGCCTGAAGGCAAATTCTGGAGTTCTGAGCAGGCACAGGGATCCCAAGCATACCATGGCTGCTTTGTTGAGTAAAGGAGACAGAAATTAGAATTCCAGAAGTCTAAGGTTTCCAGAAGATGTGGGGTAAATTTCTGGAGAAGAGGGACTATGCAGAAAAAAAATAATAATAAAAAGGCTCAGAAATCTGCATAGAGGTGCCATTAAGTCTTTGCTAGATACTAAGAAATATGTGCCTAGGATGAAGTTCTATAAAGTTTGGCAAAGAATGACAACGTGTTGTGAGCTGAATGGTTCCCAGAGCTCATATAGGTCTGAGGACCATTTAAACTTCTGTCAGCCAAAGTGGAGACTGTTTACTAATCATTCAAGGCATTCCATAGAAACCTTAGAAGGACCATAACTAGCATAGGGCTACTGCAACCCCAACACTAACAAAACTTGAAAAGATCAAACCAAACTATAAGTAACTTAACTGCCCACCAAAGCTCAACACTGTTTCAGGAAGATAACAAAATCCAGAAACTTGGCAATGTAAAGCTCACAATGACTAGCATCCAAAACAAAACAAAACAAAAGCAACAACAACAAAAAAATTAAACATACCAAGAAGCAGGAAAACATTATCTATAAGTAGGAGAAAGACAACAGAAACAGACCTAGAATTTATAGAGATTATGGAATTACAAGATGATGTTAAAATAGTTATTACAAATATGTTCAAGTATTTAAAGAAGAATATTATAAGAAAAAGGAACATCTAGAGATAAATATGTATGTTTAATATCTTCCCAGAGATAAGAGACTATATCACATATATTTTACAGAATAGAATAGGAAACAGGAAAAAGAACCAACTAAAGAACTTGGAAACAAAAAAAATCTCACTGTTGAAATACCAACTCAACTGACTTGAGAAACTTGAAGCCTCAGCAATGGAAAATGCCTTGAATCAATATAATTTACACAGTAAAACGCCCCAAAGACTCAGGAACTGATGGTACAAGAAACAGGAAGTTTCTGTAAAATGAAGCTAAATTAAGGATGATCAGGTGAAGATGGTTTAAGAAATAATTCAGGCCCCAGATTTCCTCTGCACTTTATGCGCTAGGTGAGTGCCCTGCCTTCTACCCCAGTAGAAATCTAGAGGCTTATCCTCTTGAGGAGAGACTAAAATGAATGGTCTCCAGACCGAAGAACCTTAGATGCAGTTGAGGAGAGGGATACCATATTGAAAACAGAAAGCTTAAGTAAACATGCATACCGGATACTGACATGCCTTAGCATTCCTCATCCATAAGGCCAAAACTATGGCAAACAGGCTTTTACCTTATGGGTAGAAGACAAAGAATCTTCTCCTGGTAATCCATCAATTCAAATGTAAAGATACAAATATTGGAAATCCCCAATATAAGAACACAGTCAGATGACCCTAGCAGTGAAAAATCCCTTCCACTGGCTCAGTTTCCAGTTAGCTTGTTGGTTCCCTGCTCTTAAATAGGAATTGACAAACAAGTATATGTAATAATCACCTAAATAAAACTCTAACACAAAATATATACACCAAAACAAACACACCAACAGGAAAAAACATAGAGGAGAAAGAAAAAACACATGAAGAAACGAAATACAAATGAAAGAAAAAGAGTATACAAAGAAATGAAAATTTAACAAAATTATTGTTGTTCTGAGAGAGATTTATTAAAGATATTATAGGTTGGCTGCAGTGGCTCACAACTGTAATCCCAGCACTTTGAGAGGCCAAGGTGGGTGGAGTGCTTGAGGTTAGGAGTTTGAGACCAGACTGGCCAACATGGTGAAGCCCTGTCTTTACCGAATGTACAAAAAAATTATCCAGGCATGGTGGTGGGTGCCTGTAAACCCAGCTACAGGGGAGGCTGAGGCAGGAGAATCACTTGAACCTGGGAGGTGGAGGTTGCAGTGAACAAGACTGCGCCACCGTACTCCAGCCTGGGTGACCGAGGGAGATTTCTTCTCAAAAAAAAAAAAAAAAAAA
>NW_016807677.1:7306946-7308981 GCF_001698545.2 Rhinopithecus bieti
AAAAAAAAAAAAAAAAAAAGATATTACAAAATGATCAAATAAGGTAAGGGTGTTATTCCATGGCACACGTTTACTTATGTAACAAATCTGCACATCCGCACATGTACCCAAGAACTTAAAGCCTTTGGGCAATAAATTTTAGACTAAAAAAAAAAAAAAAAAAAAAAAGTAAAATGCTTAAGAAGTTAAAAAAAAGATAAGAGTGTTATTTTAAAAGAAATAACTAGGGAACAAAATAAACTCATAGATATTAAAATGTGATACCAAAACAAAGGTTAAAAGACAAAGTTCATGAAATCCCTCAGGAAGCAGAACAACAAGACAAAGACGTGGTAAATAGGAGAACAAAAAGAGAAAAAAGAAAGAAAGAAAAAAAAAGAAAATTAGAAAGCTAGTTCAGAAAGCTCAATATCTGAATAAAAGGCATTGTGAAAGAGAATACAGAGAAAAGTAGGGAAAGAAACCATCTACTAAGTAATTCAAGGCAATTTCCCAGATAGCCCAGCACCACAAACTGAAATAGACCCACACCAAGGCACATCATTGGAAAATTACAGAACACTGAGGACAAAAAGAAGATCTTAATAAGCTTACAGACAGAAAATAATAACTCACAACAAAGGATCAGGAATTGAATCACTTTAAGTTTTTCAAAAGCAACCCTGGAAATTCCAAGACAATGGAACATATTAATATCCTCATTATTCTGAAAGAAAATTATTTCCAAGTTAAAATTCTATTACCAGACAAATTATTATGCATTATGGTAGAGATACAATATCTTAAGATATGTAAGATCTCAAAATATTTACTTTATATATCCTTTCTTCAGGTTTTTGCTGAAGCATGTATAAGAGAGGTTTTCCCTGACCATCTTTGATAAAAGAACAAATCTTTACCCTCCCCGTCCTCCTTATCCATCTTATCTTCCTTATTTGTCTCTGAAACACTGACATAACACATTTTCTTTTAATCCCACAACTTAAAACTCTCATTAAAGTATAAACTCAAAGAAGGCAGAGACTTTGGTAACTGATGATTTCTTAGCACCTAGAACCGTGTCTGACACATAACAGGCCCTCAATAAATAATGTATTGCTGTGATAGAAATAAAAAATAATTTTGCAAAAGTGGGTAATGGAGCAGTAGCAATAATTAGACTATTCACATATGAGAATAAAACAAAGGCATTTTCAGAAATACAAGGAAATAAATACAACAGAAACATAAGGTCTTCAGCTATCTCACTTGGAGACCTCTTTCTGAAAGCAGAAAGACATTCACCAAAGCGGGAAGAAAAGATCCTTCCAATGTGGACTATGGTTTTTCCCATTTTATTTTAAGTAGGAAATCTACCCCTTTTATCACCGTAATTAGCAGATAAAATCTACCTCTGGTTATCCCCTTTCACAAACAAAGAATTAGCTTTTTCTGAATTAATTTAATCTTACTGAAATTCCTTAATACAATGATTCACTTAATAGAAATTCATCCTGAAAGAAACAGAAAACTAGGGAACAAATGAAACACAGACTGCCAAAATCCTCACATTAATAGAATTCAGTTGGGTTTGGTTATGGCCAAGATCAGAATAGCTGATGCTTCTCTCTCTCCCTTCACTGTAGCCTAGCTACAACTGTGGCTGCCAGACATGGGAGCAGCTCACTGCTCACAGTACAGAATGTCAGCTTTGAACCATAACTAACGGCAGGCTGCCAATAATCAGCAGGAGATAGCTGAAAGCTAAAATGGAGGTTAACAGGAAAACTGGACTGCATTTCAGAAACTTGTCTATTTTATTAAGGCTTCTTATGCTTCTATTTCCAAACATATGAAATTTAAAAACAATTCATTTAATCATCTCTGACAGATCCATTCCATTCTTCAAATCTATGTTGAAAAACTTAACTTTATTTCCTTAGATTTACAGACAACTATTTAGGCTTAGAAAGTTGACTATGAACTCCTCCAGAGCAGTGGTCAAGTTTCTCATTTCCCTCCCTTCTTCCTTCCCTTCCCCTCCCTCCCTCCCTCC
>NW_016807677.1:7310726-7331371 GCF_001698545.2 Rhinopithecus bieti
CCTCCCTCCTTCCTCATTTCCCTCCTTCCTTCCCTCCTTCCTTCCCTGCTTCGTCCCTACCTTCCTTCCTTCTCTCCTCCCTTCCTCCCTTCCTTCCCTCCCCTCCCCTCCTCTCTTCTCCTCTCCTCTCTTCTCTTTTTTCCCCAGCACATAAATCTCTTACTAAACTCATACTACCTTTCATTTTTAGAATACACTAAGGTTCAGAAACATTATGTGGCTTACTCAAGGATGTTTATAGTAGAAGTCAATGGCGGAACTAGGACTACCACACACAGCTTACTCCTGACTTTTCTTTTAATGTCTGACCCAATTTAAACAAAGGTGGGAGGGAGAGCAATAACAATTTTCTGAATCATGAATCATGCTGGCTCTTTCATGTGGTTACTAGTCTCTCTACAAGTTAACTAGAAACTTTTATAAATAATCCAATTAGATCTGATCTCTTCAAAGATAACTATTATACACATCTAATAAAAATTCAAAAGGAAAGATCCTAAATTTTACAGCCAAGGATAGTCTAATTTCATCTGTATGCATTCAACATTTGCATGACCCTTCTGAAGTACACACCAATTTAATATCTTTCTATGTTAACATCTACCATCCTCACATATGTGAAGCAAAGTTTGTCTGTAAATCTGCATAGCAGATCATGTTCAGTCAATAAAACCCATACAACATGTGCCTGGGATGTGACTGGAAAGGAAGATAGGGGCAGGTCATTATACCAATTCCACACTAACTTTTGATTTTATAATGAGGGCAATGGGAAGACACAGAAATACTTTAAGCAGAAAAATGACCTGTATTACAGAAAGATCAATTGATATTAATACGGAGGATGGATTAAAAGAGGGACAAGTCTGGAGGCAAAAAGGACTTAGGTGTTGAAGTAATTCAAGTGAGAAATGATGGCAATCTGAATTAAAGCAATGATAGAAGATGTTGAAGAAGTGAGGACAGATTTAAGCAATACTGACCTGGGACCCTGGTTAATAATAAGTGGGAAAAAAAAGAATTAAAACTTAACTTAGGTTCATACTGGCAAAATAAAGTGAGAAAAACCTTCAAAATTTATTTAAACTTGTAATAGAAAACAAACGAACTACTTTCCTAGTACTACCTTCAGGCTGTTAAGATATTAACCAAAGACCACAAAAACTGTCCCGCAGGTTCTCTAAGTAACCAGTGTCCAAAGGCATTTTGACTAAAACAAAGCCCTTTTCAATTACCACAGCTGGCATCATAGCATGTTACCACTGAAAGGGAAAGACAGGAAACGAATCAATAAACCCCAGGCATATGCTCAGCCTAGAAAGACACAGCATATCAAGAGCAGAAATCTGCAAACAAAGGCCCTAGGTAATTTAATTACCAGGCCAGAATCTGCTGACTGCTGGTTTAATTGTTTGAACAGTGCCCAAATTGTCTGAGGAGGTGACCACCCTAAGATCTTTGTGCCATTTATTGCACATGACCACATGGACGAATATAAGACATAGTTCTAAAGAATGCAGGAATAGTGAATAATTTTCATTAATCACACTTGTGATTCCAGAGGAAAAATGTAAGTTAAAGCCTTATTGGATTCATAAATAACCCAAGGACTCTTAAGCAAATTCATTTGCCATTCCATATTCTATGCTGACAGACCAAGAAAGTATTATCCTTCAGAGATGAGCACCAACTGCCATATAAGTCCCGGAGAACAAAAGTTACCCAGGTTAAATGCATATGCTCTTATTTACCATTATATTCTGAAAAGGTTATGTGAAGACAGGTGTGGGAGTTAGAAGAAAAAGTAATTGTATGGTGGTAACTACCGGTAAGCACTCAAAAACTGCTCAGTATACTAGAGGAAGCCAATTTTCTCCCTTGATTCAGTTAGTATTTCCTCATTCATGTTTATCTCTTGAAGAGTAAACCAACAGAAAACCCCTTTCAAAAACTGAACAAAGAAGTACCTCAGACTACTTAACCTGGCAGTGTTCTCCTGTTGGCTTCACTCCGTAAATAAGGTCTACAAGGCCAAAGCAGACTATTACACCATTCATTCAACAGGTATTTGTAAAACGCTCTGTATTGTGCTAAAGTCCTCAACAGAAGCTTACAATCTATTAAGAGATAAAAGATACACATGCAGACTTTAAATAACAGTGAAAGGCAGTGTGTAGATAAATTCTAAAATGAGTTGTGCAGGAAAGAGAACTACAGTATTTTCCTAATAAGAAATCAATGTGGATAGAATTGAGAAAAACTTGATTGAAGAGCTGAAACTTCAGTTAGAACTTTTAAACAGGCAGTATTTCAATAGGCAGAGAGCAAAGGGCTTTAGGGCTCCAGATCAACATGAGCACAGATTTCGAATCAGAGATTTACATGTTCTATTTTGAGAATATGCAGATTAGCTTAGCTATGGGTTTTGTGGGAGTTAATTAGATTTGGTCATTAGATCTGGTAAGCAGTTCATTGGCCAGTTTCCAAAAGTACAGAAGACAGCAGCCCAAATGCTTCCTACTTCCATTATAGATAAGGAGGGAATAAAGGACCAAAGCCACATATTAAATCAAGAGGAACAGTTACATTCACCGTAGTTGACAAAACCGTTAAATGCTTTCCCTGTTTCTATTCTTTACTGTTAATATATTAAATTAATTATATCCATCAAGATTCAATTCAATTAAATGATATGCTTAAGGAGATGGGGGCGGGGCAGAAGAAACAGAAATGTGCAAATTCAGCAGATGGAAGTTTGTTAAGTTCAAAGAACTCTAAGGCAGCATATAATCAGTTAGTATATGAAGTCAGAATATGGCTTCAATTCTCAGTTATGCCACCTACTTGCTTACTTGCTCTGTGACCCTAGACAAATTGTGCAAGCTCTCTTTCCCTCAGTTTCTTCAACTGTAAAATCCATCTTATAAGGTTTCTGAAAGGATGAAATGACATAGTTTTATGTACAGGACTTAACACAACACCTGATACATGGTAAGAGTTCAAGAAATGATAATCTTTATTGCTATTAATTTTAAGGGTAGGGTGTATAGAGTGCAATGATCCTTGATGACCTTGTTAAGGATCCTGGCCTTTACCCCAAAAGCAAGGGAAGTCCCTGAAAATTTTTAACAGGATCAGATTTTATTTTAACAAGATGACGTACTTAGTACCTCTTATTAGAAATGCCAAAGGAAATTTTTATTCTACAATTTACTACTAAGAAAAGTTTGCTATCTTCAAGGAAGAGGTACCTTTCTTTCTCTTAGATAAAATTCTGTAAATGCCTGCACCTTCTCTTCACTTTGACAGCCACAAAGCTTGAAGCCAAATGTGAAGTTCTTAGGCCCTTATGTCCTGCATATTTGTGTTCCTTTTTCCTCCTGACAATGTTTTCTACTTTTTTTTTTTTTTTTTTTTTGAGACGGGGTCTTGCTCTGTCCCCCAGGCTGGAGTGCAGTGGCCAGATCTCAGCTCACTGCAAGCTCCGCCTCCCGGGTTCACGCCATTCTCCTGCCTCAGCCTCCCGAGTAGCTGGGACTACAGGCGCCCGCCAGGTCGCCCGGCTAGTTTTTTGTATTTTTAGTAGAGACGGGGTTTCACCATGTTAGCCAGGATGGTCTCGATCTCCTGACCTCGTGATCCGCCCGTCTCGGCCTCCCAAAGTGCTGGGATTACAGGCTTGAGCCACCGCGCCCGGCCTGTTTTCTACTTTTATATAGATTTTCTGATTCAACTCTTTCTTCTTATTTATATTCTAGAATTTTGGGGGTATTATTCTCCTTTGAAACTACTTCAACTCTTTGTGGAATGAGGTACAATATAATTAACCAAACAAAAATAAAGCATAACCATCAGAGCCTCATAATGCATGAATCACACACTGTAGATGCATTCCCAGCATGCCACCATAATTGCTCTTTTGGCGTAAGCCTAGTCAGATGGAGCAAGAAAACCAGATGGCACAGGAAACCTCTCTATGCAAGAAGTAGAAGAGGAACGTGCAAAGACCTAAGGCCTTCCCAGAATTAGCAGGGCACAATTAAGGCAATTTTGCTAAGAGTAGAAGAGAAATTGAAAGTGGTAAGCTGCTGGGAGTTATGCACAGACTCAAGGCTAGAGTTTTTATTTTTTTTTAATATATAAATGTTTTTCCCTTAAAGTACTTCAACATCTTCAGTCTCTCCACTGTTCTATTATTCCAGCTCATAAGGCCCTTTTGTTGCTTCACTTACCTCTCTCCTGAACTTGAATCTCACAATCAGCCTTTTCAACAATGACCTCTCTGACCACAGCAACTCTTACATGCATTTCATCTTCTACCATTCTAATCCTCAACCTGGGCCATTCATTCATATTGTCTACTTTTTCTCCTCTTGAATTGAAAAGCACTGCTGACTGTGAGTCTACCATAAACTCCCTCACTGCTAATTATTGATCCTTTTACTCATCCCTTGACAATCATATGAGCACTGCCAGCTGTTCTAAACCTTTCTCTCACCACAGTGTCTAATGTACTGCTGTTTCTCTGATGTCTCATCATCTACTCTACAGAATGAAATACCTCTATCCTGCATCAACAACCTCATCTTCCTTCTACCCTACCACAAAGAGCCTTTGTAAGCCAAATCCTTGGCACGATCTCTAATTATCATTGTAACTGCACCAATGCACACCTTTTCAGAGAAGGAGGAATTCCTCTCTCCTAAACTAACCATTTCCTCTGTGCCCTTAATCCCATTGTCTCTTGTCTACTCTGAGACCTTATTTTACCATCTCTTTTTTTCCTGCTTACATTCTTTTCTTTTCTAGCTGCTTCAAACACCAAGACCACAACGAAAACCATTACATAATACTGAATCCTATGTAGACCCTATTACCCCTCAATTCTTTCCACCTTGAAAACTTCAAAAGGTAGTTTTATAATATCTTTCTCCCTTTATCACCCATGCATCCTTAACCTCTTGAAATGTGGTTGTAGCTTCCAGTTTACTGAAAAGTACTTTCTTTGAAGTGACTGGTGATCTCTTAATGACCAAATACTCCCACTTCACTCCAGCTCCTTTGGCTAATCAGGAAAGAAACTGTCCATATTTCCCCAGCCACTCTTCTACTCCATCAATTCCTTTCTTCCACCTGCTTCTAATAAAAGGCATAACCAACTCACTTCTTAGCCTTCTTAATTTTGAAATCTCATTATTACAGCTTCATTCATCACTTCTATTCAGGTAATCCTCAAATCTATACTTCTATTACTAAACTCTCCTTTTTTTTGAGAGAGACAAGGATTTATTGAAGTATGGTTTATATACAATAAGATGCAAATTCTTAGATGGTTAACTATATGAGGTAATTGTATATTCTGTATAACCACCATTCAAAACAAAAACAAAACATTTCCATTTCCATCACCCAAGATAGTTCTCTCTTGTCCCTTTCCAGTCAATTCTCCCCTCTCCCTAGAGGCAACTCTCCAGCATTTATTACCATCCATCAGTGTTACCTGTTATAGAACTTCATGTAAATAGAACCATATATAGTCTGTACTCTTTTGTGTCCAGCTTCTTTTACTTAGCACAATGTCTGTAAGATATAGGCATGTTGTTACATGCATAGTTCATTTCCTTTTTGAATCATCTTCCATTGTATTACTATACTACGATTTGTTCTGGATACATTTTCCCACTGATGGACATTTGGGTTGATCCTACTTTGGGTGACTGTGATAAAAGGCTGCTATAAAAATTTGCATTCTTATCAAAATCGTTTCAGGGACACTTGTTTTCATTTTTCTTGGGTAAATACCTAGGAATTGAATTGTTGTGTGATGGGGTATATGCATGTTTAACTTCATAAGAAACTGCCGAACAGTTGTCCCAAGTGGTTGTACCATTTTACATTCCTACCAGCAATGTATGAGAGTTCTAGTTGCTTCACAGTCTAACATTTATTATTGTCAGTTTTCTTCTATTTTAATCAGTCTAATTGATGTGAAATGATATCTCCCTGTGGTTTTTACTTTGCATTTCTCTGATGACTAAAATGTTGAGTAATTTTTCATGTGCTTATTGGTCATTTGTATATCTTTTGTCTGGTTCCAGTCTTTTGTCCATTATTATATTGGGTTGTCTTTTTATTGTTGAATTTAAATCTCTGTTGAATTTCATTTGCTTCCATATTTTCAATTGTCAATTTTCCGTAGCAAACTAACTGTCCTGATATTATCTCCAAACCATATTTAAAATCTAATTGGTCAGTTTTTACTCCGAAAACAGACTTAGGCATTACTGTCAACCACACCACAATATTCTTCAATCATGTTGGCTTTAAATTCTAACTCTTGGTGTTTGCTTCTTGACACTCAACAGGAATTCTTGACAGGTGCTAAAGTATAATTACTAACAGCACAGGCTCTGGGATTGCCTGGTTCAAATCCAGACTCTGTTACTTATTTGCTGTGTGACTTTGGAGAAATTACTGAATTTTTCAGTACCTACCTTATAAGTTTTTTGTAAGGTTTTAAAAAATAAATCAAGTACTTTAGGCAGTACCCAACAAAAAGAGAGTGCTCAATAAATAACAGTAGTTACTTTTAGAATTAGAAATGCCTCTTGTTTAAAACCTTTTCTCATGATTCTGACAACTAACATCTTAACTCAAACATTCGGCCTCTCACATCCAAACAATTAAAGTAGTCTCCTAAATGGCTTCTCTTCTGCTCCTCTAATTCAGCTGACACACCACTGCTGGATTTATCTTCCTAAAAAACTCCTTTATAGATATCATCACTTCCTGGCTCACAGATGGCCATTCTAAGAAAGATCCTAACCTTTTCTCCTACGCCTAATACTCAAGATTTCCCACAATTGGTCCTTACATGACTCTCTAAAAAAAGCCTCTTACATATAGGGATAGGGGAAGAATCCAAAAGAGATTCAAAAGATTGTGTCTAAAATAGGAAAAAAAAAATGCAGAAATACCAATACAAGCATATTATTTAGGGAAATGAAGGTACGTTTAAATTAATCAGCTAAAATAAATGAAAGTAGGCCAGGTGCAGTGGCTCACACCTGTAATCCCAGTGCTTTGGGAGGCTAAGGCATGAGGATTGCTTGAGCCCAGGAGTTGGAGACCAGCTTGGGCAACATGGCAAGACCCCATTTCTACAAAAAAATTTTAAAATTAGCCTGGCATGGTGGCACACACTTGTAGTCCCAGCTACTTAGGAGGCTGAGACAGGAGGATTGCTTGAGCCCAGGAGGTCAAGGCTGCAGTGAGCTGTGATTGTGCCACTGCACTCCAGAATGGGTGACAGAGTGAGATCCTGTCTCAAAAAAAGAAAGAAAGAAAGATATGAAAGTGGTTGCCTCTAAAGAGGAGAAAATGGGGGAGGAGGGGCAGGAGAATGGGGACTGTATCTTCTGTAACAAACTTTGCACAATTATTTGATTCCTTAAACTAATACTACTAAATGTTTAACTTTTGCAAAAATAAAAACTTGGAAGATAGATAAGCCAAAGAGACACAAACAAAAAGAAAGGAAGGTTGGTTTATAATGAAGCAGATACTATACTCTGCAATTTGGTTGTCCATAACTAAGGATAATATTAAATAAATAGACCTACGCAAAGAATAGTTGGGCACATCCATTCACTTAGTGCAGCCACCCTATTTGCAAACTGAGGAGTTTGGATTTTATCCACTGAGCAATAGAAAGGTGAGTGAAGGTTACTGAACATAGTTGTAATATGATAAAAATAATACTTTAGGAAGATTAAACAGGAATTACATAAAATATACTTGACTAGAGAAGAAAGAGAGAATAGTAAAACATGAAGGATTCGCTAATTAAGACATGAAGTGATGAAAGCCTAGAGCAGGGTGATGACTGGGGAAACAGAAGGATTTAATTTCAAGTCATTTTGCAAGAACAGAGTATGATCTGCTGGCCAACTAAATACAAAACTAAGAATGAAAAAAACACTGGGAACATAACACCCTCCCAGCACAGAGTAAGCAATAAAGGAATACTTGTAAAGTTAAATAAAGACTGACTCTGAAGTTACAAACCTGAAAGACAAATCTTAATACATAGTTCAAAGTACAAAGTTAACTACTGTTTATCTATGTTTTTTATTTTTCCATCTAAGTCTCCAACTGGTTTAAAACATTTTGGGCTCAATTCACTTAAAATCTTATGCAGCAGTCCCCACTTATCTGCAGGGGCTGTGTTCTAAGACCTCCAGTGGATGCCTGAAACTGCAGACAGTATCAAACCTTATATGTACTATGTTTTCTCCTACATAAACATACCTATGATAAAGTTAATTTGTAAATTAGGCACAATAAGAGGTTGACAACAATACTAAAATAGAACAATTATAACAATATACTGTAATAAAAGGTATATGAATGTGGTCTCCCTCTCACAAAATATCTTAATATTTTCAGGTCACAGTTGACCTCAGGTAAGTGAAACCGCTGAAAGTCCCCTCTGATGGGGGGGACTAATGTACATATTTTTCACTACTTGATTAATGTTATTTGGACTGAATCTTCTCATTTCTATTTTAATATCTTTATGGGCTCCATGTCAGAAATGGGCTGGCTACCAGACCGTTCCGTGCTTGTACCTACCTGAATCTACAGTTTACTATGTCTTTTCTTCCCTATATATTCCACATATAGGAAACAATTTTTTGCCCATTTACATCTTAGTTTTCTCCTAGGCTCCCTGTGCCTCCCGCCTTCTTAGCTGGATTCCTTATCCTTACCCTTCTTGGGCATCAATCTCTTTTTCTTCTACCTTCAACTCTTGGCATAATGCCCAACTCTTCCAATTGACCACATGGAAAATTAAAACAGGATTGCTGTGTAACATTAAAACAGCTCTGAAGCACGGAGCAGTATAAGGAATCTTCCTTATAAAGAGAAATTAAGAGCAAGGGATGTTTAAGGGCCACGGTAATAAAGTAATAAAGCACAGTACACTGAGCATTAATCCTTCTACTGAAAACTGTTTGCAGGCCATTACCTTGTTTTCAAAATTACTTTTTTTTTTTGTAATTAATGGTCATTACTAGAAAACTCAGAAAATAAACATAAGCAACATGATTACGTTTGTGATTTAGAAAGACAATTCTGAAGAAAATGTAAAATAGAACAGTTAGGAGATAATGACATAATATGTAGAGAAGGAAGAGTGAGGACCTTAACCTGAGGCATTAACAGTGGTTATGGAGAGACGGGGACTTCTTAGAGAAATATTTAGGAAGTAGAATAGGCAGGATTCAAAACCTCATCCAGGTAGGAAGGAAAAGGAATCAATACTGACATCACGGTTTCCAGTTTAAGCCAAGTAAGGGAAAAGAGAGAAATAGTTTTGTAAAAAAAAAAAAAGATCATAAGTTCTGCTGGGCTTCAAGTTGCATGACAAAGTCAAGGCAAATAAAAACAAATTGAACTAAATGATTTCCACATCTTCTTTAAATTCAGATTCTTCCCTTCCAAACCAGTGAAGACTATCCAAAGATTTCATGATCTTTGAAAATTAATTATATTCCTCATTATCTTCAATGATCAAGAAATGAACTGTACCCAAGAGTGGAAAATAAGATAACTAGCATTTACTGTCCAACTTTTCTACTGACATCAGATTCTTCCTTCCAGAACTCAAACTGACCATCTACCCTAGAGGTTTTACTTTAAATATAAACCTTATACATTTAAAAATCCCCAAATTATGTCTCAATGTATATAAAACAATGGAATCCAAACTTGTTTCAAAGATCTTAGCAAGAAAGAACAATTTAGACTATCCTATTTTCATAGAAATGACGCCTAACATGTAACAGCTATTTCTACTTTACTTGTAAAACTATAGTCCAAAGCTTTAAAATGTTCCAATGGGCAAAGACTTAAAATCCTTCTCTCGACTCATTGCCTCTACCTACTACCTCCTCCTTTCTTTTTTCCCTTTTTGCAGCAGAACTCCTTGAAAGAGTTGTCTATTTTGCTCTCTCCATTTTTCTTCTCTCACTTGCTCTGTAAGCCCCTTCAAACTATCTTTTGGCCTAGTCACTACACCAAAACTGCTCTTACCAAATTGCAGAATACTATGGTTAACTGTCATTCCTCATCATTCTCGATCTATCGGCATCATTTGTCACAGATACTCGATCCTTCTGAGAATGCTTTGTTCACTTGGTTTCTAGGACATCACATTCTCTTGGTTTTCTTCCTCCTCTGTCTCTTCTCTAGTTTCTCCTCTTTCCCAAATCTTTTATTGTTTAAATGCTCAGGGATCAGACCTTGGCCTCTTCCATAATTATACCTGCTACTTAGGTAGTCTCCATCTGTCAAGAAGTCCTACTGATTGTACTTCAAAATATATTCTGAGTTTGACCACTTAGGACTACCTGTACTGCTGCTCCTCTGGTCTGGGCTGCCATCATCCCTCACTGGAACTGCTCCAACAGCTTCCTACCTGGTGTCCCTGTCTCCACCCTTTTCCATTCTCAACACAGCAGCCAGAGCGATGCTCTTAAAATGTTACATTAGATGCAGTCACTTCTCTGCTGAAACCTGGCCGAAAATGGTTCCATAATTTTATTGAAGGTAAGAGCCAAAATCCTTCTAAAGGCCTACACAAAGCCCCCAAATCTGCCCCACTCCTGCCTCCCATCTACCCTCTGACCTCCTCTTTACTGTTCTTCCTCCTTGCTCTTCTCTCTTGCTTGCTCCTCTTGAGCCATACTGGCCTCCCTGTTATCCCTTGGACACACCAAGCACACTGCTGCCTCAGGGATTTGCATTTATTCTTCCCTCTCCCTGGGTAATCCCTGTTCTACCGTATCGACATGACTGTGCTTTCAAGTCTGTGCTCAAATGCCAGTGAGGCCTTCTCTGACTGCTCTATTTAATGTTGCAATCAACTCCCATGCCTCCCAACCCACCAGCCTTGCTTTATTATTTACATAGCACTCATCACTATCTAATCTGCTACATAATTCAGCTATTTTCTTTCTGTCTCCCAAACTGGAATGTAAAAGAGTAGAGATTTTTGTCTATTTTCTTCATTGCAGTTTTCTTACCATATTACAGTGTGTGACAAGTAGTTGGTTTTCAATAAAGATTTCTTGAAAGACTGAATAAATGAATGAATAAATGAATGTAAGAAATAGGAAAGAAAGCCAAGAAAAATAACAAAATGAATAAAAGGGAAAAAGGGAAGAAAAGGAAAGAATCCTGCCTAAAGTAATGTTAGCAATTAATATGGTATAGCCGGCATTGTAAATCAGATTTGCTTGACTTCAAAGCCCATAACAGTCCATTAAAGCATCAGTCAAGATGCTGCTAGCTGAAACAAATATTTTAAGAATTAAAATAAGCTCATTGAGTAGCAGCATAAAAAAGAAAAAAAAATTAGCAAAAGAAGGAAGCAGACATCTTTTCTGAAATACAATGAGTTTAGTCAGAACTATTTATTTATAATCCAACTGCAAATAGTGTATTTTTCAAAACTATAGAAGTGCATATGGTTCTTTCCCTTTAAAATACCTTAGATCAACAACAAATTTGAAAGGACTAAATAATTCTGCTTTTGGCTAAGATGGATTTATCCTCCTGCCTGAAACAACGTTCCCACCCCCAACAACAAAAATACGAAATACATGAGAGAATGGTTTATAAGACACTGGACATCAGGCAAAGGAAAGTGATCCCTGAGCGACAGGTGACAAATGAGGCGAGATCTGTGAATGTTCTAACTAATGCCTTGAGAGAATCTCTACGCCACAGCACAGGGAGGGGAAACCCAGGTGTGGTCCAGCAATGTCTTTGAGTTGAGTAGACAATGCCAAGAGTCCCAAAGAAGAGTAAGCTACACACAGAGAGAACTCCAAAGGTCTGCAGAGGGATCTGTCCCTTGAGCACTCAGGAGAGTGCTGATCAGCTCACGTGTGAGGGAAAACCACCAGAGGCCAGAGAAAGAACCATCTGAGAGGCTGAGAGAGAACACTGCCTGGTGCTTACACAAAGCCAGGAGTGGTGCCTGTTCCTACTGGTCAGGCCAAAAAACCTCAGAATTCATGGGGCATTGAGTAGAATACTCAGAAGTGGGAAGTAACTAGACCCAGACTGAGCACTGTTTCAATCGTGAAGGCAAGATCCAAATGGATCAAACTGTTTCCAAGTAACTTAACTGCATCCTAGAACGAAGTGCAAGAAAACCTAAAGTAACATGTGGTGCTCAAGGTAAAATTGGCAATGTCTAGCATCCAATGAAAGACTACTAGACCTGTAATGAAATAGGAAAATGTAACCAAACTGAGGAGAAACGTCAACCAATCAAAACCAACCCAGAACTGACAGAGATGCTGGAAATCAGCAGACATGGACATTAAAAATTACCATAACTGGATTCTAGATGGTCAGAAAGCTAAGTAAAGACATGGAAGGAAAAAAAAAAAAAGTCCTACTCAAATTTATAGAAAAGAATACTACAATGTCTGAGATGACAAATTCACTGGCTGGGATTAATGGCAGAAGAAAAGATTCATGAATTTAAAGACAGAAATAGCAACATTTGATATGAAATATGAGACATGAAATAGAGAAAAATGATTTTTTTTAACAATGAAAAAGAACATCAGTGAGCTGTGGGGCAATTTCAAACAGTTTAATATACACTTGACTGGAATATCTGAAGGAGAAGAGAGGGGTGGAAGAGAAAAATTAGTTAGAAAATGATGGCTGAAAAATATCCAAATTTGATGAAAACAGTATAGTCACAGATCCAAAAAGCTCAATGAAACCAAACATAAGAATCATGAAGAAAACCACACAAAGGCACATCATAATCAAATTGTTGAAACCAGTGATAAACAGAAAGCCTTAAAAGCAGCCAGAGAAAAAAGGCATATTATATACACAGGAATACAGAAAAAGATGACAGTAGCTTTTTGTCAGAAACAGTGCAAATGGGAAGACAGTAAAGCAACATCTTTAAAGTACTGAAAGAAAAAAGTCCATTTAGAATTCTATACCTAGTACAAATATCTTTCAAAACAAAGACAAAATAAAGACTACTTTAGACATATAAAAGCTGAAATATTTCATCCCCAGCAGATCTGTGCTACAAGAAACACTAAAGAAAATCCTTCAGACAAAAGAAAAATGACATTAGATAAAAATATATACATACATAGGAATGCAGAAATGGTAGCTACACTGATAAATAGATGCAATTTTCAAAAAATATGGAAATCTCTTTAAAAGATAATTGTTTAAAGAAAAAGGTAGCTACACTGATAAACAGATAATTTTCAAAAAATGTGGAAATCTCTTTAAAAGATAATTGCTTAAAGAAAAATAGCACTGTATTGTGTTTTATAAAATAGGTATTAGTAAAATATGACAAGAAGAACATAAAGGCCAGGTGGGGCAAAAGATAAGTACACTGATACAAGGTTCTTTTTTTGAGACGGAGTCTCGCTCTGACCCCCAGGCTGGAGTACAGTGGCGCAATTTCGACTCACTGCAAGTTCCACCTCCCAGGTTCACACCATTCTCCTGCCTCAGCCTCCCAAGTAGCTGGGACTACAGGTGCCCGCTTTTTAATTGAGATGAATTCTCACTCTGTCACCCAGGCTGAAGTGCAGTGGCGCGATCTTGGCTCACTGCAGCCTCCGCCTCCAAGTTCAAGTGATTCTCCTGCCTCAGCCTCCGTAGTAGCTAGGATTACAGGGATGCACCAGCATGCCTGGCTAATTTTTGTATTTTTAGTAGAGATGGGTTACACCATGTTGGCCAGGCTGGTCTTGAACTCCTGACTTCAGGTAATCCCCCCACCCTGGCCTCCTAAAAGTGCTGGGATTACAGGCGTGAACCACCACACCCAGCCAAGGTTCTTATATTATATGTGAAGTGGTAAGTATTCTCTGAAGGTAGACTGTGTAGACTTGTGTATGAATATTTATAGTAACTTATGTATAACAGCCAAAAACTGAAACCAACCCAAATGTCTATCAATAGATAGATGAATGAATAAACACTGGGGTACATTCATACAATATAATACTACTTGCAATAAAAAGAAATTATATGTTGATATACACAATAAAATGGAATGAATCCCAAAATAATTATACTAAAGGAAAGAAGTTAGACAAAAGAAAGAATATATCCTGTATGGTTACATTTGAGTTTATCCTGTGTAATTCCATTTATATAAAACTCCAAAAGATACAAACTGATCCATAATGACAAAAAACATGTCAGTGGTTTTTTGGGTGTCAGATGGGGCAAAAGAATTACAAAGGGGGCACAAAGAAACTTCTGGAAGTGATGGATATTTTGACTGTGGTGACTGCTTCACAAATGTGTATCAAAACTTATGAAACTGTACGCATTAAATACATGTAATTTATTACATATGAATTATTCTCCAATAAAGTTGCTTAAAAAACAATTTTGGACTAAAATTTAAGTTAAGAACAAAAAAAGATTTAGATGGCTACAGTGCTCTGGTTCCACACAGTAAAAATAAATAGATCTTTTAGGTGAAAGCTAGAATAGAATATTTAAATTTTTTTAAAGTTAGAATGAATCATAAACACCAAATACTTTCTTATTAGAGATAAAAGAATCAAGTCCCAGAGAGGTTTAGTGACTTGCCTGAGGTCTTACACCTATAGTGAATACGTCACTAAACTATAAGATCCACAATAACAAGAGATTGTGCTATTTAGGTCACTAGAGTATCCCCAATACCTAGCACAATGCCTGGGACATAGTAGAAGCTTAATAAATATTTGCTGACTAATCTTTCCATAGAAAAGAAAGGTAAAAAAGAAGATAAAAAGAGGCCGGGCGCGGTGGCTCAAGCCTGTAATCCCAGCACTTTGGGAGGCCGAGACGGGCGGATCACGAGGTCAGGAGATCGAGACCATCCTGGCTAACACGGTGAAACCCCGTCTCTACTAAAATACAAAAAAAACTAGCCGGGCGAGGTGGCGGGCACCTGTAGTCCCAGCTACTCCGGAGGCTGAGGCAGGAGAATGGCGTAAACCCGGGAGGCGGAGCTTGCAGTGAGCTGAGATCCGGCCACTGCACTCCAGTCCGGTCGACAGAGCGAGACTCCGCCTCAAAAAAAAAAAAGAAGATAAAAAGAAAGAAAATATCCTTTGCAGTATGACTAAAAGTTCCTCCCTATCTCTAACAGAGATGACAGTCGTAGTACCTTTAATATAATAAATACAAGGAAATAAGTTATATTTCATATTTTAGGTTACTGAATATTTTCTACCACTTACATTTTTTTCACTTATATTACCAACACTTAAATAAGCAGAAAATTAATAGAAAATACCCCATTCATGCAGATTAGTGAATTTTTCAAATTAATAGAAAATTTAAAGGAAAAAGCTTACCAAAAATTTCTCCATTTTTGGCATATTCTGTCACAAGGTACAACATACTTTTGGTCTCCATTACCTATTGATAAATAATTCATATTAGTCTGACAGAAATGTACTAGAATTTTCCACAATATTCTACGGAATTACCTAAATTGAAACTACTAGTAAAAGAATCACCAGTTAAGAACAATCAGAAGATGGCTAAGTTTATAAGCCTGACAATATCCTTCTGATTAATTTGTTTGTGAAAAATGAGATTCTTGCTTTCTTTTTTTTTTTTTTTTTTTTTTTTTTTGAGGCGGGTCTCGCTCTGTCGGCCCGGACTGGAGTGCAATGGCAGGATCTCAGCTCACTTGCAAGTCTCCGCCCTCCCGGGGTTTACGCCATTTCTCCTGCCTCAGCCTCCCGCAGTAGCTGGGGACTACAGGCGCCCGCACCTCGCCCGGTAGTTTTTGTATTTTAGTAGAGACGGGGTTTCACCGTGTTAAGCCAGGATGGTCTTCGATCTCCTGACTCGTGATCGCCTCGGTCTCGGCCTCCCAAAGTGCTGGGATTACAGGCTTGAGCCACCGCGCCCGGCCTCGAGATTCTTGCTCTTCTAAGTGTGGTCCTTGGACCAGCAGTAGTAGCACTATTCAACCACCTGTAAGAAATGCAGAATTCCAAGCCCCGTCCCAGACATACTGAACTGGAATTTACATTTTAACAAAACTGCCAAGTGATTTTTATGTACATTAAAGTTTGAAAAGTACTAATAGAGATAATATAAGTTTTGAAGATCAACTTTTCAACATCTCCTCACTGACATTTCTAGTCCTATGTTATCATGGTAGATTCTGATTAAAAGAATAAAAAAATAGAGTAGTTTAATTTACCTGGTCTGTAGCCTAGCTAATCTGGCACAACGTGATATTCCTTGTACTAGACTTTAACATTGTTACAAAGTACTCTAATTGTTCAAAAGTTTCATATTCATAGCTCTACTGTGAAATACTTTTATTTAAATTCATTTTCTAGATTCAGAACGAAGTATGTCATCATCATCATAAATCTGATTTTTCAAACTACACTAAGTAGATGTCTATTTAAAAAGAAAATGAGGCTGGGCATGGTGGCTCATGCCTCTAATCCCAGCACTTTGGGAGGTCAAGGTGGGCAGATGACTTGAGGTCAGGAGTTCAACATCAGCCTGGCCAACATGGCAAAACCCCATCTCTACTAAAAAATACAAAAATTAGCCAGATGTAGTGGTGGGCACCTGTGATCCCAGCTACTTAGGACGCTGAGGTGGGAGAGTTGCTTGAACCTGGGCAACGGAGGAAAACTATGTCTGAAAAAATATCTGTATAAAAATAAAAAAAAAATAGAATAAAAAGAAAATGAGTGTTTAGATTCAAGATGAACAATTTTTAGAGTGTTTCTCTGTAATACTCTAACTGCTATTTACTGAAAGGAAGAAAATTAATTTTGTTTTAAGATGTAGCTTTAAGACTATTCTTCACAAGGCCAGAAAACTAAGAGCTACCTACAATTTGGGCCTAAACAAATACATAAATCAACTGTAACCAATTATTTACCTCAAATAGATAGAATCATTATACGAATTATGTTAATTTTATCCTCAGTTTAGTTTATGGTTAATCAGAGACTTTGAAGAATATAATTAGTTTCTTAGAAATATCTTCTTTAGGAATTAAAAAAAAAAATGGCTAGGCATGGGTGGCTCATTCTTGTAATCCAAGCACTTTGGGAGGTCAATGTGGGAGGCTCACTTGAGCCCAGGAATTTGAGAACAGCTTGGGCAACACAGTGAGATCCTGTCTCTGCAAAAAATTTTTAAAAATTAGCCAGGTATAGTGGCCTGTGCCTGTAGTCCCAGCTACTTGGGGAGGGGCTGAGGCAGGAAGATCACTTGAGTCCACAAGTTCGAAGCTGCAGTGAGCTATGATTGTGCCACTGCATCCCATGCTGGGGATCACAGCAAGACGTTTTCTTAAAAAAAAAAAAAAAAAAATTAATAATTTTTTTTAAGTTTAAAGGGAGAAGAAATCTGAATTATTTATTTATTTATTTATTTTTAGAGATGGGATCTCTGTATTATCTGGGCTGAAGTACAGTGGCTATTCACAGGTGCAATTGTGGTGTACTACAGCTTGGAACTCCTCGGCTCAAGAGATTCTCCTGCTTCAGCCTCCCCAGTAGCTGGGGCTACATGTCACTGCACTGGGCTAATCTCATATAAATTTGCCCTAAGAGGCCTCTGTAGTTTTAGAATTTTTAGGAAATGCTTTGAGTGGCACATCATAGTCTCTCATTCTTAGGAGGCATATCATAAGCCAATGGTCTTCACATTTTTTAAATTGAAAATCTCTATCAATAAAAGTTGTTTACAGCAGGGGTTCCTAACCCCCGGGCCACAGACTGATACAGTCCATGGCCTGTTAGGAAACGGGCCATACAGTGAAGCTTCATCTGTATTTACAGAGGCTCCCCAATGCTAGCATTACCACCTGAGCTCTGCCTCCCATCAGATCAGCAGTGGCATTAGATTCTCATAGCAGTGGGAGCCCTATTGTGAACTGCACATGTGAGGGATCAAGGATTCACACTCCTTATGAGAATCTAATGCTGAGGTAGAAAAACTGCCTTCCATGAAACTGGTCCCTGGTGCCAAAAAAGTTGGGGACCACTGGTTTAAAGCCAAACACACTGTCATGCACTTGTAGTCCTAGCTGAAGTGGGAGGATCCTTTGAGCCCAGTTCAAGGCCAGTCTGGGCAACAACTGTGAGACTCTGTCTCTAAAAAAAAATAGAATACAATGAACATGATTTCTATGGGAATCCATTAAAAATATAGTTGCCAAATAATATATGTATATATATATATTATATATATATACTCACACGACACATATGGTGACATGTATATATACACACACACACATTACATACATGTGCCACTGTATAAATATTATGTACATTATAAAATATACACAACAAAACAAATACAAAAAATAAACATAACTAGAGGTTCTGGCATTTTCTTCTTACACTCCCAAGGACATTTGTGCTAATCTATTTGAATGCACATACTGGTGTGCCAGTAAGCCAGCTTTCTGACAAAAAATAAAAAGGCCCTGATTTGTAAGCCAATTTCTGTGATGTAAATCTTCCCACCAATGCAGATTTTGAGCTACTAACATCATGTTAATTGGCTTGCAAAGCTTCTGAAAGTTTAACAATCAGCTCTCAACAAGCCGGTACAGGCTGAGTCCAGCATACCATGGGTGTACACATCACACTCTGGAGATCAAAGTAATGGGCCAGGATACTGGAACATTGCAGTTTAAAAAGAGCTTTTCAACAGAAAAATTCTACATGTTAAGAAATAAATTTTTTTCAATATTCTGTACTATATTATCCTTCTTAAACATGAATTACTCCTTAAAAATCTGAAAAAAATGCTCCTTTTAAAAACCATGGCTGGTTGGTGGGTGCACTAAAAGCCCAGACTTCACCACTATGCTATATAGCCAGGTAACAAAACTGCACCTGTACCCCAAAAGCTATAAAAAACAACAACGAAAATGGTGACAAAACACCCCATGGGTGGGGTTTATTTTACATAAAATGGGTGTAATTTATTTTACAAAAAGTATTATAACAAAGTCGATTTTTTTAAAAAAAAGCAAATTTATTTTATCTACTAAAATAAGCCAAATAACTAAATATAGTCCTATGTATTACACAGTATGTCACTGAATAATATACTAATTTAGTGGTTGTATTTTCATAAAACATACAGTATCCTTTTTAAATGAGCAAAACTGCCATATCTTCATTAGGCAGTAGCACCAAAACCCTGCAATTAAAAAGCAGGGTATCATACAACCGCAAACAACTTCTTCTTCTTTTTTTTTTTTTAAGAGCCAGTGTCTCACTTTGTCACCCAGGCTAAAGCGTAGTGGTATGATATAGCTCACTGCAACCTCAAGCAATCCTCCCGCCTCAACCTCCCAAGCAGCTGGGACTACAGGTGTGCACCACCACACCAGGCTAATATTTGTATATATATATTTTTTGGTAGAGATGGGGTTTTACCATGTTGCCCAGGCTGGTCTCAAGTAATCTTCCCTGCTCAGCCTCCCAAACTACTGGGAGTAGTGAGCCCACACTGCAAACTTTTAAAACAACTTGCAGTCTGATAGATGACTTAAGATTTCTGATTTTTAAGTTTAAAGACAATATAAAAATGGATGTACTTAGTTACAAAAAGCATACATTTATTTTCTTTCATTGATTAGAAACACAAATATAAGAAGAAAAATCATGATACGAAGTAGAGAACTATTTTGTGGAATGAATGGAGATAGTGTCAGGCTGAGTCATACCTGATAAAGTTTGATTATGTGAGGGTGGTCTAACATTTTCATTATTTGTACTTCTCGGTAGATTTTCTCAAGGTTCACTGCATCCAGCTGAGACTTATCGATTATTTTTATTGCCACCTGCATCCCAGAACACAAATAAATACAATTAGTATACAATAGTTAATATTTTCTAGTTAAGAATCCTGTCAATAAATGACATAAGACTTCACCTGTAGGTTCGTGACATTGATGATAGCTAGTTTAAATTCAACGTTCATTCATTCAACAAATATTTCTTAAACTAATACCATGTGTAAGGCAGTAGATGTTGTTTGGCTGTGTCTTTAGTGTGCTATGAAGAATAGCTCGAAAACATGTTTCTCTTTCAGTACAATGGTAATGTCTTTTTACTTCTGTACAAACTGAAAAAATAAAATCTTTATTTGATTAAATTAGTAGCTGTATCAACTAGTTATCATCCCACTGTAAAGTAACTATAGACAAATGATCAGCAAAGTAGAAGACAGTTCAGAAGACAGTTTCTGTTGCACTGAAATACTATTCTCCTGGAAAAGCAAGTGATAAGTTTCAAAGAATACAGACAAAAAGCTAAATATAAAATATTAAAACTCATTCCATGAAAAAATACCAATTGGATTTTATTTTAAAAATCGAAGGGCAAAAACTAAAATGTTAGTAACTGCACTAAAATTTAACTTTGTAAGAGGAATTTTATTTCAGAAACTGTGACCTCATTCTGTTATAACTAGACAGGAGCCCAAACAATTTCAAGGTTAATAATTTGAAGGGATTACATTTGAAGGTGAATGACTAGGTAGGCAGAAATCAACGATTACAC
>NW_016807677.1:7331554-7344956 GCF_001698545.2 Rhinopithecus bieti
TTGAGATGGAGTCTCGCTCTGTCGCCCAGGCTGGAGTGCAGTGGCACGATCTCAGCTCACTGCAAACTCTGCCTCCCGGGTTCACGCCATTCTCCGGCCTCAGCCTCCCAAGTAGCTGGGACTACAGGCACCCACCAGCACGTCCAGCTAATTTTTGTATTTTCAGTAGAGACGGGGTTTCATCGTGTTAGCGAGGATGGTCTCGATCTCCTGACCTCGTGATCCACCTGCCTCGGCCTCCCAAAGTGCTGGGATTACAGGCGTGAGCCACCACGCCCGGCGATTACACACATTTTTTTCACGCAATTAAAAAGAACTAATTTATTAAAGTTAGTAGATATTTGGTTGGAAAATAAAGCATTCTGATTTAAATAAATTTTTCAGATAATTGAGAATCACCCAAATTTAATGATAAGTTTTGAAAAAACTCAAAATGTACTTCAAATTATATCAAAGGGTATTCTAAACATAATTTAGCCTTATGTTATTGTTTTGGGGTAACTTTCCTTCTTCTTTTTTTTTTAATACAGATGGTTGGTTGACCATCTGTATGTTGACCAGGCTGGTCTTGAACTCCTGGCCTCAAGCAATCCTCCCTTCTCGGCCTCCCAAAGTGCTGGGATTACAGGCGTGAGCCACCATGCCTGGCCTCAGGAAAAATTTTATTTATTTATTTATTTTTTGATACGGAGTTTTGCTCTGTGGCCCAGGCTAGAGTGCAGTGGCATGATCTTGGCTAACTGCAACCTCCACCTCCTGGGCTCAAGTGATTCTCCTGCCTCAACCTCCTGAGTAGCTGGGATTACAGGTGTGTGCCACCATGGCTGGCTAATTTTTGTATTTTTAGTAGAGATGGGGTTTCACCATGTTTGGCCAGGTTGGTCTCGAACTCCTCACTTCAGGTGATCTGCCCACCTTGGCCTCCCAGTGTTCGGATTTCAGGCATGAGCCACTGTGCCCAGCCAAGGATAACTTTTAATATCAGCAATTGCACATGCTATGATAGCTCAATGCTTCCAAAACGTATCCAGTAAAATAGGATTCAGCTTGCCATTTCACATAATTCCCGCAGTCTCCTGTTCATACAATTACAGTTAACCCTGAACAACATGGGTTTAACTGTGTGGGTTCACTGATACACAAATTTTCTTCCACCACTAACTTCACTTCTTCCTCCTCCTCCTCCTCAGCCTACTCAACGTGAAGATAATGAGGATGGAGACCTTTATGATGATCCACTTCACTTAATGAGTAATAAATGTATTTTCCTTGTGATTTTCTTAACATTTTCTTTTCCCTAGCTTACTTTATTGTAAGAATAAAGTATATAACACATGCAACATACAAAATATGTGTTAATGGACTGTTTCTGTTATTGGTAAGGCTTCCAGTCAACAGTACGCTATTAGTAGTTAAATTTTGGGGGAATCAGGCTAGGCGCTATGGTTCATGTCTGTAATCCCAGCACTTGGGAGGCCGAGGCACGCTGATCATTTGAGGTCAGGAGTTTCAGACCAGCCTGGCCAACGTGGTAAAACCCTGTCTCTACTAAAAACATAAAAATTAGCCAGGCCTGGTGGCGGGCGCCTGTAATCCCAGCAACCTGGGAGGCTGAGGCAGGAGAATCACTTGAACCCAGGAGGTGGAGGTTGCAGTGAGCCAAGATTGTGCCATTGCACTCCAGTCTGGGTGACAGAGTGAGACTCCATCTCAAAAATAAAAACAAAAAATTAGGGGGGAGAGTCAATTTTTTTCTTCTTTCTTTGTGGCTGCTCTATCCTTTGCTGTTATGTCCTAAAGCTCTACTGTAAGTTTTATTTCTCACCTTTCTCTACTTCTAACTTGCTGTCCACAGGTTGTTTCCTGATTTAAATTAATTGTGGAATGCTCCAAGCTTCCCAGGGGAAATCCGATTGCTAAACATAATGTATAAAATTAAATTTATTGCCTAAGAATAAAAGCTTCTTCTCTAAGGAGTTAAGTACATAGGTTCTGTGATAGCTGTTTTCATTATGTTTGGTGGTGTTTTAATTATTACCATAATGAAAATACTCTAGAAAGTAAAACTTTGCTAGGCAAGTAGAATGATTAATATTATATACTTGCTATTAGAAATATTATTGGACCACCTCAAACCTAAATACATTTAAAGAAACCCTCCTCAATGAAGAGTATGATACAATCCATTATATTTTGGGTAACTTTGGGTAACAGTTGCCAGATAAAAAGATAAGTGTATAAAGGAATATCCTCAATATTCCTTAGGAACATCACATCAAGTTTCACAGACGTGCATATTTTAAAGAAAATGTCTTATCCTACAATTTCAGGAGTGAGTCTAGATATCAGCACCCCTGCCCCAACAAAAGCTTTTATAATGAGATGGGTCACAATCATCTAATAGAAAAAGATGGAGAGAAGGGATTATGGTTCTTAAAACCTCAGCATGATTCCTATCACAAGACAATTTTATACTGTAAATATCTTAAGTATCATATTTAATGGGATGAAAGAGTTTAGATACTAAATATCAATTAAAGCAACGTATTACCCAGAGAAATCTCCTTTTTCATACCCTTTTGGAACCTTGGCCTCAACAATGAAAAGTGAAAATATATGACATATATTAAAAGTTAAAATGTTATCTAATTAAACTTCAATAAAACATTATAAATCTCATTTAACTTTTCTTAACAAAATTACTCAAATGATATAATTCTCACTTCAATTTTATCTTGGGTCACAGACTTTATCCATCTATGATCATAAATAAATATATATATATATATTTATCCCATTGCTATCCCTTGTTTCTAAGGCTACTAGAGCTATTATAAGAGGATTATGCTTCTCTAAAGAAAAAGCAGAGCATGAGTTAACATGTTCCTTGTAACACGGGAAGTCTAATTGCTTTACCAAATACAACCCAAAACATATGATTCACACTCAATAGAAGTTTATTTCTTGCTCATGTAGCAGAACTAGACAAATGAAGTTGGCAGGCATTTGAGATTCAAAGAGGCTTTAATATCTTTAATGTGTGGCTTCCAAGGTTAACCTGAAGGTGGTCTCCATTCTAGCTAGACAGAAGGAAAAAAGAACTTTGAGGGATCCTCACAGGTGATTTTATGGGCCGGGCCTGGAAGTGGTGCCTATTATTTCTGTTCATTCTATTAGTTAGAACTCAGCATATGACCACACCTAAACGCAAGGGCAGCATAGAAACAGTCCAGCTGTAGGCCCAGAAAGAAGAGGAAACAGTAGAGTTTTCAGAGATCAGCTAGCAGTCTGCCAAACTCATCCAAGTAATTTCTTAACAATGGAGCTCTCTATCAAGTACTTCTCAGAAATATGTATAATACTAACACTGGTGATGACTTTCACAACTGCATAGCACTTTTTAAGATACTTGTAGCATATTTTATCTCATTTATTTCCCAATTCTGTGAAGTAAATGAAACAAGAGGTATACTCATGAGTTGATGAAACTGAGGTTCAAATAATGTCACATAATCAACAAAGGTCTTAAAGCTCTAATGAATTAAGGGAGAAAAACCCTAGGCCTTCTAACTCCAACTTTAATCTTTCCACTATTTCAAAGGGTCTAGTAGTAATACATTACACAGCGTCTGTTGTGTGCCAGGAACTATGCCTGGGATATAACAATGAATGAGGTTTCATTCCTACCCTCAAGGAATTTAATAGGTCTGTAAGAAGAAGATGAACACATTTTATCAACAAAAAATTTGTATTTGGGGATTTCCCCAAAGGTGCACTGAAAGTCCTTAATTTGCAAGTGTTGTGTCCCAATAGTTCCTTTTAAGGATTAGAATGAACTTAGATTTGTGGGAACTTCCTCTCTATATCCCTTCTCTTATTTAGTTCTGAACATAGTATAAGGGACAAAATCTGCATGGTAACAAGAAAGTAAGTCAAGAAAGGAACTCCATGAATGGAAAGATCGCCTTTTTTGGTGGTGCTCATCTATTCAACTCTCTAATTATTATATATACATCATCTTAAAAGAAACTTCAATAAATTTATATGACAGAAAAATGAATACTCCTTCTACTAAAGGACTGAAAAGGTCTCCTCTATAAACTGAAGAAAATTAGGACAAACTAGAATGATTATTATCAAACTAAATCCCACATAAAGTAGCAACACTGAATATTCAACTTCAAAATACTCAGGGAAATATGAATTAAAACAAAATACCATTTTACTTATTATGTTTATAAAGATTAAAAAATAAATAACCTGGTCAGCTAAGGTTCAATGAGATGTTTGTTTTAGATATTGTTAGTAGGAATTAAAATAGATTATAATTTTGCTGGGGAAGAATTTAGTAGTCTTTATTATGAACCTTAAAAATCATCCATTCCATGTAGCTTAAGGACTCTTCTTCTGAGAAATTATTTGAGGGAAATAATCTGAAATGATGACAAAGATTTATGTTCACTTTTTTTTTTTTGAGACAGGGTCTCACTCTGTTGCCTGGGCTGGAATGCAGTGGTGCGATCTCAGCTCACTGCAACCTCTCACCTCAGCTCAAATGATCCTCCCACCTCAGCCTCCCAAGAAGCTGGGACTACAGGTGTGCACCACCACACTGTGCTAATTTGTGTGTGTGTGTGCGCGCACGCGCGTGTGTGTATACATATATATAAATATATACATTTGGTCAAGAAAGAGTGGGTTTCACCATGTTGCCTAGACTGGTCTCAAATTCCTAGGCTCAAGTAATCCTCCTGCCTTGGCCTCCCAAAAGTGTGGGATTACTGGTGTGAGCCACCTCACCTAGCCTTATGTGTACATATAATTAACAGAGTATTAGAAAACTGAGATATCAGTGCAGTCTCAGCATAAGGTATGAGTAGAAAAAGATGGCGATAAACTGCTTTGTACTCTTCTGTGCAATTTTTCTTCAGTGAACATGTATTATTTTTCTAATAAGAAAAAACCCAGAACAATGACATAGTTATTTATCACATATACTAATTCTCCATCTGAGAAATATTAGTTTTCATTTTCTCATTTTCAAAATTCCTTAGAAAATGGCTATATTATTTTGTGATTTAAATATTAAGACATATACAGAAATGTTTCTAACAGTGTGAAATTTTAAAATACATATGAAAGTAACAACTATGTCAAATACAAATTTTATATGGGAGGACAAGGAATTAAATGTAACAGCAGAAATGTAAAAGTGTTAAACTGATGAATAAATGGAATTTTTTCATTTTCAAACTGTTATCCCTTTTTTTGGTATTTTTCTTTTTCTTTTAGACAGAGTCTTGCTCTGTCACTGCTGGATTGCAGTGGTGCGATCTCAGTTCAGTGCAACCTCTGCCTCCCAGGTTCAAGTGATTCTCCTGCCTCAGCCTGCCGAGTAACTGGGATTACAGGTGTGCACCACCATGCCAGGATAATTTTTGTATTTTTAGTAGAGATGGGGTTTCACCGTGTTGGCCAGGCTGGTCTCAAGCAATCCACCTGCCTTGGCCCCCCAAAGTGCTGGGATTACAGGCGTGAGCTACCACTCCTGGCCTATCCTGTCTTTTTGATTTTAGAAAAACAACTTCTCATAAAAGAAATATTAATCTCATTTAAAGAAACCACACATAGAAAAGTTGCTTTTTGATTCTATAAATCCACAGATGAAAGCCAAAAAAAGTAGCTTTTGGAGATTTTATAAAGAGGTTACACAATAAGAGCTATTCTTCTAATAACAAATAAGAAGGGATTAACATGTTTCTTGTCTTAGATAATATTTACTCCAGTCCTATTACTAATATACTAATTCTACACTGTCCTTCTGAAGTACCAAGTAGCATTAGCTCTATCATACCATACATTAGACCTCTGAAATTAAAAAATAAATACACCTTTCAGCTTATATAACAAATCATTGGTAGAATTACAACCTACTAGTCTATCATCCGATTGAAAAGCAAGTGTGATTGACTGGTCTATAATGAAAGAATTTCTGAAAGCAGTAAAAGTGAGCAGTAAAACAGAGAATTATCTAGCTACCCTCTCAGAATGAATAAAAAGCAGACTTTTTTTCCAATGTAAATTTGGCTTTTAAAATTATTCAAATAATAAATTCTCATTAGGATTTAATTTGATGGCTGGGTATGGTGGCTTATGTCTGTAATCCCAGCACTTTGGGAGGCCAAGGTGGGAGGGCTGTTTGAACCAAGGAGTTCAAGACCAGCTTGGGCAACATGGCAAAATCTTGTCTTTACAAAAAAATTTAAAAATTAGCCAGGCGTGGGGGTGTGCACCCATAGTCCCAGCTACTTGGAAGGCTGAGGTGGGAGGATCACTTGAGCGTGGGAGGATCACTTGTGCCTGGGACGTGGAGGCTGCAATGAGCTGTAATCTTGCCACTGTACTCCAGCCTGGGCGACACAGTGAGACCCTGTCCCCACCCCTCCCCAAAAAATTGATTTGACTTTTGTAATAGTGGGTAAGAAAAACAGATTGGGAGAAAGGTAAATGGTCTGATAGTTATATACCCGCAAAATTAAACTGAGAATTTTAAGATGATAAAAGAAGTGATTAAAATAATCCCCTATCTTAAAAGTATTTAAACAAATCAACAAAAAAGACAATGCAATTAAATGGGTCAAAGGACAAAAAAAATGTATAAAAGGAATGCAATCATCATATAAAACTGTACAAAGTAATCAAAGAAATGCCAATTGAAGTAACAGAAATATAAACATTTATTTGTCAATTAAAAAATAAAAACAGAAAAAATTTGAAAGAAGCAAAGAATATTACTTTCTGCTATCAAGCTGGCAGAGATTTAGAAAATAATATTCCTGTAAAATATGAGTTCTTGCTGGTGAAAATTAATGGATACTCCTTTTCTGGAGGGTAATTTGGCATCCTACGCCATAAGATAGGTAATGTACATACTCCTTGACCCAAGAATTCCATTGGTATGCAATTACACTGAGGAAATAATCAGATACATGCACAAAGATGTATGTAGAGGGATGCTCTCTGAAAAATTATTTTAGAAAGAGAGACAGCAAGAGAGAAATAGACTAAATGTTCAGTAATAGGAAATTGATTAAATAAAATATGGGTAGTCAAAAATGCACAAATACTATTTAACCATGCTTTACATAGTTTTCAAACTTAGGGAAATGTTAACAACATGTTAGGTAAAAAACACAGATTATATGTATACATGACATCAATTTTATTACATACATATAAAATATATGTGAATAACTAGAAGAAGATGAACCAAATATTAACAGGCATTATCTCTGGGTCTGGAGAGTAGAAGTAAGGATGTTAATTTTCTTCTTTGGGCTTTTCAACAATGTTTACAATGAAGATGCATTGACTTCTATAACTGGGGGAAACCATATAGATACTATGTTTACTTTCAAGGAGAACATAAAATAAATTTTAGTATTGTTTCTCAGCTTAATTCATCCAATATTCATCTCTTAATCTGTTTAAAGTATTAAAAAAAATTTTAAATGAAGTTTCTGATGGAATTTCCAAGTTTATCTTTTGATCTTCTAATATCTCAAAATGGATATATAGGCTATTTCTCTGTGAAGGATGGGAAAGTATTCTACACCAATGTTCTGAATAAAGAAAGTTTTATATAATTTATTTTGAAAAGATGGAGGTGGAAGGTAGAAAAGGTACTAGGCACACGAAAATGGAAAGAATGATATTCTAATGAATTCTGGAACGCATCTGTCTCCAAGGAAATGAATCTGCTATCAGCAGTGGGTCATAAATCAAATGTCATCATGTGAATCCAAGAAGATAGGCCAGTTTCAGTTATTTCCAAATAATTGTTTTCTTAATTGACTAGTACTGAGATAGTATTTCCCAGAGGGTTTAAAATCAGAACACATTAAACTCTGTTAAAGTTAAAATTTCTACAGAATATAAACATTTACACAACTCTTATTTTGCATGTTTGTTCCCACTCCCAAAAAAGAGCAGATTATTTTGAACAACAGTTAGCAGAATAATTTGACAAATACTATTTGTCCGGGGTGCAGAAAACTAGAGAAAATTCTATGAAAGCATATATATTCCAAGACAAACATAATTTTTATTTCAATACACAATTAAAGATCATACATAAGACTAGATACAAATATTAGTGATTGAGTCATTTGGTAACAAGTCCTTCTGTTGCACATAGTACAGTTCTTGAAATTCTGGAATATTTCACAGTACAAGATTAATACCAAGACTACTGAAAGGAGTCTTAAAATTTTAAAGCAAAATAGAAAATTCAAATGTATTTTTAAAATGAGTTCTCTTCAAGAAACATCATAATCAGGGTGTAATATGCCTTTTTCTTGTTTCTAAGTTTGCTATAAAAATGCAATTTTAATATCTTAACAATTCTGAAAACCTTTTAAAAATCTTACATTTTAAGGTAGTAAAGAATTAGGCCTAACTATAAAATCCCCAAAATGCACATGGAAGGCTTTTTAGCAAACAAATACAGTTTTCAGAATGTCCTTGTTATCAGTTTTGCATTCCAAGTTCTCTTAAGGGTAAGTAAGCAGCCTGACACCCACATGCCATTTTAATAAGGTCATTTTTAGAACCTCTTTGAAATATCTTTATGATTCCATAGACTATACATTTACACGCTCTTTAGCTAAGCAATATGAGACATATGGTGTTGAAAACTCAAGTTATCTGTTATAGAAAAGGTCTGAAAATAACGAGTTATGGTTATCTCTGGGGTTGTGATTTTATGGGGAATTCTTTTCATTTATTTATAGTTTTTTTTTTTTTTTTTTTTTTTTTTTTTTTTTTTTTTTTTTTTTTTTAATGAGATGGAGTCTTGCTATATTGACCGGGCTGGTCTCGAACTCCTGGCCTCGAGCAACCCATCTGCAATGGCCTCCCACTGTGTTGGGATTACAGGTGTCAGTCATCTAGCCTGGCCTCCTATTTATACTTTTAAATTTTTCAATAATAAACATGACAGATTTGGTAATAAAAATACACTACTCTTTAATGTAAAATAATACCTTGTTACTTAGGAAATTTCCTTTTAGGACTTTACCAGCAATGCCTCCTCCCTAAAAAAAATGTAAAATGCACACTCAGTTATAGACACAAAAATATTCACGGCAAATTATTTACTATAAACAAAAACTGAAAATTACATAATATTCATTAATAAGGGAACTGTTAGGTAAAATGATATTCACCTACAAGGTAGAACACCATGCAGCTAACAAAAATGTTTTTATAAAGTTATATATATTAAGCAAAATGCCTAGGTTACAATATTAAGTAGAAAAAAGAACATAATTTATACACATGTACCATGTGCTCTCATCTATGGAAAAAATGCATTTAAATAAAAAGACTAGTGCCATAATGTTAAGAATGGGTTATTCCCATTGGTGGAGGAATTATATGTATATTTTTTTGTTCACAATACTCTTCTTTATTTTTTATATTACAGTAAGACACTACTTCTTTATTTTTCTTCCTTTTGTTCTGAGAGCAACAAGAAAGAAACTATTTCTTAAACAGAATACAGAAACATTTAAGGATACCATTGGCTTTTCTAGAATTTTACTTAAGAGACAAAAAACTAGCTACACTATTAACTAGAAGGAAAAAGTTATTTCCTAGTACTGTATAGTATTGATAAAATAAACTACTCAAGGACACTCAGTGAACAGCAAACAAGCAACCACTACTGCCTCAAAGTTTAACAGCTTACATGCTATTATTCTTTTCCCATTATGCTAAAAAATTAGCATCTCTAATTCATAAACCACAAACGAATACTACAAAGCCTTTACAAAGTGTATTAGGAAGCTGGATTCTACCCCCACCTGTCTTCCCCTTTGGGTGCAAAATTCACATGGAGATCAAACACAATACCACTTCAGACGATGATGTAACTATATTTCATAAACAATGTTAAACTGTTTGATAGATTCGACCAAAATGAAGATCTCTTTTGTCTACTATTTTTTTTCCTAAAAGGGAAACGGACTTGAATCTCCCAAGTTCTGTAGAAATACATCATTTGTGAGTGATATAGAATAAGAAACAGAGAAGAACCAGTTAAAAATAAAAGGGTCCAATTGCTCATTACACAGATGAGTAAGCCCTAAAATTTGCCTCAGGGTCAAACTTGGGAAAAAAGACCTCTAAGTTTTAAAACACACAAACTTGTATCTATGTTAAAGCATAGTATATGAAGAAACTTTTATTGTCAATAATATTTTGCTGATATTATTTTTATACCATATTCATTGTTCCACTATAACTACCGTAGTATATTCTGCAATGAAAACTCAATTTAGAACAAAAGTTTTCACTACATATCTTATAGTTTTTAAGGTAGTTGTATTTATCAAAAACACACAAACATTTATCCAGTGAATTCGAATAAGGATAAATAACTGCTGTAAAAAACTTCATTAACAATGGAATTGTTACTCTCATGGAATACTTTAAGAAACAATTCGGCCAGGCGCGGTGGCTCCCGCCTGTAATCCCAGCACTTTGGGAGGCTGAGGCCGTGGATCACTTGTCAGGAGTTCGAAACCAGCCTGGCCAACACTGTGAAACCCTGTCTCTACTAAAAAGACAGAAATTAGCCGGGCATGGTGGTGAGCGCCTGTAATCCCAGCTACTTGGGAGGCTGAGGCAGGAGAATCGCTTGAACCCGGGAGGCAGAGGTTGCAGTGAGCCGAGATCGCACCATTGCACTCCAGCCAGCCTGGGCAACAAGAGTGAGACTCTGTCTCAAAAAAAAAAAAAAAAAAAAAAAAAAAAATTCAGAGCAACTTGACAAGCTAGAGATCTAGAGAACTCTTCTGTTCAACGATTGCTTTGACATTTCACCTATCCCTCTCTACCTTAATATCTTCAATCACACCCACCAAATCTCCACAGATACTCACACTCACCCATCTCAAATTCACATTCACACGATTTCTTTTTATATGTTAATAACAGCTTCTTTAGAAAAGCACAGGGAAATGGGTTCTGTGGACTAAACATTTAGCATTTAACGTAAATAATTCTAAACATATATACTACACACACGATTTAGGATCGATCCTCTTTCACGATCTGACCAGTGCTTGCTTCAATTACAAATGAATGCATTGATCTCACTCTGATAGCCAAACCACGATATTACTCCATAGTGCCCCCTAGCTCTTTAAGATATATCAGTTTAAAACGGACACCATTTGAATTGTCAACCTCAAGAGAAAGTGTCAGTCACTCCACTTAAGCAGCTCTTACTGTATTAACTAAATCTGACCTGATAAATAATAGATGACTTAATTAAATCTTGCTACTAATCCCAGTAAGAGCTGAGAAAAAAATATTACGAACTGATGGATTTGGAATTCAACCACACGATATACTATAGTTCAAAAGTTTTGTAGAACCTCTCTATAACTCACAATGTTTGTTTTTAGAAAGTCATTAAGCAAGGACTCATAAAACATGCATTTAAAATGCCTTCTTTTATGTAACTTAAAGGGAAATGGCATGGTATTAGGCCATGGCTCTTCAGAGGAATGGAACCAATTTCTTCATTTTAAAAAATGCTGGGATCAGATTAAACTATGCAAAGATTTAGCAATATCACTATAGTCAAGTTACCATTATCATTACAATTTAAATTGCTAACTGGTAAATCTGTGAGAATGAAATATCTGACCTTGGTCCTGATTCTAAAAGATAGATTTGGACTGCTTCAGGACCAGCAGGAGAAGGCAAAAAGTAAAGAAGACAAAATGACATATACCCCTTCCTTTTGGAAATGGGATTAAGCAAAACTTGTAAGTACAACTGCAACTCCAAAAATCACTCAGGTTTGCCAGTGCCCTTCGCCTTACATAAGTCATTCTGAAAAGAAGTCCTACTTTATTCTACATTCAAACTCTAGTACATTTGTACTAACAAGGGAAAAAGCAGAATAGGACCAAAACTGGAGGGCAAACAAACAGGAAAAGGATGAAACTCCAGGAGGAACTACAATAAGGCAGAGTAGAGTACGTCAAAACCACTAGGTTTTATTCTAAAGAATGGTTTTGTTTCTACCGTTCTTCTAAGGTATTTAATTTGCACGTCTTAAAATAGAGACCCTGAGGAGAGCAGCTTGAGGCAGTGGAAGGAAGGGGGGCGGGTTAGGTAAGAACAGAGACTTGTGAGAGAATATGTGCGGTGCATTAGAATGTGCAATGAAGAGGGTGCAGGATTCACCGTCAGGAAGCAGTTGAGGGCTTTATGAGTAGAGGCAGAATCTGATATGGTTTAAAGAATGCGTATTACAGCCAGAATGCACACCTGGTACAGGGACAACCCTAGACTTCTGTCCAACCCACCCACTGTGCAAGTGCAGAGATGACCATTTTAACCAGTTCTATTGTCTGGAGCATTAAATGGAAATGCCCCAGGCAAGAGATCAACCTAGCCAGACACCAAATCAGAGACACCGTGGGCCAAAAGGAAGGAGAAGAGATGGACAGTGGCCGTGGGGGCATTCCCAGCCACCGGGCCCCTCCTCGTCGGGCAGGGGAGGGGTAGCGGGGTCACGGGGGCCGCACGAGCCCCCATCCGCGGAGCCCAAGCGCAGGCGGTCCCCTCCTCGGGCCGGCGACGTCTCTCACCGCGCAGCCTGGGAACACCGAGACTTCCCCTCCCACCCCACCCCCAGCCGAAAGCAGGGAAGACGCGGAACTTGGGCTCCGGAGCGGAGGCCACAGACCAGGTCATGGCTCGGGTGGGGGGCTCTGGGCGAAATTCCAGGTGGCCACCGCGGGTGGAGTAGGGGAAAGCTAAGCCCCGGCTGGTTGCGTTTCCAGTCGGACGACACTCGGCTCTGGGTGCCCGGGCCCGATCCCTTCGCTGCTCACCGACCCCCTGCACCTCCTGGGTCCTCACAGTCCCAGGCCCGCTCGCCTCCGCCAGTGAGGCGGCCTCTCGGGTCTCCCCAGTCCCACCACTGCGGCCGCCCCTCTCGGTAAGCAGCTCCTCTCCCGAACCCTCGCCTCGGACGCTCCCGCCGAGCCCCGGGCCGCACCTCCGTCTTGGTGATCCGGTGCCGCCCCAGCTTCACCACGGCGAAGTTGCCCTTGCCCAGCGTGCCCTCGATGTCGTAGAACCCCACCCGGACCGGCCCGCGCTGCAAGTGCCTCGGGCCATCCGCCATGACCATGCTGGGCCCCGCTGCTAGACACGGCGGACAGGAGCGCGGGCGGGCGAGCGGGAGGGCTGGCAGCGCGGCTCGGCTTGGGCGACGGCCGCTCCGTTTGCTCCTTCGCTCCTTCCCTCCCGCTCCGCAGGGCCCAGCCAGGCGCGCGCCGCCGCTGACGTGCGCCGACGTCAGGGGGCCGGGACG
>NW_016807677.1:7347268-7349996 GCF_001698545.2 Rhinopithecus bieti
GGGGCGGGCCCGGGACTGGATTGGTCACCATGGCGACCAAAGCACCGCCGACGTCTGCTGCTGGAGAGTGGGGGACGGCGCGCGGGGAGGGGCGCGGGCCTGGCTGGCGCGCTCTTTCCGGGCTCAGACGCCCTCCCCTTGCCCCTCCGCCTCGCCGCTGCCAGGGGCGGGGTCGCCGCTCGGCCCGCTACGGTCCTCGGCCTTCCAGGCGAAGGGCAAGAGCGAGCCCTGGCGGACCGTGCGTAGGGGTGCAGAAACCTGGATGCGGCCTGCGATCTCCTTTCCCGCCCCGGCGTTCTCCGCCCACCCGGGGTCCTTCCCGCCAAAACCTCTCACCTCCAAGTACAGCGCGCCCTAAATTTGGCACCGGCAAAGAACTATGGCTGAGCAATGCGTTGCTCACAGGCTCCTTTCTTTGTGTCCTTTTCTCTTCTCATTGCTATATATAATAAAACCCTCCACGTTTTGATGTCTCCGAGGAGTCATTCTGACAGCAGTGCGGTGGCTTACAGACTCACAGAATGTCAATGTCAGCGCTGAAGATATCTTGGAGATCACTTAATCCAGAGAATTGGAGCCTCATGTGAGCTTCGGAGTCCGGAACCCCCTAAAACAGGCCAGTTTTTGCTTATGTGAGCATGTCTCTGGAGAGATGGACCCGTAGCTTCTGTCAGATTCCCAAACGTGTTGGTGACCCTGAAAACGGTTAAAAATATTTCTCTAATCCAATTTTTTCCCCCAAAGGACGAAGCAGACCGCAAGGAATAAAGGGAATTGCCAAGGTCACACAGGCAATGGTAGAGGTAGGATTATAAATCACACCACGCTTCCAAATGTGACTCAAGGAAATAGGGAAAGTGACACTTCAATATTCTGAAATGTATCATGTGCCTTCATATCTTGGTTTCTAAATACCATTCTCCACCTAAAGGAGCTAGACTCCGTGGCGAGATGGCTCATTCGAGGGCAGAGACAGGGAAAGTATAAAATGCCCTTGAAAGATCCTGTGCCTTAAAGCAGGGAGATTTCTTGGCTAGGTCAAGGAAGATATGTCAAAAGAAAGGAGATGGCTCCAAGGTGCTCCCCGCTTACCACATCTGAAACAATTTGAGTATCAAGAATAAATAATGGGCTGGGCTTAGTGGCTCACGCCTGTAATCCCAGCACTGTGGGAGGCCGAGGTGGGCAAATCACCTGAGGTCAGGAGTTCAAGACTAGCCTGGCCCACATGGTGAAACCCCATCTCTACTAAAAATGCAAAAATAGCTGGGCGTGGTAGTGGGCGCCTATAATCCCAGCTACTCGGGAGGCTGAGGCAGGGAGAATTGTTTGAACCCGGGAAGTAGAGGTTGCGGTGAGCCGAGATCATGCCACTGCACTGCAGCCTGGGCGACAGAGCGAGACTCTGTCTCAATAAATGAATAAATAAATAATGACAGAAATCGATTCTAACACATTGAATTTTGTAAAAGAATCGTAGAGCATACTTACTTTAAAACTTTTAAATAGAAAAATAAAGGGGGGAGAAGTGAAATGACTGTGGAATGCCAACTAATATATGTTAGAAGAAATGACAATTAGCAAATCATTTGGCAGCCATTACAGTAATAATGGATTCAGACAAGAATTATGAATAGATGTTTAAATCATTGAGTAAAATTTGGCTGGGGAACAAGATATTTGCACAGTCTTTGGATTTCTTATTCATGATAAAGGGTTAACAGAGGTACCTCTACAGTGGAGAAATCTGACAGACATTACCCTAACCAAATGATCAAAGTTAATGTCACCAATTAATGTGATAAAATGACATGATGAGCCTCCTGACGTGAGCCACTGAGGTTACAATATCTCTTATGTAGTATTCCTGTCAAAAATGCATATTATGATCTAGAAACAATCAGAAAGATGCAAACTAAGAAACATTCTACCCAACAACTGACCTGTATCCTTAAAAAACATCAGTGTCATGCAAGTCAAAGAAAGACTGAGGAACCATTCTAGATTTAAGGGATTTAGAAAGGCATGGCACTAAAGGCAACATGTGATCTTGGAAAAACATGCTATAAAGGAATATATCAGAATAACTACTGAAATTTGAATATGGATTACATATTAGATAAAATACTCTTTCAGTGTTAAACTTCTTGAATTTTATAATTGTACTGTGATTATAAGAGAGAGTATCCCTTGTTAAAAGACACACACTAAACTAGTTAGGTGTGAAATTTTTGGCCAGGCGTGGTGGCTCACACCTGTAATCCCAACACTTTGGCAGGCCGAGGTGGGCATATCACTTGAGGTCAGGAGTTCAAGACCAGCCTGGCCAACATGGCAAAACCCTGTCTCTACTAAAAATACAAAAATTAGCTGAGTGTGGTGGCACTCGCTTGTAATCCTAGCTATTCTGGAGGCTGAGGTTGGAGAATCGCTTGAACCTGGGAGGCGGAGGTTGCAGTGAGCTGAGATCATACTACTGCACTCCAGTCTGGGTGACAGAGTGAGACTGTAACAAAAAAAAAAACAAAAAACTTCTGATATATGCAACTTACTCTCAAGTAGTTTAGCACAGATAGATAAGGCAAATGTGGCAAAATGTTAAATTGATAAAATAGGTAAAAGGGTATATGGTAGATTGTTGTACCATTCTTGCAACTTTTCTGTAGTTTTAATTTTTTAATGAAATTTAATATATTGTGTATTTATTTTATTTTAAAATTTATATATA
>NW_016807677.1:7350013-7421624 GCF_001698545.2 Rhinopithecus bieti
CAACCATATATATATATATATATATTTTTTTTTTTTTAGTGCAAGATGGCTTTTGGGCCCTCCACTGCTCACTGTGCTTCTGCTTTTCACTCTCCCCAAGCAATACCTTATTCTACCATGAGGTATGTTGTTTGCAAAAGTGAGGGGAGAAATGGGAGAAAGCTGTAAGACTGATCAGATTTCTGGACTGATGGGTGTGGTATATGAGTGGTCCTCTAACTAGGTGAGAGGTATTCTAATTAGGCTAGGAACCTACATATGTATACCAGTTCAAAAATAGTAACCATATGCATTTTGCCACTTAGATGATTTCTTTTTTTTGAGGCGGAGTCTTGCTCTGTCGGCAGGCTGGAGTGCAGTGGCATGATCTCAGCTCACTGCAACCTCTGCCTCCTGGGTTCAAGCAATTCCCCTGCCTCAGCCTCCCAAGTAGCTGGGATTACAGACACGCATCACCACGCCCAGCTAATTTTTTGTATTTTACTAGAGACGGGGTTACACCATGTTGGCCAAGATGGTCTCGATCTCCTGACCTTGTGATCTGCCCGTCTTGGCCTCCCAAAGTGGTGAAATTACAGGCATGAGCCATCGCGCCCAGTCAGATGATTGTATTTTAATTGTTCTGGGGGTGGGTTCCTTTGGGAATCTGATGAAAAGCCACTTACCCAAGAAACAGAAAATACTCATGGAGGCCTCTCAGTGAACAACCTCATCCTTTAAAGTATACCTGTTGAACGGAAATGGATCATTTGAGTATTTAAATTAGATAACCAGGCCAAACACCTACTTACACAGTCTGGGAATAAGAATTGATTTGGGGCTGGAAAGAAGAAAAAGGAAAGACAGAGTACCAAAAGGTTTTGGAAAGCCAGAGTTCAGTGTGAGCATACTGGGTGTCTACAAGTTAGAGAACAGGAGACCAGAAAGAGGGAAGAGACAGAAGGGGCTGTGCCAAAAATCAGCCTTACTCATGTGGAAATGTAGTGGGTGTGCTACTCAGCGTTACTGGTAGGCTGTAAATGAAACCCTGAAGAAACACATATATGTGGACTAATTTAGAATACTGCAATCTTGGATTCTGTGATTCAACTCTGTTTCCTTAATCCAAAAGACCTACTCATCCCTGTCCTATTTCAACCCTGTATGACTCTTATGTACTTTTGTTTCCAATTAAATGATAGCTGTATACATTTGAGCAATTATTAATGTTATTCAACTCCTATTTTCCTTTTCCTCTCTCCCTCTTTCTCCTCCTCTTTCTCTCCCCCCCCCCACACACCCCATCCGCAGGAAATAAGAATAAAAGATAAGAAGGAGAAGGAGAAGAAAGAGAGCTTCATACAATCCCCATCTTTCTTTTCCATCTCTGGTTTTAGTATCAGTGAGGTAAAGCATTCTAGTCACCAAATTCCTTTTTGATTGAGCTTTCAGATGCAGCATTCCCAGCTGATGCTGTGAGTCTATGATATTTAGCATTGAGTTGGTTAAAAAATGTTAACATAACACTTCAAAAGGTAAAAAAAGGTGTACACCGAGAAAGAAGTAAGATAGTGAGAGACTAAGAATTAATTATATAACATACTTAGAATAAAGTGGATTATAAATAAAAATGTGGAATGAGGAGAGGAGTTAGCAAAGAGGTAATGAAAAAGTGATCTGAAATGTGAGGAAAGAAGACTTCATGGCTCACAATGCTGTATATTATTTTGCTGAAGCAGGCAGCCTGCGAACTTGAAAAAAGATATGTACCATTTGTCTCCTTGATAGTGAGCAATATCTGCATTTTTACTGTTTTATCATTTCAGGACTGAAGGAAAGTCAATATAATAATAGGTTTAGCCAGGTGCGGTGGCTCATGCCTGTAATCCCAGCACTTTGGGAGGCCAAGGCGGGCAGATCACAAGGTCAGGAGATGGAGACCATCCTGGCTAATATGGTGAAACACTGTCTCTACTAAAAATACAAAAACAAAATTAGCCGGGTGTGGTGGCAGGCGCCTGTAATCCCAGCTGCTGGGGAGGCTGAGGTGGGAGAATGGCATGAACCCAGGAGGTGGAGCTTGCAGTGAGCTGAGATTTCACGACTTCACTCCAGCCTGGGCAACAGAGTGAGACCCCATCTAAAAAAAAAAAAAAATTGGCTTAGGCCTGGATTTAGATTTAGTTCAAATAAAAAACTGATGAAATCTTTATTAGACAACTTTGCTTAGAAAAAATAGACTACAAAGCTAGAATGAATACTTTGCCTCTTATATTAACAAATACAGAAAGTACACAAGAAAATCCAAATCACTGACCTGTGCTCATTCCAAGGGCTTCTTATTAGTATAAAGTACAGCTATTCATGAAACAAACATCAGTCACATTAGTGAACATGTGGATGCCACTACATGTAAGGTACTATTATGGAAATAAACTAGAGGACTGAAGTTTAGAAAACTTTCTTTAGTACTTTATTTTTAAAATAGCTTTATTGAGGTATACTTAATATATAATGAGATGCACATATTTAATGTATACAATTTGATGAGTTTGAACATATGCATACACCTGTATCAAAGTAATAAATATATCTGTCACCTCCAAAAGCTCCCCCCTGCTCCTGTGTGTGTGCCAGGGGCGGGAGGCTGGGCAGGGGTTGGTAAGAACACTTGAGATCTACTCTTTTAAATTTTTCAGTGTACAATACAATATTATTAACTATAGGCACTATGTTGTTCAGATCTCTAGAACTTGTTCATCTTGAATTACTGAAGCTTTACACCCATTGAACAACTTGCTATTTCTCCCTACTCCCCAACCCCAGGCAACACCATTCTATTCTGTTTATATTAGTTTGACTATTTTAGATAGCTCACATGAGTGGGATCATGCAGTATTTATCCTTCCGTGACTGGCTTATTTTACTTAGCATAATGTCTTTCAGGTCCATCCATGTTGTTGCATATGGCAGGATTCCCTTCTTTTTTAAGGCTGAATAATATTCTGTTGTGTGTGCATGTGTGTGTGTGTGTGTGTGTGTGTGTGTGTGTATTTCTTTCCATTCCTCTATTGATAGACATTTAGGTTGTTTCTTTATCTTGGTAATTGTGAATAATGCTGTAATGAACATGGGAGTGCAGATATCTCTTCAAGATCCTGATTTCAACTCCTTTGGATAAATACCCAGAAGTGGGATTGATGGATCATATGGTAGTTCTATTTTTAATTTTTTGAGGAACCTCCATACTGATTTCCATAATGCTGTACTGATTTACATTCCTACTAACAGTATACAAGAGTTCTGATTTCTCTATATCCTTGCCAACACTCATTATCTTTTTTTTTTTTTTATAATAGCCACACTAACAGGTGTGAGATGCTATCTCATTTTGGTTTTGATTTGCATTTCCCTGGTGATTAGTGATGTCGAGCACTTTTTCATATACCTAGTGGCCAATTGTGTGTCTTTTTTTGAAGAAATATCTATTCAAGTCCTTTGCTCATTTTAAAATCAGGTTATTTGTTGTTTTTTTTTTCAACTGGGTTGTAGGAGTTCCTTATATATTTTGGATATTAAGCTCTTATCACATATATGGCTTGCAATTCTTTTTCTCTAATTCCATAGTTGCTTTTTCACTCTGTTGATTGTTTCCTTTGCTGTGCGGAAGCTTTTTAGTTTAATGCAGTCCCACTTGTCTATTTTTGCTTTTGTTGCCTGTACTTTTGATGTCATATTCAAGAAATCATTTGCAAGACCAATATCAAGATTTCCCCCTACATTTTTTTCTAGGAGTTTTATAATTTAAAGTCTTATATCCATTTAAGTCTTTAATCCATTTTGAGTTGATTTTCTATATAGTATAAGGGTCTAGTTTCATTCTTTTGCATGTAAATATCCAGTTTTCACAGCACTATTCATTGAAGAGACTATCCTTTCCTCATTTTGTATGGTTGGCACTCTTATTGAAGATCAGTTGACTATATATGTGGAAGTTTATTTCTGGTCTTTCTATTTCATTTCATTGGTCTGTATTTCTGTCTTTATGCCAGTACTATACTGTTTTAATTACTGTAGCTTTGTAATATATTTTGAAATTAGGAAGTGTGAGGCCCCCAGCTTTTTTCTTCTTGCTCAAGATTGGTTTGGCTATTCAGAGTCTTTTATGGTTACATATAAATACGCATTTTTTCCAACCACACATGGAGGATTCTCTAGGATAGATCATGTGTTAGGTAACAAAATGAGTCTTAAAAATTTTAGGATGACTGAAATCATACCAAGTATCTTTTCTGACCACAAAGGAATGCAACTAGAAATCAACAGAAGAAACATTTAAAAATTCACAAATACGTGGAAATTAAATAACACACTTCTGAACAACCAATGGGTCAAAGAAGAAATCAAAGGGAAACCAGAGGCAGGTGTGGTGCATGCCTGTAATCCCAGCTACTTGGGAGGCCAAGGAGAAAGGATTGCTTGAGCTTAGGAATTCAAGCTCAGTCTGGGCAACATAGTGAGACCTCATCTCAAAAAAGGCAGGTGGGAAGGGGAGTAAAAAATATCCTGAGACAAATGAAAATGAAAATACAACATGCCAAAACTTATGGAATGCAGCAAAAGCAGCACTAAGAGGGAGGTCTTTAGCTAATCATGCCCTAGTTTGGCTTTAGCTGTGATGGATCTTCTCTCAATGAAGAATGTATGACTCTCTCTAATTTTTTAAAATAATTTCAAAATTTATTTATCTTCTCCCAGATGACAGCTTTTCTTAGGACCGTAAGTTTGAAAGGGATCTTAAAGAGTATCATATGAGTCCATCTTCCTATCTGAAACATAAATTTCTAAATATTTGATGGGTGACATTAAGCCTTGGTTTACCGCTTCATGCAGGAACCCAATCTATTGTCAGACAGTTGGCATCAATGGAAAGCACTTCCTTATTATTGATTTCATATTTGCATCTAACTTCTGCCTATAGATTTTAGTTCTTTTCTCTAGAGTAAGACATTACACACACGCGCGCGTGCACGCGCGCGCACACACACACACACACATTCTCATATTCTTTCTTTAGTTTTCCAGGCAAAACATTCCCAACTTCGCTGTCTAGCTGACTATTTTTACCCTTATCTTTGTGCTTCTCCAGATAATAGTTTGTCAATGTCTCTCTTAAAATATTGTTCAAAAAACAGAACGTAGTAGCCCAGGTGTAGTCTAAGCAGTACAGAATACTGGCCATTGACCAGTCACTCCTTTGATCTGGACTCCATGTTCATATTAATTCAGCCAAAAATTGGGCTAGCTGTCGTTTTAGCAGCCACATCCCACAGTTAAGGCCAAGGCCAACTAAAACCCTTGGGTCTTTAAAAATAACAGTTATTATTGTATTACATCACTCTTATAATTTTCTTAGGCAATTGACTTTTTAAAAATATAAATGGAAATTCTGGTAGTTAAAATGTCATCTTGTTGATTTTGCTCCTTGTTCCAGATAAAGTGATCATTTTGATTCTTTGCTTGCCACCTGTAATATTACCTAATTGTTAGTTTTCTAAGCTATCAGCAGATTCCACCAACATGTTTTCTATATCTTTATTGGAGTCTTCTTTGTATTATCACTCCTAGTACGAGTGTATGGCTCATAGTAGGTTCAAGACTGTGGACTGGTAAACTGGTAAATAGGGCAAAGCCTGGGCCACAGTCCTAGACCTGGTCACTAAACATCTTCCAGTTTAACTTCCATAATTTATTGGTCCACCTTCATTTGATTTTTTTTTTCTTTTTTTTGTTGTTGTTTTTACCTTTATTTTTTTGAGACAAGGTCTTGCTATGTTGTCCAGGCTGGTCTCAAACTCTTGGGCTCAAATAGTTCACCTGTCTCAGCCTCCTGAGTAGTTGGGACTACAGGCATGAGCCACTGTGCCTGATTAGGTTTTTCATATAACGCTGAGTTATAGGAAGATTCTATATTCATGCTTCTGGGAAAAGATTTTAAACAGGGGTCAGGTGTGGTGGCTCACGCCTGTAATCCCAGGACCTTGGGAGGCTAAGGCAGGTAGTCCACTTGAGGTCAGGAGTTCGAGACCAGCCTGACCAACATGGTGAAACCCTGTCTCTACTAAAACTACAAAAATTAGCTGGGTGTCGTTGTGCGCACCTGTTGCCCCAGCTACTCTGGAGGCTGAGGCAGGAGGATCACCTGAGCCTGGGAGGCAGAAGTTGGAGTGAGCTGAGATCGCACCACTGCAATCCAGTCTGGGTGACCGAGCAAGACCCTGTCTAAAAAAAAAAAAAAAAAAAGATTTTAAAGAGGCACCTTGACATTCTAATACCAATATTTCAATGTGTAAGCTACTTAACTCTCAGTTACTTTCCTTTTAGTTCATTCCTGTCTATTATTGGAGTATTTTACTAATCTTCCCACCTCTACTAGGTCATGAACTTCTTTTAAGGTAAGGATCATATCTTAGTAATTTTTGAAATTCCAAAACTTTTGAGCAGCATTCAGCAAGTACTGTTTATTTTGACATTTATTGCATTCATGTGCTAGCCACCGTGATAGACACATACAAACATAAGTCAGACACAGTCCTTGCCCTTGAGAATTTTATGGTTTAGAGAGGGAGTTGTAAAATCCAACTGCTTAAGTGTGAACTTTGGCTCTACTACTTACTAGCTGGTGACCTTGGGGAAATTACTTAACCTCTCTCTGCTTGAATTGCTGTTAAATAGTGCTAAATAATAGAGCCTACCTCAGAAGATTGTTGTGAAGAGGGTAGACACACAAACAATTTTAATGTAATGTGGTGAGAGCTAAGATGAAAGATTTGGACGGGGAGCTCAAAGGAGAGGCACTCAGCTCAATTTAAGGGTCTTCAGGGGAGGCTTCCAAAAGATGAAAGCTGAAAAGAATTATAAAGGCCTAGTAAGAGCCAGATGACAAAAGATTGGATGAGCATTTGAAGAGGAAGAAACAGAATGAGCAATGGTCCCAAAGGTAGGAAGTGACATGATATGCTCAGGTAACTATCATCAGTTGTGAACATCTAGACTCAGTGATGACAGTGTCCATAGATAAAACTGGAAGACAGCTGGGGCCAGGTCATGGGAGGCCTTCTCTGTCCCTTCAGCCAGACGGCTGCTCCTAAACCCCTCTATAGAGAAATTCTAAAGTTGCAACTGGGTAGGAAACTGCTGAAGTGATAAATTCCCATTGTGCCCGTGATAAGACGTGAGGAATGGAAGGGAGAGAGATGTTGAAGATTGCTCCCAGGTTGTTGACTGGAGTGAACAGATGCAATCAGTTACTGAGAGTTTACCACATGCCATTCACTCTGCTGGGCACTGACCATATAAAGGTAGATGAAATATGGTCCCAGCCCTCAGGGAGCATATAATCTATTTCATTTAGACATTTAGCCCTTATTCCTCTGATTATTAGAGCCTAACATATATAAGGATGTAATAAAAGACTGTTAAATAACTTGCAGAGATCAGTACATATTATGTCTGTACACTGGAGCCAAATGAGTTGTGGTAGGAGTCAAATGTTTTGCATTGCCATTTATGGGCTCTGGATACGTAATTTTGGGGCTCAGAGGAGAAATCTAGGGTGAAAATATAGAGATTGGTAGTACTGATAGTTGAAGTCAAGGATGTGAGTGGTATCATTCAATGGGAGTATCAAGAGTGAAGGAGTCTGGGCTCGGAGGCGCACACCTGTAGTTCCAGCTACTCGGGAGGCTGAGGTGGGAGGATCACTTGAGATGAGGAGTTCAAGACAGCAACGCTCTATGATCATGCTACTGCACTCCAGCCTGGGTGACGTAGTGAGACCTCACCTCTTAAAGAAAATTTAAAAAGAAGGAGACGGCAAAATCCTACAGTATTTATTCAGCACCATAGGAGTGGGCAAATAAAGAGAAGCATCCCCTCCCCACCAAAGCGTAGAGACCAGAGAAACAAGGAGAATGGATAAAGAGGGAAAAATACCTTTAAATCTAGGGAAAAGAGACCTTAAATGTGAATTTCAAAGTGGAAGGAGTACTTTCAGTCTCTGAAAAGATGTCAAGCAAGATGAAGATTGAAAGGAATTCACTGGATTTAGTGACAAAGAGATAATTGATGATCTTTGCAGAGGGTTTCAGAGTCCTGGGGGCGGAAGCCAAGCTAGAGTGGGAAGTGATGAAGAAAAATGAGTGTAGATCGTTCTTTCAAAAAATTTGTCTGTGAAAGAATGAAGATAGAAGAGGATGTAGAGTCAAGAGAAGTTTGGTGGTGAGTGTGTATGTGTGAGTGTGTGTGTGTGTGTGTGTGAGTGTGTGTGAGTGTATGAAAATATATGTGTGTGTGTGTTTTAACTGGTAGAGTTAAGCATTTCTGGAAAGAGCCAGAAAAGAGAAAGGTTGAAATAAAGGTGATTAGAGACAACCTATAGAGGGCAAGGGAATACAACAGAAGAGACTCTTTAGTCAGGAGGGAGACCCCTCCTTTACTCTGATATGGATGGGAGAAGGAAGCAAGGGTAGCTTTGCTTGCTGGTAAGTGGGTAGTGCACAGTGCCGGAAGTTTAACCTTGGCATCTATTTCCTCTGTGAGGTAGGAAGCAGATATCTGCAGGAAGTGTAAGGATGGAGGAATAGGAGGCTTTAGATGAGGGTGGAGGGAGGGTGGGCTTAAAGGTCTGGAGCCAGCCAAGCATGGTGGTTCGTGCCTGTAGTCCTAGCTGCTCAAGAAGCTGAGGCAGGAGGATTACTTGAGTCCAGGAGTTCGAGGCTATAGTAAGCTAGGATTATGCCACTATACTACAGCCTGGATAATAGAGTGAGACCCTGTCTCTAAAAGAAAAAAAAAAGAGTCTGGAGCTTAAATTAGATGAGAGTGAGGGAACATGAACGATCTTGAGAAGGGATCTACTATGCTAGCATACTTGAATTAGATATTGTTCTAGATAGTGATAAGACCCAAGAAATATCCTCAAGAAAGGGTGATTAAAGTGAGATGAAGCGGTCTGCCTCTTTCTTCACAATATTCCTAGTATCTAATACAATACCTGGTACATAGTAAGTCCTCAATATGTATTTGTTCAAAAACTGAATAAAAATTCATTATTTTCTGCTTTCCAGTATATTACTCCAATTTCACTCTTTTACATATTCATAACCGTGGTAAATGCTCTAAAAGAAAATAACTTCCTAGGAGTCCTGATCTAGTCTGGGATTGGGGGTCAATACGTTTTCCTCAGGAAACAAAATTTAAGGGAACATGGGAAGAATCAGCAGGAGAGAGTGAGGAGATGAGACGTGGAGGGAGCCTCACCAGGGACAAAACGTCTGAGTATCTTGAGATGAGAAAAAGCTGCAGGTGTTCCAGCTGGGTAGTGTTGGGGGAGGAGAGGGATGGGGCTGAAGGGGAGGGGGACCATATTATGTGAGGTCCAGTATGGGCTCATTCATGATGCATGTTGTGACCCATGAGACTTGCAATGGGAAAAATTGACTTATAATTGTTGTTAGCTTATAAGCATTACTAGGAATTAATATTATGGAGATGTAATTCTACACAGTGAGATTTGAAAGCTGAAAGATTATATTTGTCTAAAATATCTCCTCCAGTACACTGCTACTTCCCTTCTACATAGCCTTATTCCTTTGGATTAAACAAAGCAAGTGTGGCAGTCTTCCAGAAGCCACTACTAAAATGTACTTAGTTTACCTGGAGAAAAAGCCTCTCCTTCCTCTCTGCTAGTCTGATTTTTTTCCATTGGCTTCATGATTGGTGTCTTAGTTTGTTCTAGCTGCTATAACACAGTACCTTAGACTGAGTAATTTATTAAGTAATAGAAATTTATTTCTCACAGCTGTGGAGGCTAGGTTCAAGGTCCAGGAGTCAGCAGATTCAGTGTCTGGTGACGGCTCGCTCTCTGCCTCATAGATGTGTCTCTTGCTGCATCCTCATGGGATGGAAGACGGGGAGGGGTCTCTCTACAGCTTCTTTAATAAGGGCACTAATCTCATTCATGAGAGCTCCACCCTCACCACCTCATCACCTCCCAAAGGTCCCATCTCTTAATATCATCACCTTGGGAGTTAGGTTTCAACACATGAATTTTGAGAGGACACATACATTCAGACCATAGCAATTGGGTTAATCAGGTATTTGCATAGGGGAGAGATAAGCTTCAATGAATGGAATGCGAAGAAAGCAAAGAACAGAGCAGTAACTTTTGGGGGATGATAGGGATGGGAGGCTCAGATAGGTAAGTATTGTGAAGGAGATTTTAAATCTTGGGTTGTCTTAGTAAAGCTCAGGTCCCAGGGGATACTTGTTTCACAATTTTGTCCTGTATGTAAACTCTAAACCCCCAATTTTTTTTTTGCCAAGATAAAGAATTAGCTGCATGCCCCAAGATCAATCTTGGAGGACCTGTTTTGAATTGGTGTGTGGATTTCCATGTGTGTACTGTGTATACGTGTGGATGTGTATGTATATCTGGATGTATATCTGTTGCCTGGGGCAGGAGACTTCTGTGGAAATTAAAAGCAGAGGCTCAGACTGCTGATATAAGTGTCCACAAGGATAACGATCAGGACAGAACAGAAGCCAGAGTTTAGAAATAGAAAACTGGTGGGGATTGGATGACCTTGAGTATTTATTTTCCCACTGCACCACACCCTCCATCCCCTAGGGCTGGTGAATTACAATCCAGAAATGCCATCTCTTCTGACTGCTTCTCCTTGAGGGATGGAGGATAGTGTGAGTCTAAAGGTAGGGTCCTGACCTGAAGAGTTGCTTGGTGGCATGATATCCAGCCTAAGCAATTTATTATAATAGTCTGGTGCTTGGTGCTTGGATCTCTCCACCCTAGTGCTTGTCCCTTCCCCTCTCCTTGAGCTCACTGGATGTTGACACAGACTGTTTTTTTCCATTACAAATGCTGAAACAGAATAGCTGATACCATCAGAGAAATATATACTCACAAGCCAAAGTAATGAGACATCACAGAAGTACAGTTACTTCAAAATAAAGCCACAACTTGGATTATAGATGCCACCAGAAGCAAATATTTTAGATCAGATGGTTAACAAAATTAACAAATATAAAATGAGCATAATAAACAATGTTTATTAATCTAATTTTGTTTTACTAATAACAGGATTTACTTTGAAAATCATATATGAAAATAGTGCTATAGTGTATAAAAATAGTGTGGGATTTGTTCTAAAATAAATATACAAAACTTTAGATAAGCAGAAAATTCAGAAACCAGTCTCACTCTGTTATCCAGGCTGGAGTGCAGGGGCATGATCTTGGCTTACTGCAACCTCCTCCTCCCAGGTTCAAGTGATCCTCCTGCCTCAGCTTCCCCAGTAGCTAGGACTACAGGTGTGTGCCACCATGCCCAGCTAATTTTTGTATTTTTAGTAGAGATGGGGTTTCACCATGTTGGCCAGGCTGTTCTCAAACTCCTGACCTCAGGTGGTCTACCAGCCTTGGCTTCCCAAAGTGCTGGGATTACAGACATGAGACACCGTGCCTGGCCATATATGGAATTTTGATTTAGAAGCGGTATGGCAGATCAATGGGGAAAGGAGGGACCATTCAATAAATGGACTTGTAAAAAATGGTTATCTAGGCCAGGTGCAGTGGCTCACACCTGCAACCCCAGCAGTTTGGGAGGCTAAGATGGGTGGATCACTTGAGCCCAGGAGTTCCAGACCAGCCTGGGCAACATAGTGAAACCCCACCTCTACAAAAAAATTAGATGGACATGGTGGCATGTGGCCTGTGGTCCCAGCTACTCAGGAGGCTGAGGTGGGAGGATTGCTTGAGCTTGAGAAGTCAAGGCTGCAGTGAGCTGCGATTGCACCACTGCTCTCCAGCCTGAGTAACAAAGCAAGATCCAGTCTCAAAAAAAAAAAATCTGTATGGAAAAAATGACATTGATCCCTACCTCATACCATATATAAAAATAAACACATAAATTAAGTACTTAAATGTTAAAAGTAAAATTTTATAAATTTTATTAGAAAATATATGTCTTTCTGACTTTGGGCTAGGGAAGAATATATTAAGGACACAAAAAACCCTCCAACCATAAGAGAAAATATTAATGAATCTGATTATATTAAAATCAATAACTTCTGAAAATCAAATATGAGATCCATAAATGTGAGACTCAAGGAAGGGAAGGTAGATAAATGAATTGAGGGGAAGCTCACAGGTGGTTGTATGATTGTTAATATTCTAGTTCTTATATTGGGTGGTTGGCTTACAAGTATTCATATTTTTATTCATAATAAGCAAATATATAAATAAGTACAAAAGTATACATAAATAAAAACAAAAGGGTGCTAAGCATGTACCAATGAAAACAGTGTGTCACGAATCAAAGATAATCTGTGCACTTGAGAAGAAAACATCAACTATCCCAACCATATTTTGTTTTTACTATTAGTTATCATTAATCTATACAATAATCCTACTTTTGATTACTACTATAATCCCCTTTTTACAGATGAATCAAAGCTTAGTGAGTTAATGTAACTTGCTCAAGTCCATGAAGCTAGCATATGATAGAATCAAGAATTTGAAGTCTCATCTGTTTGACTCTAGGGCCTAGGTCTCAACAATTAGGTTTAGACCCCAGTCACTTAAGACCATTTTGTTCATGAAGGTACCCACTAAGAGCAATTGTTGCTGAGGATAACAGTCTCTAAATATGTGAGGTAAAAGTTGACCTAACATTTGAATGTTTTGCCACACAAAGTGTGCCTTAGCAACTTGAGGAATTTACATGTGTGTCATAATGGAAAAGCTGTGTTAAAATGAAGTCACACATATACCATTGAGTAATAAGAATCTGAATGCAAGAGAGCTCAAGTAAGAAATGTCATGCACTGTTGGATCAAGAGTGATTCACTCCTGGAGTCTGCACAATGTTCCTCTTCCATATGCCCACGCAGGAATGTAAAGATATAAAGAGAACGTTCACAAACTTTTCTAGCGGTTGTGAATTTGCTACACACCTAATGAATTCTGCTTTGTGACCTCACTAAAGCACCTTTGTTTCTTAGTTCTTTAAAGAACATCAAATGTAAGTCCCATGCCCCCTCTACTGGTCAGCCTCATTTTGTCATAAATGTTTTTCTAAATAAGCATCCATCCGTCCATCCATCCCTGTGAACAAAGATGCTTATTTCTAGTGCCCTGAGTCTTTCTGGAGAGGAGAGTTGGCAGTGGGAAAGAGAGAAGAGTATATATATTTTTGTGTGTGTGAAGAAGATAAAATGTCACCAAGAATCTGGCTTGTGGGCAGATGCCATATAACCGAACTTATACTATAACTTTGGAGGAATAAGACTGGAGGTGTGGAGATCAGTTTTAGAGGCAGCATCTGTAGCCTTTGCTTTATACCCAAAAGTAAAAATTAAAAATAATCTGTTAATTTTCTTCAATTCATCATCCAATTAAATTTATTAGGTACTCTTACAGAGGTCTTATTGTGTATATCTCTATCCACTTCCCCTAAAAGTGGTGCTCTCCTCTCCTTCCTGTGTTTACATGTCAGATCTATTCATCAGAGTAAAATGAGGACTTTTGACGGCAGAAATCACATTTAATTTTCTGTCAGGTTCAGCCCCCAACTCCCAAATAGTGCATACCACATGGTAAATAACAATTATGCTACTTAGCTACCCCTCTCAAATTGCCACGTAAGAACAGAAAACATCCCCATTCAGTAGCCCAAGGAAATCCAAATCAAAAGGATAAAAGAAGATGCTGACCACGTACCAGAAGACTAAATACAGTAATTTTATTGTTGTGCCCATAATCACTATTTGACCAGAAACATTTCAGGATATGTTGATTCTAAGATGTTGGAGTTCAATGATCAGGTTCAGAAAACATCTATTAAAATGACTTCCCTTTTCCTCTACCTCTGAACCTCCAAATCCCTAAACACTGAAGAGGGCTAAGCAATATGGTTCTTTTATTCTTTTCAACTCACATAATACTTGACCACAAAACCCTGACAGTAATATAGAAGCAACTTTGAGCATCAGGAGGTGAGACACAAGGCAGCCAGCTTATATGGGCAAGGAGCCAGGAGCCTTGAGTTCTGCTCTTGTATCCACCATGTTGTAGCTAGCTAACCAGGGGAGAGTCACTTCATTTTAGTTTGTGTCTCAGTTTCTGATATGGTCAGGCTTTGTGTCCCCACCCAAAACTTATCTTGAATTATAATCTCCATCATCCCCATGTGTCAAGGGAGAGAACAAGTGGAGATAACTGAATGATGGGGGCAGTTTCCCCCTTGCTGTTCTTGTGATAGTAAGTGAGTTCTCATGAGATCTGATGGTTTTTTTGTTTGTTTGTTTGTTTGTTTGTTTTGTTTTGTTTTGTTTTACGAGATGGAGTATCGCTCTGTCACCCTGGGCTGGAGTGCAGTGGTACGATCTTGGCTCACTGCAACCTCCACCTCCTGGGTTAAAGTGATTCTCCTGCGTCAGTCTCCCAAGTAGCTGGGACTACATTTCACCATGTTGGTCATGCTGGTCTCGAACTCCTGACCTCAGATGATCCACCCACCTCGGCCTCCCAAAGTGCGGGGATTAGAGGCATGAGCCACCGCACCTGACTGAGATCTGATGGTTTTATAAGGGGCTTTTCCCCCTTCGCTTGGTATAAATTAGTTTTGGGCAGTTCTTAATAGCAGTATGAAATGGACTAATACAGTTTCCTTATTTGTAAAGTAGTGATAATCATATCTGCTTTATATACTAACTTCACTGGTTAAGTAGGTAAGTATTGTAACTCTGAATGCTCTCTGGAGCAGTGAGGGGTGGGGCTGGGATGTCAACCCACTTTCCCTTTTCCATTATACATTCATATTCTGAAGACTTCAGACTGTCCTCAGACTGGGACAGGTGAAAACTGCCCGGACTTAGAAGGCCCAGCATATCACAAACCACCCACAAACCCCCAATCCACATGCACATTATTAAAGAGCACATGACCCCCTCTCTCAGTTTGGCATTCAGCACTGACACAGCATGGCCATAAGCCTAAATGTCTACTCTTACCACTAACATTGATTAGGCCCCAGGAAACATTCTCCACATCTCTTGCCTTATGTCCTCAAAACAGCAGGTGGCTGCATCTGAATGCCATAAAGGCTTGCAGGTTGGACCTGGTGGGGTGGCTCATGCCTGTAATCCCAGCACTTTGGAAGGCTGAGGCAGTCTCAGAACACCTGAGGTCAGGAGTTCAAGACCTGCCTGGCCAACATGGTGAAACCCCATCTCTACCAAAAACACAAAAATTAGCCAGGCATGGCGGCATGTGCCTGTAATCCTAGCTAGTCGGGAGGCTGAGGCAGGAGAATTGCTTGAACCTAGGAGGTGGAGGCTGCAGTGAGCCGAGATCGTGCCACTGCACTCCAGCCTGGGTGGCAGAGTGACATTCTGTCTCTAAATAAATAAATAAATAAATAAAAATAAAGACTTGCAGTCTGTGGTATCCTCATTTTAAAATTACGAATTTTAATTTACATTTTGCCTTTTAATTTTAATAGATGCTTTTGAATATTTTAGAAAATATAACTTTTGACAATATATGAAAACAATTTCACATTAAAATTTTATATTTAGATTATACTTTTGATAAAATATAAAATTTTATACAGCTTGAATATACTTATATTTTAATTTTAATCTTTTTTATAACTACTGTTGATAAAACACAAATTATTTGAAAATCTTGATTATTACAGCTTAACTGGGCCAGGCATGGTGGCTCACACCTGTAATCCCAGCACTTTGGGAGGCCGAGGTGGGAGGATTGCTTGCCTGGGCAACATAGCAAAACCCTGTTTCTACAAAAAAATTTACAAATTAGCTGGGTGTGGTGGCATGAACCTGTGGTCCTAGCTACTCAGGAGGCTGAGGTGAGAGGATTACTTGAGCCCAGGAGTTCAAGGCTATAGTGAGTTGTGATTACACCACTGCACTCCAGCATGGGTGACAAAGTAAGACCCTATCTCTTAAAAAAAAAACCCAAACAACTAGTGATTTTGCTAAAATAAAAAACAAACAAACAAAAAAATAGATACTTCATAAGTAGATAGAATACAGATTTTTTTTAAAAAGGCAAACCACTTTTAAGAGTATGAATTCTACCTCAGAGCAATAGAAATCTATCATATAAGTGATTTCTAAATCTGGGTTTCTTAAATGGGGTTACAAGAGGTATGTCATGATTTGGGAGGGGAAGGGATTTCTCAAAGCCCTTGTTAAGCATACTGCATGTTCTGGAATATCAATTGCCCTTTGAAACTTCTGTTTCTTTAAGAAAAACAGAGTAGGTTGTGGGACTTGAATGAATATTTAAGATAAACACAGGACTTTGGAAAAATTTTGCATTTCCCAATAATTTTGCTTTGGGTCACTTTCCCAGGGCATTGAGTGCACACCAGGGTGTGTGTATGTGTGTGTGTGTGTGTGTGTTGTGTAGTTTTCATTCTTCTCTGTCAGTACTTCAGTGGAAAAGTTTAGGAAGCACTGGAAGAAATAATAAACAACTTACCAGGACAAGAAGAGTTCAGATTAGTATGCCTAGGAAAGGATTGAAAAAAGACAGTTCCTAATGGCCGGGTGCAGTGGCTCACACCTGAATACCAGCACTTTGGGAGGTTGAGGTGGGCTTAATTCCAAGAGTTTGAAACCAGCCTGTGCAACATAGCAAAACCCCATCTCTATAAAAAAATTCAAAAATTAGCAGGGTGTGGTGATGCATGCCTGTAGTCCCAGCTACTTGGGAGACAGAGAGGAGGATCTCTTGAGCCCAGGAGGTTGAGGTTGAGGCTGCCGTGAGGTGTGATCACACCACTCACTGCACTCCAGCCTGAGCGACAGAGCAAGACCCTGACTCAAAAAAAAGAGCGTTACCTTCATTTGAAAAGGCATTACACCATGTTGCCAGCTTAATTGATTGTTTTTGTGTATGCTACTAATGAGACCAAATCAATCATTCTGTCCCTGCGTGGACTGGTTAATTGAGCTCTTTTTCTTTGCTAAGATGTCCCAACCTCGGCCAGCCTTGCTGGTGTGTAACTGCTTGGTCATTAGCAAGAGTGCAGGAGAGAATGTGGAAAGCACGGCACAATCTAACAGTGCTTTGGAAAAACAACTAAACAGATGTTTCCACTAACAGTGGATAAGAAGCACTTCCTTCCTACAGATCTGTGCTCAGTTCTCTGCATACAGATCTGAGTTCTCAGTTCCACCAAGGTATACTGTGAAAAAGGAGTGAGTTTCATCTCCTTTTCTGTCCCTCTTTGTTCTATTTTCTTCTGCAACATGGGAGAGGTAATACTAGAGAGAAGAGTCAGAGTGCTGAGGCAGGAAAAAAGAAACAAATATGAGGGGTTAGTGTCCTGATGCTGGTCCTGTTTAGGGCACTAAGTAGCTATGGACCTTAGATGAAGTCTGCTGAACTTTTCTGGGCCTCCTTTTCCTCATTTGTAAAATCAGAGTTTTGGTTTAGATGATCTCTTAGGTTCCTTCGAAATCCAATATTCTGGATTATTTTGAACATTTTCCTGCAAAGTTTTCCTTTACTTTTGTAACCCCCTAATATGCAAACTTAATGACATTCAAAAATGGTTTACTGAGATGGCTCTCAGGAAACTTCTTAGGGTCAACAAGTTCCAAGCTTCTCAAAATAGAAGGATTATACCTTCTAAATAGGATTACATCAGAGTCCTGATTTTGAATTAGAAATATTGATATAATGAATGATGTGTATTGAAAAGATAATTTCCTAGTTCTCTCCCCTGAATAGGCCTAGAAATAGAGATCAAACTGGAGGCAACAAGCACTCCTAGCTCCCAGACAGAGATCTCTGTTTACTAGTTTTCTCTAAAAGTAATCAAGACATATAGTGGATACTGTGGTTTGCCACCCAGATTCTCCATTCAGAACTGAGGCCTGGGATGCTGGAACAGTGGTGACTGTTGGCTGTCCCTGAATCACTCTCTGGGCATTGTCTTAAACCAAGGTTTCTTAGTCTCAGCACTATTGACATTTTGGACTGGATAATTCTTTGTTGTTGGGGACTGTTCTGTGCATTAGAAGATGTTTAGTAGAATCCCTGGCTTCTACCCACTAGATACCAGTAGCACCCTACCCATGGCTGTGACAACCAAAAATGTCTCCAGGCATTGCCAAATGTCTCTGGGGGACAAATTGCCTTGATTGAGAACCACTGCCATAACATGAAGAGAGTCACCTCACCTAAGGTTATAACATTCTCCCCAGAGGCAGCCCATATCTAATGACTGGTTAATGTGGATTATAAAGGTCAGGCTCTCTTGCCTCAAGGCAGGACATCTTACAGGGCTAGACCATCTCCAGTGTTCTCTGTGGATTTGGCTGTGACTCTACTGTGGTTCCACTGCTTTCTCTGCCCAGTCCTACTTTTGCCCCTCCCCCAAAGGTGTTAATTCTAAGTGCAGTCCCTTAATTGCTTGTAAATATTCAACTCAGAGTCAATTTCCTGGAAGAACCCAACTTGAGACAGGTCTTCTTAGAGAAATGGCTGATTCCAGGTTTTAAACAGAAGATATGCCAGATAAACTTGGAACATCTTGTGATACCAGAAAGCAAGGAAGCAAGCTATGAAAGATTACTAGGATCATGTCAAAAGGACAGGAGTTAATTTACATACTCTCTCCTTGGCCACAGGTGTTCAAAGACGAACATCTATAATGACTGATGCTTAAATTCATGACATAAAGATTTTTAAGAAGTCATTGGTCACTTTGAAGAATGCAAGGAACTATCTCTTAATTTTAAAAACTGGTAAACAGAATAAGCATTTTTTCCTGTCTTTCCTATATTGCCTATATCAGATAACCAAACAATTGATGAAGGGGAAGACTCAAGTTAATAAAAAAGAAAGGATAGAAGTAGAATATCACCATTTTGCAGTCTTCAAAGAGGTAAGGACCTCTTTCAAAGAAGCAATGATCATCAGTGACTAAGAACAGCAGAAAAAGAAACAATTGGATGTCATAGACCTCCTGCTAGACACTACCACAGTGCAGTGGTCTTGTGGGGAGTGTTGGGAACAGTTGCTGCTCTTACTTCTGGCATCAACTGCAAGTTTGGGGATTCTCAAAACCACACAGTTTTGATAATTTGCTAGAAGTACTTGAAGTCACTAAAAGTTGTTATCCTACTGGTTATGGTTTATCACAACTAAAGGATACAGATTAAAGGTAGTCCAGGAAAAAAAATCATGTAAGGCAAAGTCTAGAAAAGTTCCATATATGGATGTTCCAGTTATCTTCTCCCTGTGGAGTTGTATGCACCATTACTTTCCCATTATCAGTGTATGACAATGTGCACAGATTATTGCCAAGCACCTGAGCCTTCCTGTCCAGATATTTATTTGGTTGGCTGCCCACATGACTCCTCCATCTCCAGCCCCTCCAGAGCTGATTGCTGAGTATGTGTGACCCAAACCTCCCACTCTGTATCACAACATTACACTATCCAGTACTATCCAAACAAAACCACTCCTATCATGAAACTCCAAGGGTTTAGAAATTACACCCCCAAATAGAGGGCAAAGGCCAGACCCCTTTTTGGACAAGATTATAGGCTTTTCTACACATCTTGCAAAACAAACAAACAAAAAAGATTGAGCCTGAATCTGATTAAGCCTTGAGATTCAACTAACAATTTACAGGAAACATAGGGATAAAGAAACTTTTAAGTGATACCATAGCAAATTCAGGCCAATTGACCTGGTATCTTTAACAAAAAGTTGCAAGAGGAAAAAGGGGATGGAAGAGAAACCTATAAATTAAAGTAGAATTAAAATACATATTGCTCAGTTGCAATGTATTGTACCATATTTGGATCCTGATTTAAATAATGAAGTTGAAAATACTCAGAATTAGGGTAATGTGAACTCTGGTTGAATATTTTATGATGTTAAGGCATTGATTTTTGCATTAGATAGTTGTTATTATGATCACGTTTAAAGATCACAAAAAGAATCTTCATCTTTTAGAGATTCATACTGAAATATTTACAGATGAAATGAGATAATGTGTGGGATTTGCTTCAAAATAACCTGGGGATGAGTTGGTAGTGGGTGGGGTTTTGGATGGAATGAGACTAGCCATGTGCTGTAAGAAAACAAAAAAATTGGGTTGTATGTTAGTTCACATGTTCACGCTTTCCATTTTGAAAAATGTAAAATGTATATGTGATAGAGCCTGTGGGACTCAGGAGGCCTTCACTGAGCCTTGCTTTTCTGCTAAGGTACTTGTGTGCAATAGACTGTTCTTATTTGTTCACCTCTTCACTTTCTCTGGGCCTTTGAGGGAGCAGATGTTGATTATTTCAGTTGAAAGCTGGAACTAGTATGCATAGTGGTTGAGGCTATACAGTTGTTGTGAAGAGATATAGATGCATACACAAGATAATGGATATGCTTTGTCTATTGATTTTTCTTAATTTTTTTTTTTTTAATAGAAATGGGGCCAGTGTTGCCCAGGCCAGTCTCAAACTCATGGACTCAGGCCATCTGCTTATGTTGGCCTACCCAAAGTGCTGGGATTACTGGTGTGAGCCACTGCACCTGGCCCCATTTATTTTTTAAGAGAAGCATTATAGTTTTACTAAGATGGTAAACTTAATGTGGATAAACATTATCTTGTAATATTCTGGTAAGATCAATATATTTTGAAGTTAAAATTTAAAGCCTCATGTTTGCCATTTAAGGATATATGTTTATTTTTGTATGTTTAAATGCATTTTGTATGCCTAAATAGTGGAATATTAAATTTATAGAGCAAAGGGAATTTTAAGTGATAAGGAGGAGAAAGCCAAGTATTTCAGAAGAACGTTGAGCTTTGAGGATACGATCTCAACTTGTTAATACTAACAAGCCTATTCGTCCATTTTCACACTGCTATAAAGAAATGCCTATGAGGCCGGGCATGGTGGCTCACACCTGTAATCCCGGCACTTTGGGAGGCCAAGGCAGGTGGATCACCTGAGCTCAGGAGTTCAAGAACAGCCTGGACAACACGGCGAAACCCCATCTCTACAAAAAATACATAAATTAGCCAGGCATGGTAGCATGCGCCTGAAGTCCCAAGCTACTCAGGAGACTGAGCAGGAGAATCACTTGAACCCGGGAGGTGGAGGTTGCAGTGAGCTGAGATTGCGCCACTGTACTCCAGCCTGGGTGACAGAGCTGTCTTGCAAAACAAAACAAAGCAAAACAAAACAAAACAAAAACAAAAGAAAGAAAAAGAAATGGAAATGCCTGAGGCTGGGTAATTTATAAAGGAAAGAGGTTTAATTGACTAACAGTTGCACATGGCCGTAGAGGCCTCAGGAAATTCACAATCATGGCGGAAGGTGAAGGTGAAGCAGGCACCTTCTTCACAAGGTGGTAGGAGGGAGAGAAGTGCTGCAAAGGGGGAACTTCCAAACACTTATAAAACCATCAGCTCTCATGAGAACTCTCTCACTAACACAAGAACAGCATGCGGGAACCGCCCCTGTGATCCAGTCACCTCCCAGCAGGTCCCTCCCTCAACACATGAGGATTACAATTTGAGATGAGATTTGGGTGGAGACATAGAGCCAAACCATACCACTAGAAATAGCAAAAAGTTATTCTGTGTGCAACTAGCAGAGATTCCAGGTTGTCACTAAAATATACTTATTTGAAGCCTGATAACATTTTGTCTGATTTTTAAATCATTTACTGAAATAATTTTTAAACAATATCTACTTCTGAAAAGACTACAATTCCTAATATTATTACACACTATTGTATATTTTCACCATAACAAAGATTGTAACTATTTCCCATATTTCGGCACTTATGATTTATACTCCCATCTTGTCTCCTTTGACAATTTTTCTTTTGTCCCCGAGATTGAGTCTTGCCCTGTTGCCCAGGCTGAAGTGCAATGGCGTGATCTCAGCTCACTGCAACCTCTGCCTCCCAGGTTCAAGAGATTCTCCTGCTTCAGCCTCCTGAGTAGCTGGGATTACAGGCGCCTGCCACCACACCCAGCTAATTTTTGTATTTTAGTAGAGACGGGGTTTTGCCATGTTGGCCAGGCTGGTCTCGAACTCCTGACCTCGTGATCTGCCCGCCTCAGCCTCCCAAAGTGTTGGGATTACAGGCGTCAGCCACTGCGCCTGGCTGACAACTTTTTAAATTGGCTTTTCTCATATTCTGAATAATAGAACTGTTAAGATATCTTTTACAACCAAACTGTCTTCTTTCTTAGACAATACCAAAGATTTATTTTCTCATTTAGTAAAAGGAGGGGTGCTGGAAGTCATTGAAAATACTTGGAATTCTCTGTATTTGTGAGAGCATTTGCCAAGCCCATAGTATGGGAACAGCTGGCAAACCAACCTCCCTAGGTCAATTATATACACAAATATACAAAGCATGTTATTAATATTAGGTCAATTATATACAAAGCATGTTATTAATATTAAAATGAACAAGTTTCAGCAATTGCAGTCTTTCAGGACGGATAGAGCATACTCAAGGTAATGTGTGAAGACTGGCATAATAACTGTTGGCAAGATTTATTCAACGTTTTCTGTTTTAAAATACCTGTATCAATTGGTTACCAAAAAATACACATTGGGATAAATTAAAAAGTCCTGGAGATCTGTCAAGGCCGTTGTTGTCTATAGGATGTTACTACTTTCAGAGCAATTGTTGATTAAATCCTTTAAAAATACTTGTACATTATGTCTCATTTTTCTTATTGTAGATACTGTTAATTATTTTGTAAATTAACCCAAGCCATCGACCAAGTCTTGTCGTCAATAGGTAGTTTCTTCTTTTCCTTTGCAATTATCTAAACACCCTTGCTATTAATCAATAAATCAATAATGGAGTCTCTGGAAGAAACATCAAAGGGATCATAACATCCCAGCCGTGGCTTCAAATAGGTTCTTTTAACTATTGACACTAACTGGAGCAGATTCATGGACACAGGCCTTTCCAGTATAAGCTGACACTGTCACCAGAAGCCCCTGGTTGGACTGTGTGACTGAGCATGTCTAGGGCCTTTTATTTAATCTAAAGCAGATGACTTTGTGATAGTAGGGTTACTTAAACCAAGATCAGGAAACAAGAATTAATGATGCAGGATGGAAAGAAATTAAGATGAAAATTCACTTGGGGCTAACCTATATTCTGTTTGGCAAATGAGAACAACACTCCTTTTCTTTCTTCCTGATCTATCACTGATTCTCGATTTAAGAAGCAAACCCTGTACGAAGTAGAACAAAACATTCTTTAAATGGTATCTCATTACAACTGATGTCTCAGAATTCAGAAAAAAATCTAGAAAATATCTTAATTAGGCATGATAAGCTCACTTTAAGAAACAAGGACTGGGCCCGGTGTGGTGGCTCACGCCTGTAATCTCAGCACTTTGGGAGACTGAGGCGGGTGGATCACTTGAGGTCAGGAGTTTGAGACCAATCCCATCTCTACTAAAAATACAAAAATTAGCCGGGCGTGGTGGCACATGCCTGTAATTTCAGCTACTTGGGAGGCTGAGGCAGGAGAATGACTTGAACCCAGGGGGCAGAGGTTGCAGTGAGCCAAAATTGACCATTGCACTCCAGCCTGGGTGACAAGAGCAAAACTCCATCCCTCCCCAATCCCCCCCCCCCCAAAAGAAACAGAGACTGTACTTGATATGTGGAAATGATGCCCATAACATCCTCCCAGGAAACTTACCTTGTACCTGCTCTCTGGCTAGTGAAATCTCAGCCTTACAGTTAGTAAAGAACGCCACTTGCTGACACAGCAGGAACATTGACAGACTTGGGGACCTCAGAGAAGGAAGGACGTCCTAGTTATGTAGTTCCTGAGGAAAAGCATGGTCCAGGCAAACAGGCAAACGGGATGCCTTTTTTCTCCTAAACCTAGAAATGGCAAACTAATTGAGAACAGCAATTCAAAATCATCTGTGAAACTGATGTGATCAAAATCTGACTAGGGGCTTTATGAAGCCTCTAGACAGAAGTTAATTCTCCAAGCCTTGGTATTTTAAGGCTTTACTTTTTAAAACCATATAGCAAAAAAATCTCCTAGTATTAATCAACACCTTTTGTGGCAACTGTATAAATTAAAGAGAAAAACCCATCAAATTAATAATATGGATCAGAAAATTTCTGAACAAACCTGTGTAGTCAGAACTATACTTCTGGCAGCCCCAGAAGGAGGGGCTAGGGAAGCAGAAATGACATCTTGCCTTGTTGCCATCTTGACTTAGCACATTATATAGCACAGTCACACAAAACAAAAAACCCATCCCTGACCCCACAAAACCCCAAACACTTGACATTCTTAAAAATACTAAAACGGGCAGAAACACTCTTAACACTTTTCTCTAAATGAAGACCATGCCCTTTTTGTAAGCTGCTACCCTAATGCAAACAATTTGATTCCTGATTGAATGGCATGAACCCAGGAGGCAGAGGTTGCAGTGAGCCGAGATCACGCCACTGCACTCCAGCCTGGGCGACAGTGCAAGACTCCATCTCAAAAACAAACAAACAAGCAAAAAACAAAAAACAACCAATTTAATTCCTGATTTTGCAATATTAATATCAACATAGGTGATAACCCTTGTAGGTAGGATAGTCATGTGAGGAACAGACTAACTGTACACTTGGTGACCTCTTGTGTTTTTCTCTAAAAACCTGCTGTGTTCTTTGTTTAGATAGCTCAGTTGTTCTGAAGTAAGATCTGCCTTACAGAGTAGTGAAAGTAAAATTATTTTCTTAATAGTTTTGTATCTGAGTTATCCTTTCACAATTGATAGTTATCAAAGCTGGGTGAAAGGTACTTCAGATCCTTTTAATTTTCTCTATAATTTTGTATATGTTCTTAAATTTCCACAATAAAAAATTAAAGTTGTAGATTGGGGCTACACTATGTATCAAAGAGATATTGTCAGTGCTTTCCTATAAAGACACAAGACTTAGTCTAATTTTAACTAGTTTCCAAACTTAAAGCCTGCATTGAGGCTGTATTCAGTTTTAAAGCACGTGCGACTAGTAGACATGACGAACCATCCCAAAGATAGTACTGCAGTTGGCAGCCTAGGAGCAAGGAAAGGTATCTTTTGTGGTTGTGTAGCTTTTCTGACCTCACTAGCGAGGTTAGAGTCCTCAATGTCAAGCAGCAGTGAAGGGAGCCAGAGTTTCCATGTTATTTGCTGCATTCAGCGTGCATGTCAAAAATAGATCCAAAAGCTATGGCAACTGAAAAATATTTGTTTTAATCAGTGTTTGGGAAACAAATGCTGGTATTTGGCTTCAGGGTTGGCTTCTTCAGCATGGATATTGGCAGATCCAATTCACAATAAAGTCCTACAGCACTTGTGTTGTTTTTTTTTAAATCCCATATGGACTTACTCTGTAAAACCTCCTGGCACATTTGCACGTTTTGGTTTCCTGGGAGGTTCCTGTTGATTTGTTTAGCTCTGGTATCATGATTATTTACTGTATGTTCCCTTGAAGTATAGGAAGAAAGAACACACTTGTTACATTTTGTCATTTACATATTTAACAAATATTTATTAATCTCCTATTGTGTGCAAGGCACTATTCTAGGCATTCTGGAAAGATACAACAATGAATCAGGCAAATGTGGCGATTTCAACTTACTTTCAACCCAGTAAGGAAGACAAATTGTGGGCCAGGCATTGAATTAGGTGCTGGGGATGCAGAGGTGAACAAAGTTCCGGACTTCATGTTGCTCCTTGAAGTTAAGACACATAAATACAGGGGTTAGAGAAGGCCTAATGGAGAAAATAACCTTGAAGTCGAGTTGTAAAGGACGAATTCGAGTTCAGACAAAGCAGAACGGGGCAGAAGGTATACTGTAAGAAAGGCAGCAGCAGAAACACATAGGGATCCTGGGATGGAAAATAACCTGTATCCAGTTTATTTGAAGATGCGGTTTCTTTGCAGAGTCTTAGAATGGACTGGACTTTGGAGATAAAGTTATAGGAACCAAACTCATAGTGGTGTTTTCTGTTTTTTTGTTTGAGATGGAGTTTCGCTCTTGTTGCCCAGGCTGGAGTGCGGCAGTGTGATCTCGGCTCACTACCTCCGGGCTCAAGTGATTCTTCTGCCTCAGCTTCCCAAGCAGCTGGGATTACAGGCGCCCACTACCAAGCCAAGCTAATTTTTGTATTTTAGTAGAGACAGGTTTCACCATGTTGGCCAGGCTGGTCTCTAACTCCTGACCTCAGGTGATCCACCTGCCTTGGCCTCTGAAAGTGCTGGGATTACAGATGTGAGTCACCGCGCCTGGTCTCATAGTGGTGTCTATAACGAAATAAATATCATGCAGACCAAAGCACCTATGTCCTATTTCCTTTGGTGTTGTTAGATCTACGCAAGAAGCTTATTTATAAGATTGCCTTTGCAATCTTGCATCAGAATTGGGGGCTAGATGCATGATTCAGAGGTTCCTGGTCTGTGATTGCTGATGCATGCATCTCTGCAATACACAGGGTGCTACCACTGGGAATAGATTGGCTAAAATTTGAGGGCCTTGTCCCTTACGTAGTGTTGGAGGCACACATTGATTGCCATATGTTTTGTTTTTTTTGGACCCCCCTACACTTGAATGTCTCCTTACCGCTTTCAGGATTGTATCAGTTAGGTTCTTGTCAGAAAACGGAATTCATCTCAGATGGTTCAGAGGAAGAGAATAGACTTTTTTCTTCTTTTATTATTATTATTATACTTTAAGTTCTAGGGTACATGTGCACAACCTGCAGGTTTGTTACATATGTATACATGTGCCATGTTGGTGTGCTGCACCCATTAACTCATCATTTACATTACGTATATCTCCTAGTGCTATCCCTCCCTCCTCCCCACTCCCCACAATAGGCCCCGGTGTGTGATGTTCCCCTTCCTGTGTCCAAGTGATCTCATTGTTCAATTCCCAACTATGAGTGAGAACATGCGGTGTTTGGTTTTCGGTTCTTGCAATAATTTGCTGAGAATGATGGTTTCCAGCTGCATCCGTGTCCCTACAAAGGACACGAACTCATCCTTTTTTATGGCTGCATAGTATTCCATGGTGTATATGTGCCACATTTTCTTAATCCAGTCTGTCACTAATGGACATTTGGGTTGATTCCAAGTCTTTGCTATTGTGAATAGTGCTGCAATACACATACGTGCGCATGTGTCTTTATAGCAGCATGATTTATAATCCTTTGGGTATACACCCAGTAATAGGATGGCTGGGTCAAATGGTATTTCTAGTTCTAGATCCTTGAGGAATCGCCACACTGTTTTCCACAATGGTTGAACTAGTTTACAGTCCCACCAACAGTGTAAAAGTGTTCCTAGAAGAGACTTTAATGAAAGTACCACTTGCAGATATATGGATAGGGTTAAGGAAGCAAACTATGGATGAGTTTGTTAGCAGCAGTAGGAAGCTGTTACCACCCTAGAAGGGGACAAGGAGAAAAAGTGGAGTTACTGGATTATAGTGAGAGCTAGAGAAAGGGCCAACTGGTGGAGACTGAACTGCAGAGGGTGGAACTACTGCTACTGATATGAAGGGAAAGCGGAAGCAATACCATAACCATTCTTTCACTACTCCTGCCCACAGCGGACCTGCTGGGCCTCTCTTGCCCAAATCGTACAGGAAACCATCTGGCAAGGGAGCTGGGTGATGCAGTCTGCAGGGGTCATCCTGCTAGGGCACAGAGCAGGTCAGAGTAGGGTAGAAAATGGATGTGAGCAGGGATTTGGTGAGAGATAGCAAATGATGAATAATCAGCCCGGGGCTGAAGTCCAAATTCCTCAGCAAGGCTTATGAATCCATTTACTGTGAAGCTCCTTGTAGCCCCTTCAGTCTTGTCCCCCCTCACCCTTTGCCACTCACCCACCAAATACTCCCAGCTTAATCATGCTGAACTGTTTGAAATTCTGCATATGTGCCATGTTCTCACCTTGGGCATCCCCTCCTCTAGGACGTATCTGCATCCTGGGCTTGCCCATATCCCTATGACAGCCCTATCATCATGTAAGTCATTGATGTTAATCTGGCTTTTTACTATATAACTGCCAAGAGGGTAGAAGTTGTATCTTATTCACCATTGCACATCCCCACGGTCAAGCACACTAACTGTCATTTAACAGGTACTCAGTACATGTTTGTTGATTCACTGAATAGACACATGAATACCATTTACTCTGCAGCAACTACAGACCTAAGCCCAACTACAGACCTAAGCCAGGCTTCACCTGAGGGTCATGCTCAGATGTCTTGGAGACACTCTTTCAGTTGCAAGTCATTGTCCATGTACAAATTGATTTCCATGGTTAAATTCTCATATGGCCCCTTTATTTCTAGGTCCTAGGGTATTTTCTGCTGTTGTTTCATGCCCTTCCTATACACAAAACATACTGAGAACCACGAGAAAGGCAGAAACAGGCCAAGAGCTAAAGGACTTTGGAAGAGGAAAGAGGCTTTAAGGAGGATGTGGCACTTCACTGAGTCTTCACAGATGGGTAGGATGTGTCACATAAAGAAGTGAGGAAAGGACTCTCCAGGTTGAGGAAAGAGGACAAGCAGAGACAGCAATGGGAAAATGCATGCTGAGTTTGTGGGAGAGCAACGAGTCTTGACTGGCATTACAGGAGTGGTAGTAAGGTTAGGTAGTTGGACCAGATCATCAAGGCCACTGGATGCTGAATTAAGGAGTTTGAACTGGATTCTGTAGACAGCAAGGAGTCATTGATGGTTTTAGATGAGCAGGAAGATGCTGGGACATCTGTCCATTTAGGAGATGCATTATAATCTTACAAATGGCCACCGTATGCCTATTACTAAAGTGATTGCTATAAATCCACAGGGCAGGTGGAGCTGGCTTCATGTCTCACGCTGTCTCCTTCACCTGATTTCCCTGCTCATTCCCTTGGCAGCACATAACGGATGACACATCTTTGTATCCAAGAGCAGATTCTTAAAACTCATGAGGTGATAAGGACTTGTTGTTTTTGTGGGCATCTATCAACATAGGAAACATTCACCATTATGTTTAGTAGAAAAGCAAGAAAGTATGAAGTTAGCTTCGGGGGGAAACAGAGAAAGGACAGATTGGTAGAAAAAAAGAGCTGATCCCAAGGTGCTGAGAACTTATTGGTTGTTCAACAGCTCACGGACCCTGAAAAAGCCATTTGGAGCCAGCTCCTTTCTCGAAATAAAGGGGTAGGAAAACGTGATCTCTTCCAAAAGGGAGACCAGTTTCTTTCTTGAAAACAAAACAGAACAGAACAGTCTTTCAAAAACATGGGCTGGCTAGTAGTTTTCTAGAGCAGAGCAACTTCGTAGAATGTAAATATTTATGTTGGATCTCTCTGTATTAGACTTCATGAAATAAACAATATTTGATAGAAAGTGACTCAATCTTTGCATTTTCCTTTATGTCTGATTATTTTGTAGACACTTTTAAAAAGCACTGATTTCTGTGAAGAGATTCTAGACTGAATATTTCTAGTAGTAAAATAAGGAAAAGACACATTGAAAGGCAGTTAGGAGGGTGGAAAATTAACGCTGGTGGCACTTGCCAGGAAACGTTTTTGTCTCAATTTAATGCAATTATTGATTGCCAGTTAAGTGCAAGCCACTGCCCTGGGAGCTGGGGGTCACAACAATGAATAGGAGGTGGCTCCTGCAATTGGGTGGCCCAGAGGAAAGAAGTGAATTCTAAGGTATGTTCGACTGTGAAGGATCCCATGGTAAAGTGTATGCTGCAGGCTGTGGGAGAAAACAAGAGTGGGCAAGTTTTGTTCAGGGGCTTGGGGAACCTTCTATGGGCTGCTGGACTTTTCAAAAAGCTCTTGGCCGGGCAAAGTGGAGGAGGTAGGACATCAGGTTCCTCCTTGTGCGTGCTAGTTGCCTCTGTGATGTCCCCCTGTGAGAGCAAGTAACGCACAGTGACATTTATGTCCAGCTCTGCTTCCCCAGTTGAATTGTAAATAGCTTGAGGGGAGGGCCTTATTTATCTTTGTGTCCACAGTGTTGGAAACACAGAAGGTACTTAAGACACATATGTCAGTGGAAAAATGGAGGGCTTATGTGAAAAAACGCAAGTAATTTCCACATGTGCTTTTATAAATAGAAAAAATAATACAAATTAAAAAAACAATTACATCCCCGTTTGCCTCCACCGTGGGATACAGAGCTTGGCTATTTGTGGAATGATTTGTGGAATGTGCAAGAAAACCCAAAGGCCTCTTTGTCCTGCCCCTTACTGGTTGGGTGGTCTTTCTGTCTCATTCATACAAATCACATCTACCTGAACAATATTGTTATGAGGATTAACAAAGATGATGTTTGTGAAAGTACTTGGCACAGAGTGGGTGTTCAGTGAATTAGTATTTCTTCTTGTTTATCATATCCCAGGCCCTGGGAGACAGTAGAAGTTGGATACATGTATGATAAACTAGTTCTAGTAGTGTTCTCTCCATGCCACTTTATTGTTTTCTGTGAGGAGAAACTCAGTGGAATTTCTTTTTTTTTTTTTTTTTTTGAGACGGAGTCTTGCTCTGTCGCCCAGGCTGGAGTGCAATGGTATAATCTCAGCTCATTGCAACCTCCGCTTCCTAGGTTCAAGTGATTCTCCTGCCTCAGCCTCCCAAGTAGCTGGGACTACAGGTGCGTGCCACCACACCTGGCTAATTTTTGTATTTTTAGTAGAGATGGGGCTTCACCACCTTAGCCAGGATGGTCTCGATCTCCTGACCTCGTGATCTGCCCGCCTCAGCCTCCCAAAGTGCTGGGATTACAGGCGTGAGCCACCACGCCCAACCTGAAACTCAGTGGAATTTCTAAGCCTTTCTCCTTCACACCCCAATAGAAGAACTTCCCTCAGCAGGAGAAAGATCGGTGATTCTTTCCCCTTCCCATTCTTTTTATTTTAAAACATTTCTAATGGAAACTTTCACACATACATAAAAATGTATGTTGAGAGAAAATAATATAATGAACCACCATGTGGCTCTTACTTATCTAAAACTCAAGATGAGTTTGCTGATCTTGTTTCATTGATTTCTCTCTACCTTTTTTCTTGCTATAAGTAATCACACTTTTTGCCACTGAAAATAATGACAGGCTGGGCCCGGTGGCCCACGCCTGAAAACCCAGCACTTTGGGAAGCCAAGGTGGGCAGATCACCTGAGGTTAAGAGTTCAAGACCAGCCTGGCCAACATGGTGAAACTCTGTCTCTAGTAAACATACAAAAAAAAAAAAAAAAATTAGCCAGGCGTGGTGCCATGCACCTGTAATCCCAGCTACTTGGGGGTCTGAGGCAGGAGAATCACTTGAACCCTGGAGGTGGAGGCTGCAGTGAGCCCAGATTGAACCACTGCACTCCAGCCTGGGCAACAGGGTGAGGCTCCATTTCAAAAAAAGAGAAAGTAATAGCAGAGACCACAGTTACTTTTGCACCAACCTAATAGCATATTTTAAAACAGGCCCAAGAAAGTGGGTCATTTTTTTTTTTTCTCCAAGATGGAGTCTTGCTCTGTTGCCTAGGCTAGAGTGAAGTGGTGCAATCTCTGCCAGCTGCAACCTCTGCCTCCCAGGTTCAAGCAATTCTCCTGCCTCAGCCTCCAGAGTAGCTGGATCACAGGTGCACACCACCATGCCCAGCTAATTTTTGTATTTTTAGTACAGACGAGGTTTTACCATGTTGGCCAGGCTGGTATTGAACTACTGACCTCGTGATCTGCCTGCCTCGGCCTCCCAAAGTGCTAGGATTACAAGTGTGAGCCACCATGCCCAGCCGAAATGGGATCATTTTACTGTCATATTTAACCAATAAGGCCTTTTATCTTTTATAAAACCACTATGCCATTATCACTCCTAATGAAAACAAAAATAAATCTTTAATTTTCTCTAATACTCAGTTTATGTTCACATTTTTCCAATTATCTCAAGATGTCTCTTTCTGATTAGCTTGTTCAAATCAGGATCCAAATAAGACCACCATATCTAGAATTCCTTTTAGTTAAAATTCCAATCCATCCTGAGAGTGGGGGTCTGCCCTAGAGGCAATTTGTGGCATCAACCTGGGTGTGGGACTTTTGGGGACACGTTGGCAGGCAATACAATTGTCGGTATCTGCAGGATATTGGTTCCAGGGCCCCGGTGGATACCAAATCCACAGATGCTCACATCCCTGTTATAAAATGGTGTAATATTTGCCTACAACCTAAGCACATCTTGCCGTATATTTTATTTTATTTATTTATTTTTCAAGCTAAGGTCTTGCTCTGTCACCCAGTCTGGAGTGCAGTGGTGCAATCGTAGCTTACTGCGGTCTTGACCTCCCGGGCTCAACTTATCCTCCCACCTCTGCCTCTCTAGTACCTGGGACCACAGGTGTGCACCACAACTCCTGGCTTTTTTTTTTTTTTTTTTTTGTAGAGACGGTGTCTCCCTATGTTGCCCAGGCTGGTCTGGAAGTCCTGGGCCCAAGTGATCCTCCTGCTTTGGCCTCCCAAAGTGCTAAGATTACAGGCTGAGCCACTACATGCAGTATACTTTAAATCATCTCTAGATGACTTAAAATACCCTAAGCGATGTAAATGCCGCATAAACAATTGTTATACTGTGTTGCTTAGGGAATAATGACAAGAAAAAAAACAGCCTGTATATGTTCAGTACAAATGTAACCATCTAGGCTGAACTCCAGCAACAACATAACCTTTTGTGGTATTTTTTTCAAATATTTTCTATCTTTCTTTTTTAATTTTTTTCTTTTTCTTAGAGTTCATTTTGCTTTGTATTTTCCGAATATTTTCCATCATAGTTGGTTGAATCCTTGGATGCAGAACCTGGGAATGCGAAGGGCCAACTGTGTTCCCTCCCGTTTTCTCTATCATACATACAATAGAATCAGCTCCAAACCCCCCTTCCTGTGGACAGCACCCAACCTACCCAGCAAGGTTGAGTCTCTTTTTGAGGCTGAGGAAGGGAAGATTTGGGATGAATTGTCTGCCAAATGTGGTAACTTTCAGAGCTGCCTCTTCCAGCTCAATTTAGTCAACACTCTTATTCATTGCCTTGGGGGCTGGAGGGGTGGTGATGAAATAGTGAGGAGGTGTGTGGCATGGGGTGGGGGTTAGGGGCAGTTCCTCAGCCTTAATCCTACCTAGCCGATCTCAGTCTTTAGTAAAACTAGCTGTAAGGGATTCCAGATCCCACCAAAGAAAAAGAAACAAACTACCACCAACCTGCTCTGCCCACTTTTCCCAGCTTCTATATGTTCAAAGGAAAGTGGCTGAAATGTATGCGTTGAAATGAGATGAAGGGTCTTAAAGATTATGACATCCAACCTGTTTTCCACCAGTAGGTGGAATAAGAGCCCTCTGGCAATAAGAGCCGACACCTGTATCACTCCGTATAGCACATTGATCAGCGAAAACTCGCACCTAGGGGCTTGGTCTCCTCCCCTCTCCCAAGGGCTCATGTGGTCTGTCCATGAGCCTCTGGAGGCGTGAAGGCCTTACAGTGTTTGTTGTAAGCAGGCATCCTCCTGCGTGTCATGGAAGTCCCCCTCCTTGTGACTTTCATGTCTGCCCTAGTTTTGCTCTCTGTCACTCCACAGAAAGGCATGATTTATATGGGGGAGGGCAGATAATATATAAACCCATGATAGCTGAAAAGTGAGCTTGAATTTATAGTAAAAACAGTATTGTCTCAGTACAGTTAGATTAAAAGAGTACAGGACTAATACTAGCTAATATTTAATGAGGGCTTACCTGCTTTATTAGTTAGCTTGGGCTGCCATAACAAAGTACCAGAAACTGGGTGGCTTAAACAACAGAAATGTTTTCTCATCATTCTAGAGGCTACAAGTCCAAGATCAAGATGTCAGCAGGGTTGGTTCCTTCTGAGGATGATAAGAGAAAATGCGTTGTGCACCTCTTGCCTAGTTTCTGGTGGTTTGCCAACAATCTTTGGCATTCTTTGGCTTGTAGAAGCATCACCATGATCTCTGCCTTCGTCTTCATGTGGCGCTTCCCAGTATATGTTTCTGTGTCCAAATTTCCTCTTTTTTTGAGGACACCAGTCATTGGAATAGGGTTCCGTGCCAATCACTTCATCTTAACTAAGTATATCCAAAATGACCCTATTTCCAAAAAAGGTCACATTTTGAGGGATTTGGGGTTAGGAGTTCAATACTTTTCTGAGGGGATGGTGGTGATGGACAAAACTCAACCACAAAATGCATCAGGCGCCTTATGCATATTTTGTGATTTTTATTATAGCAACATTTCCAGGTAGGTAATGTTATCCTCATTTTAGAGATGAGGAAACCGAGGTTAAATAATGAAATAGTTTGTTCAAGATTGCACAGCCAGTAAGTAGCAGTAATAGGTCTTAGAAACTCAACAACCTGATTCCAGAACCCAGGATTTCTAACCTGCATTGTATTTTCTTATTTCTCTGTATATCCTTACCTCCCCTTCTCTTTGCAATTGCTTGCCAGAAATTGGTCATTATAATTAGGTAGTTTCTATGACAGCCTAATACTGCCACCTGGTGGTAAAAATATAGCAGCCTCAAACTTCCTGGTAAGATTGCATCACGCAAAAATGCTGACAGACCTTTTCCCTAATACACCAATGCTGTCAAGCAATGGTGAATTCTGCTTGATCCTACTTTATTTTTATTTTTATTTTTTTGAGATGGAGTCTCGCTCTGTCCCCCAGGCTGGAGTGTAGTGGCGCGATCTTGGCTCACTGCAACCTCCGCTTCCCTGGTTCAAGCGATTCTCCTGCCTAAGCCTCCTAAGTAGCTGGGACTACAGGCATGAGCCACTATGCCTGTAGTCCCAGCTGATTTTTGTATTTTTGGTAGAGATGGGGTTTCACCATGTTGACCAGGCTGGTCTCGAACTCCTGACCTCAGGTGATCTGCCTGCCTTGGCCTCCCAAAGTGCTGGAATTACAGGCGTGAGCCACCATGTCTGGCCTTGATCCTACTTTAAGCCAAACACAGGGCAGATGAAAACAGAGGAGAGAGCAGTACAAACTTTGATCCCCTGAAGGGATATAAATGTTGCTAAAACCTTATACATCAGCAGTCCCTAACCTTTTTGGCACCAGGAACAGGTTTCGTGGAAGACAGTTTTTCCATGGGGGTGGAGGATTTCAGGGTGAAACTGTTCCACCTCAGATCATCAGGCATTAGTCAGATTCTCATAAGGAGCACACAACCTAGATCCCTCGCATGCGCAGTTCACAATAGGGTTCCCACTCCTATGAGAATCTAATGTCGCCGCCGATCTCACAGGAGGTGGAGCTCAGGCAGTATTGCTTACTCACTGCCTGCTATGCAGCCCGGTTCCTAACAGGCCAGGGACCGGTCCCAGTCATTGGCCCGGTGGCTGGTGATCCTTGTTATACATGGTATTATTGTGTCTTTCTTTCTTTCTTTTCTTTCTTTCTTTCCTTTCTTTCATTTATTTTGAGACGGAGTCTCACTCTGTCGCCCAGGCTGGAGTGCAGTGGCGTGATTGGCTCACTGCAACCTCCCTCTCCCAGGTTCAAGTGATCCTCCTGCCTCAGCCTCCTGAGTAGCTGGGACTACAGGTACACGCCACCATGCCCAGCTAATTTTTGTATCTTTAGTAGAGACGAGGTTTCACCACATTGACCAGGATGGTCTCGATCTCCTGACCTTGTGATCTGTCCGCCTCGGCCTCCCAAAGTGCTGGGATTACAGGCGTAAGCCACCATGCCCAGCCTGCACATGGTATTATTCTGTTTTAAAAACCAGTTTCTCCTGGTGTCCTGGCTCTGAAGACTCATTCTAGTCACTTTTTCTTTCTGCTGTTCAAATTCAAGATTCAAGAATAACTTAAAATTCTTTAGCCATTAGTAACCATTTACTGTTCTTTGGAAGAAAGAAGGAAGGGGCTGCACAGAATAAATTGCTTTGTTGCTTCTCCATCTCTGGGCTTGCAGTTTTCTAGACCTTGTTTGACACCTCTGTCTTCAGTTTGCTATCCACTATTAGGTGTGTCTTACTACCAGCTCAGAAGTAATGTGGGCATAATATGCTCAACAAATTAGAAAAAGAATCATATTGAATAATTTTAGAGCTGGAAGTCACCTTAGATTATACAACCTATTTGCGTTCTCACAGGGGAGGGATGGGAAACTGTGGAGGAAAGGAATCTCTGGATTCACTTCTGTGGGGTGGCTGGTTACGGCTCCCTGTAGCCTGCAAGGAAATGACAAAGATGGGGTTTGGCATCTGAGCCTGAGTCTAGGGCTTGGGTATTGGTTGACAGATTTACCAATGATTTATTTTTATCTTGGATGAGAGGCTTTTAGATGCTTTCAACTCCAACATCATGGCAAACTGTGTGCTGAGCTTAGATGGAAGGTGTGCCACAAGTAATATGTTACCAACCATTCCAGTACCTGTGTTTGCAGATGCTGTTCCTTAATTTCAAACTAAGAAAAGTTCAAATACAGGAGGTGGAGGCTGCAGTGAGCCGAGATCACATGACCCTGCACTCCAGCTTGGGGAACAGAGCGAGACTCTGTCTCAAAAAACAAACAAACAAACAAACAAACAAACAAACAGAAATGTCTGTTGAGTGAAGAGACCCAAGTGGTTGTCTGATACATACATTTTATCTGTCACGTATGTCACAGTAGAAAAAAAGGTTGGGAAATACGGTTTTACATGGTTGTCTTGGTCCATTTCCCGTTGCTTATAACAGAATACCTAAAACTGGGTAATTTATAAAGAAACAAAATGTATTTCTTATAGTTCTGGAGGCTGAGAAGTCCAAGGTTGAGGGGCTGCATGTGGGAGTGTCTTCTTGCTGGTGGGGACTCTCTATACAGTCCTGAGGCAGTGCAGGGCATAAAATGGTGAGGGGCCTGGGGGTGCTAGCTCAGGTCTCTGTTCCTCTTCTTATCAAGCCACAAGGCCTACTCCTGTGAAAACTCATTAATCCAGGAATGGCTCGATGCATTCTGACATGACCCAATCATCTCTTAAAGACCCCACCTCTCAATACTGCCACATTGGGGAATAAGTTTCTACATGAGGGTTTTGTCTTTTTTTCTTGGTCGGTTTGTTTTTGAAACAGGATCTCACTTGTCACTCTGGCTGGAGCACAATAGCATGATCAGAGCTCATTGTAACCTTGACCTCTGGGCTCAAGTCATCCTTTCACCTCAGCTCCTGCATAGCTGGGACTATAGGCATGCACTACCACGCCCAGCTGATTTTCTTATTTTTTGTAGAGACAGGGTCTCACTATGTTGCCCAGCCTGGTCTCGAACTCCCGGGCTCAAGCAATGCTCCTGCCTCAGTCTCCCAAAGTGGTGGCATTACAGGCATGAGCCACCATGCCTGGCCAACCTGAGTTTTGAAGGGGGCAAACATTCAAATCATAGCAATGATGAAACAAACTTACTAAATTTCCATATGATACTAGCTTAATTAATCAAGCTCAACGGGAACATAGCAAACCCTTAACATTTAGCAAATGTTTGTTACATAAGTGAAGTGCAATTATTAGAGATAGAAATGGAGTTGGGTAAACTCAGGCTAGTAAACCTGAGGAGGAAAAAAGAAAGTGAATAACTAAAATGTGGGGTAAGACTGGCTGTGTACAAACACAGAAGAGATCTGGAGGTCCCAGAAGAGACAACACATTAATGAAAAAAGGGAAAGGAAGAGGCTGAAGGTCTGCTCTGATTACAACCTTACTCCCTTTACAGATTAACAGTGGGTCCTCAGTTCAAGCATGAGTGACATAATTAAAGTAAGTTGTTAGCATAATTCACCAGCATCTGTTTACTTGTTACTATGCTTCCTTCTTGGGAGGCATTCCAATTACAATGACTCAGTTACCTCCTCCACTCAGGGGGACTGTGAAAAACAAACTTTTAAGCTGAAATATTCAAACTGTTTGACATCAGTCTGAAAAGATGCATTGTTCATCCATTCAATAGACATTGATTGCCTACCCTGCAAGGTGCTGCCATGGTTGCAGGAGGTGCGATGCTGACCAGCAGTTAGGATTCTTACACGCGCAGCTTGCAGCGTAATGAGGGCCAGAGTTGTGGGGTACAGTGCAGGACACAGGGCAGATGATAGAGCGAGGCTATCTAAAGTAAGAACGGAACCTTGGGCATTTTAGAGCAGCGAATCAGTCCTTCAGGACCATGTGCTCAGTTTTTGCTTGAAATGCAACCACAAAACACACTTCCCGAAGCAGGGAGTTTTGTTTCCTGGTATATTCACTTCCCCAGTAGGGCAGATAATTTGGCAGGGATTCCAATCCACTACATTCGATACTGCTTTGACCCAGACTGTTAACTCCAGAGGCTGGGGCTCCATAGGTGAAGCAAAGTTGCTGAGCTATTAAAAAATAAGACATATGAGGAAAGGTTAAAATATGAGATTATGAAGCTGATTGAGGGGAGTTGCTGGTGATTTAAATAATGGCTTTCAGACCTCCAATGTGTATATGATTGATGCTGGGCAGAGAAACTTTTCTCTGAATTTGAGGCCAAACACAATCGAAACAACGAGGTCTGTCAACGAAAGGTTGAACTGTCATCATTATTAGTCATGTTATGTTGACGCTGCAGTAAGAAACACGCAAACAGAACAACCTGTAGTGTCAGGGATGGGAATACAAATAAACCTAGAAGCTGAGACTCAAATTTCATTTTTAGTTTCTTTAAAAAATCCTTTTGTTTAGAGACAGGATCTCATTCTGTTGCCCATGCAGGAGAGCAGTGGCGTGATCCTAGCTCACTGCAGCCTCAACCTCCTGGGCTCAAGCAATCCCCTCACCTCGGCTTCCTGAGTAGCTGGGACTGCAGGTGCATCCTACCATGCTCTGCTAATTTTTAAATTTTTTGTAGAGTCAGAGTCTCACTATGTTGCCCAAGAAGGTCTCGAACTCCTGAACTCCAGCTATCCTCCAACCTTGGTCTCTCAGGGTTTTGGGATTACAGGCGTCAGCCACCGTGCCTGGCCTCATTTTTAGTTTTCAAAGTAGTTAGATATTTCCAAGTTTGGATGTCAGGAGAAAGAAAAAAAGGTCCCCTGTGTCCACATGCAGAGGAAGGGCTGTAGACATAGACTAACACTCCATTTCCTGCTCTTTATTTGACTTTATTCTTTGAAAACAACAGATATGAGAATTGCCAATGCGCAGGCCAGCCTGTGCTACCATACGTGGGCTTTGAAAAGATTCTGGATTGTCTGTCTGTGTGATTATATGTGCTGCTGTATAGAGCAAGGAAAACAGAACTTAGAGGTGGTTTTCCAAGCTCCACAGCCCATCTTTATCATGGCCAGGTAAAGCACTGTCCCTTACAAGTTAGATACAACCAACCAAGTGACATTTATTGAGACTCTATTATGTGCCAGATCTGGGCAAGTTACCTTCTCATAAGGTCGAGCTGGATGACTGGCTGGGATAAAGGATACAGCCAAAACGTGGGGGTCCAACAGGAGGTCGTGGGGACCACATGCTCATCCACAGAACCTGATCTAAGCTTGTTCATAGACCTTCTATGTATTTTCCTTATAGAAAATAAGAGAATTTTGCTCATCATTTCTTTTCCATTATTGTCAGTTTCAGTTTTTTATATGTCCTAATAACCATATATTTCATTTTCTACCCATCCAGACTCCTTGCTCCTCCCTATTTGGTCTGGGGAGAACTCATAAATGTCATTGGTCACAAATCCACTCTCCACGCTCACCAGAGTCACAAACCCACTTTCTGATGGGTTCACAGCCATGTTGTCATAGTCACAAGACACGTCATCAGAAGTGGCTTCTCCCGAACACACTCGGAATGAAATATTCTTCAGGTCTGGCCGGGTCTCAGCTAAGTCAGCTTCGCTTTGTTTTCTTATGACATTGTAGACCTCTAGGTCCGGGCTGTTTCCTTGGTGAGGAGAGGGCCAGATGGTGTGTTGCTTCTTTGTGCTAGGGTCTGGTTGCTCCCGTTTTCTAGAGAGAAAGAAAACCAGGGCTGGGTGTTTCAGACCAGGTGATTGAGAATATCCCTGTGCTTCCTGTTGAGACCAGAGGAAGCAGCCCTGGGCAGTCACCCAGCTGCATGTCTCATCTATGTAACTTACAGGCCAGGGCTTCGGGGTGGGAGGGAACCAAACAGGGAGATGTTATGTTCAAAGTGATTGTGTATCTGTCATTCACTGCTGCCCAAGTGTGGGCAGGGTTATTATCCTGGGGTTCCCAGAGTCCCTGGAGGGTCCAGGGATATAACTGAATAGGGAAAAAAAATACCACATTACAAACAACAAAACAAAACAAAACAAAAACAACAACTCAGCTGGGCACAGTGGCCCACGCCTGTAATCCTAACACTTTGGGAGACTGAGGCAGGCGGATCACTTGAGCCCAGGAGTTTGAGACCAGCCTGGGCAACATGGTAAAACCCTGTCCCTATAAAAGATATAAAAATTAACCAGCCATGGTGGCGCACACCTGTAGTCCCAGCTACTTGGGAGGCTGAGGTGGGAGGATAACCTGGGAGGTCAAGGCTGCAGTGAGCTGTGATGGTACCACTGTACTCCAGCTTGGGCAACAGAGTGAGACCCTGTCTCAAAAAACAAAACAAAAAACAAAAACAAAACAACAAAAAATACAACTCATCCATAAGTGAAATTTAGCATGTCCTTCCATTATGAATGTAAGCAATAAAACAGAGCAGGATTAATAATATCTTTGATTTGATCATTACTAGAAGTTATAGATGTTTTCATATCACAGTTATAGATGCCTTGAAATATTTTACCGTCATCTCTACTTCAAAATTATAATAATTATACTCAGCACTAAATAAAGAAGCGTTAATAAAGGAGTACATGTATTACTAATCACATATTCATTTTTGGAAATATTTTGCTAAACTATATAACAGTATGACTGCTTCCTTTGCAACCCAATGTATTTTATTTTATGCATTTAAAATATTGCTCTGGGCCGGGTGTGGTGGCTCATGCCTATAATCCTAGTGCTTAGGGCAGCTGAGGCAGGCAGATCACCTGAGGTCAGAAGTTCGAGACCAGCCTGGCCAACATGGTGAAACCCATCTCTACTACGAATACAAAATTAGCCAGGCGTGGTGGCATGCGCCTGTAATCGCAGCTACTCGGGAGGCTGAGGCACGAGAATCACTTGAACCAGGGAGGCGGAGGTTGCAGTGAGCCGAAACTGCGCCATTGCACTCCAGCCTGGGTGACAGAGCAAGACTCTGTCTCAAATATATATATAAAATAAATAAATAACATAAATAAATAAATAAAATAATAAAATAAAATATTGTTCTGGAAGGAGTTCATAGGCTTCACCAGACTGCTGCAGGGCACAAAAAAGATCCCTTGGGATAGACAGACACCCCAGCTTTAGAGTCACAATTCCCAAATCCTGATAGTCAGGAAAGGAAATCAAGAACCAACTGCAGAGTAGGCAGCTGGAAAATATGCTTGTAATTTTTTGAGCTAAATTCTACTTTCAGATTCAAAGGAAATAACTCATAAAATAATCCTAATAAGAGGTAACATTTGTAAGTGCTTAGTATATACCTATTCTGCAAGTATTAACTGCCTTAATCCTTATAGTAATCCTATAAGGAAGTTACAATTAACTGAAATAGATTTTTACATTGGAATCTTACTAATTCATCTCAAATTGGTTTTTAAAGGGAGTCAAATCTTAAATTGGGCCTTAGTTTTCCCATTGTCAAATGGGAATACTAGACATCTTCTCCGTATACCATGATGATGGAGAATAAAAAGGTAACTGAGAAAAGCTTTCAGTACTAAAAAAAAAAAAAAATGGTGGCACATGATCGTGACCATATACAGAAATTGTTGATGCCACCTAGTGTAGCTATTTTATAGCACTCTATACTTGTGTATTGAATTAGAAGAAAAGTCAATTAAAAGGAATTTGGCTCTTTCATTTTGAATTAAGTGGTTTAGTTTCAGATGTGTACCAGAATGCTTTGCAACAGTCATTTTTCATATGGCTCACTATTCATTCCTTCACTCAGTCCACAAACATTTTCAGAGTGAGGGCATACATGCATGAGAGCATTTTTGCTGGGTGACGTGTGAGTGCACGGGAGGTGAATAATGCAATTTCACCCTTCAAGTTGTTTTAAAATCTTCCACATACACACAGTAAAGCATGTAAGATCATTCTGTTAATCACAACTAAGCACAAATGCCTAGTACTTCTGAATTCCCTGGCCTGTCAGAGAAGCTGCTCTCCAATCTGCAATGATGATACTCTTGGTGCTGCCATGGGTTTTAGTGAAGTAAACGGGGCAATATCCAAATCTCAAAGACAGCAGAAGATGCAAAGGTTTGTACAATGAAGGTTTTACTTGCCTTCTTCTACAGATCCAAACCCAACATACAACTGTGGTGACCACAAAGAGGAGGAGAAGGGGAATGCTGGGGATTAGGATGTAGGCAAGATTCAAGGCAGCTTCTGAAAAGAAAGAAAGCACATGATCAGCATTGGCTGTTTTTTGTTTTGTTTTTCTGTGCTTCAAACCAGGCTTAAAAAATGCATAATCATCAAAAACCACTTGTATCCCCAAATCTATTGAAATTAAAAAATTAAAAAACAAAACAAACAAAAAAGCCTAATAAACACAGAGTATTCCAAAGAGCTCATTCCTAGGTGATTGAGACACATCTAGCCAGTTAGCAAAGAGTCTTCTGGTTTTGATGAATGAGCATTTTCTACCTGTCCTAGTACCCTAAGTGATAATGAAAATCGGTTTAAATTTGTGGGTCTTCCAAATATCAGAAGGGCCCTTTTGTTAATTAAGCTTTTTTTTTTTCCAAAGAAAAGAGAGTCCCTCTTTTCTTGCCTTCCCTTAGTAAAGCAGGGGCTGTTGGGGCAATGTTGATGCCTTTGCCTCTAAGGACAGTCACCGAGTTCCCAAGATGGGATGGGGGAAAGAGGGAAAAAGAAGTGAGCCAGAGTCTTAGTGTCATTACCAGGAAAGAGGTCACAGAAAGCAAGTAAATTACAGTGTAAAACCTTTCCAATATTTCTAAGACCAACTGGATTCAGTTGGGTCCATGAGCCATGACTGTGAAGAGCACTTAGAGGCTTGCTTTTCTGAACTTTCTAGTCTTTTAAGACTTAGAACCAAAGATGTTCCCCTCAAGTGGCTTTGGGAGGAAGCAAGGATTGGAGGCTAACCCTCTTCCTACTCCAACTGACCCAAGCTTCCTGACTATCCAGAGGCTGTTGGCTTTTTTCTCTGTGAGACTGCAAACCTAACAACCACTAAAAACCCCAAACCCTCAAAACCCACTTTAAATACCACCATAATAACAATGAGCAATGGAGATGCCACCCACCTTTGCAGGGCACTTTGTACATTTCTCACATATCTGTCATATAATAAAGAATTTGATGGGCCTTTGCCCCTGGTTCCTGGGAGAGAGGCTCTAAATCCTTGGACTCTCCCAAGTAACAGGAGTGAATTTGTTGTTCATGAGCCCCTCGAACCATAAGAGAGTTTATAAGGAGATGACTCAGGATGGGGGCTAGCCATGCCAGAAAGACCAACCATGTGACGATAGGGTTGGGGTTTTGAGCCTAGTGATAGCAGCCTGACCTCTTTTGGAGACTGAGCTCCACCACATGACCAATGATAAAATCAATCATGCCTATGCAGTGAAACCCCAATAAAACCTCTGGACATGAAAGCTCTGTGGAGCTTCCTGGTTGGTGAATGCACTGATGTGCTAGGATGCTAATGCATCCTGATTCCATGGGGTCGGGGGTGACATGGAAACTCCTCCCAGACATCCTGCTATGTGTCTCTTCATTAGGCTGACCCTGATTTGTATCACATACAATCAATCTAGTCATAAATATAGTATTTTCCTGAGTTCTGTAGGTTGTTCTAGTGAATTATCAAACCTAAGAGGTGGGGGTCATGGACACTCCTGGGTTTGTAGCCAGTTGGTCAGAAATGCAGGTGGCCTAGGGACCCCCAAACTCACAGTCAATGTCTGCAGTGAGGGCAGTCTTGTTATGAGCTGTGCTCATGAGCTGGGGTGTCTGTGCTAACTCTGGAATTTAGTGTCAGAACTGAACTGCACTATTGCAACATCCTATTTCATTTTATGGACACAGTTGTGCTCTCAGGTAGGTAAGAAAAATATTATTACTTCCATTATGCAAATAATTAAACTGAAGCACGGAGAAGTGAAGTGGTTTTTAAAAGTTGCCCAGTGACAAAAACTCAGATGTCCTTATTGAACTTCAGGGTGAGAGTGAGTTTGAAATCCATTAGCACTCCAACGTATTATCCCATTTTCTTTTACCTTTTATGATTTAACCTTTTAAATGTTTTTGTCTATTTCGTCTCTTTGTTTTGCAGATGAATATTAATCATAGATGTTATGCATCACAGCTTGGGTCTTTCTGCTCTTATTTCTCTACATTTTCTCTCTCAGTCCTCACTCCACCTTACCCCGCATGACCTCTGAGTGGCTCCCAAAGCTTCGTCTTCATGCAAATTTTTCACCTGCTGTCTGATTTCCCCAGTCATCTTAGGATAGTTCCGTTTGCATATTTCATTGATGAAACCTAGCATTTAGTTCAGCTTTTGCAAAGCCACACATGCCCTGTCTAGTTCTATTTTTAGGTAGTTATGGGAAAGAACAAAGTAGGGAATTCAACCTTGGGTAATTTGTGATCAAGGGAGCCTCATTATTCATCTTTCCTAGGAGAGTTTTGTACATACCTCTACTTTCTTTATATGTTTTTTTGGCATCTTCCTCCTGTGTTTCTTCTAGAAGTACAGGTGTTGTCGGCTCTGTTTCCTCACCTGGAGAGAGACACATGGAGAAAGGCATGATAATTCTTTGAGGTCCTACCATGTTCAAATTGGGATGCAAAAAAGCTGTAGCAATTTGGCCAACACCATCTACAAAGACAGAAAAGTAAAGGGTTGAATTTGCTTCCCTAGAGTGTTTAAATTGTCTTTGTCTTTTTGGTGAGACCCTTGCTGTCAAGAATCCAGTACCAAAACAATCACCAAGCAGCTGACATCAAGGTACATAAAATACCAAGGTGTCAAGGGGAAGGGCCAACGACTCACTTCTAAGGCCATAAACTATCAGTTTGGCTCTTTTTTTTGGTCTCATTAGATTAAATTATTCCTTTCATATTATCAATGATGACAGGTAACACCCCAAACAGAATTTTTAACTGTTGCTTTTCAGCCGTGAGAGAAACAGACAACACTAAAAAATGACATGACTAAACTAGCTGTCATGGCTGGGTGTGGCGTATACCTGTCCCAAATGCCTGAGCTAATACCAGTAGTTTTTCTGTTGAATAATCTGGTCCAAAGGACGCAGGGCTTTAAACCTGTGAACAGGGGCTATGAAAGAGTCCCAGTTAACCCAAATCTCAAGTGACAGGCTTACCTTCAGGTTCTCTAGAAGGAACTGCTGGTTTCTCTGTAGTAGAAATAAACAAAAACAAAAATAAGAAGTAAATTTTCATGGCATCTGAATGAAATCAGCCACAGTCTCATGGCATCCATTTATTTGCTGATTCAGTCCTCCGATAAACTTTATTTGTTGTTATCAGATATCAGGAATTGGGCTAGTAAATCCAAAGAATTGCTTTTGCACAAAGACTAACCTACCCCAGCTTTATTTCAGTGCTTTTTTTATTTTTTAAAAAAGTATTTAAAAACCTTTAAATATGATAATTTCCAAATATACAAAAAAGTAGAAAGACTGGCATAATGTACCCTGTGTACTGTCATGCAGCTTCAACTCCTATCATTGTATAGCTCATCTAGTTTCAACCATAATCCCTACTCCTCTCCCCTGCACTTCTGGCCTGGATTATTTTAAAGCAGTCTAAGACATTTTATCAGTTCATAATGGGGATGCTTTAGAGGGCAACAAACACTGATCTCCAAGTTGTGAAAATGGTTTAGGGGCTGAGGAGACCACTGGCCAGCACCAAGGCAGAGGCTGGTGATCTAGAGCTCTGAGCTATTGCACATATTTCAAAGTGTCTTGAGAATATCAGGTTGTACAGACAATTGACATCAAATGTTTTTGCTTTTGACTGGGAGTGTGTCCACCTGTTGTATTGGCAGTGAGTCTCTTATGCCAATCAGATGCTCTGGTGTTCGTAGGGACAGGGTCTTTAAGGGAAAGACCTTAAAAATCACAGTCCTAAGGCCAGGATGTCAAGTCCATTCTGAAGTTTCACTCAGAAAGGACACAAACTTTTAGTCATCTTCCTAAGATGACTAAAGAGTGTGTGTGTGTGTGTGTGTGTGTGTGTAGGTGATGTAAATCCATTTATTTTTAAAAACCCGCTTACACATCGCCTACTATATGAGATAAACTGTTCTAAGTTGTTTATTGTTGTTGTTGTTGTTGTTGTTGTTGTTTTGGTGACAGAGTCTTGCTCTGTCACCCAGGCTGGAGTGCACTGGCACAATCTTGGCTCACTGCAACCTCCGCCTTCCAGGTTCAAGTGATTCTCCTGCCTCAGCTTCTGAAGTAGCTGGGATTACAGGCGTGTGCCACCATGCCTGGCTAATTTTGTATTTTTTTTTTTTTTTAGTAGAGATGGGGTTTCACCATGTTGGTCAGGCTGGTCTCAAACTCCTGACCTCAAGTGATCCTGCCTCAGCTTCCCAAAATGTTGGATTACAGGCGTGAGCCACCGTGCCTGGCCTGTTCTAAGTGTTTTATAAAATCAAACTCAATTAATCCTGATAACAGCCTTGTGAGGTGGCTTTATTTATTTATTTATTTATTTATTTATTTATTGAGATGGAGTCTAGTTCTGTCACCCAGGCTGGAGTGCAGTGGCGCGATCTCTGCTCAGTGCAAGCTCTGCCTCCCGGGTTTACGCCATTCTCCTGCCTCAGCCTCCCGAGTAGCTGGGACTACAGGCGCCCGCTACCATGCCCACCTAATTTTTTGTCATTTTTTAGTAGAGATGGTGTTTCACCGTGTTAGCCAGGATGGGAGGTGGCCTTATTATTATTCTGGTTTTGTACATGAGGAAACTGAGATTCAGGGAGATTAAGTAACTTGCCCAAATCTCACAGCTGATAAGTAGCTTTAAAGGGATTTCAACCAAATACATTCTAATGAAAATTAAAATAGTCAGGAGACATAATTGTGCTAGGTAGCAGAGATAAAACAGCAAATAAGAAAGAATCTCAGCCCTCTAAGGAGCTTATATTCTACAGGACGGCCATCAAATCTGGAAATACAGGAAAATATTAATGAACATTGATTTTGGGATATTACACTGGCGTATGTAATAACATGATCTATTCAATACATGATCTATTCAATACATGATCTATTCAATACATGATCTATTCAATACATGATCTATTCATACTGTTGTCCCTTCATACTTCAATCCACAGTGCAAAGTTAAACACGGCACATCAATGCAGCATTCCCACCAATCCCTGCACCTGCATCTGCGTTGCCTCATGATTTGTTTCTGATATTCGCTGAATATGCCTGTGCCTTTAGCATACCCCAGAAGTAAGCAAGTGTTCAGCTATGGCTAGCATGCCGCCTACTCTACATGATTACATTCTCAAATCTAGTTTTATATATTATCATTCACCCAGTTCCTTGCCACTATGGCATAATGGGATGATGTCCTCCCCTGCCGGAAGCACAGGAGTGAGCTTCCCCAGCCCATCAAGTGGTTAAACAGGTAAGTTTCCAGACTTCATGCCAATCATTAGTGGAGAGGACAGCCTTATAAATAGGCAGTTAAAGTACTGTATGTGTGAGGCGCTACGATCCTTATAGGAGGGACAACAAACCTAGCTTTGAGGGGCTCTGGAAGGCTTTCCAAAGGAAGTTCTTTTTTTAATCTTATTTCAAAATATTTTCAGATTTACAAAAATTTGCAAGAATGGTACAAAGAATTATCCCATATTCTTCACCTTATCATTTTATCACATTTCATTTACTTAATTATTCTCCCTCTCTCTGTTTTTGTATCACATACACATATGTTTATGTGTGTGTGCATACATGCATATATATATATATACACACACACACACATACATAACTTTGTTCCTGCAAACAAGTTGCCAACATGGTGCCCCTTTACTCCTAAAGACTTTTGTCCATATTTACGAAGGGAAAGGGGCCTTTTCATATATAACCACAGTGCAATGATCAAAACCAAGAAATTAACATTGATGTAATACTATTTTCGAATCTACTGATCTCATTCAGATTCTACCAATTTTCCTACTAATGCCATTTATAGGAAATCATCACATCATGGTCCAGGATCCAACCCAGGATCACCGGTTGCACTTAGCTGTTAGGAGAGAAGGCGTTGTCTAATCTGAAGCCAAAGGGTGAGAATGAGTTGGCTGGGAAAGGGGTGTTTCAAGCACAGGAAACAGCAATTAAGAGCTCTTGGGGAATTCCATTTGGTACAAAGGTGTTGAAATAGGACGGGGGAGGAGTTAGAGTGGTGAGAATTGAGCTGGACAGGTCAGCAAGGGTCTGGTCGTGCTGATCGCTTCTGGCATGCTAAGGTGTGTAAACTATTCTGGGCATGCGTGGCCAAAAACAGAGTGTGTTAGTTTTTCTTCATGTGCCCACCTCCCTCTGTTGGATCCATTCTCTGTCCTTCTCTGTGCCTGGGGAGGTTGAGGCCTATAAACTGTTTCAATAGGGCTTCCTTGTTCCCTTGTTCTTTGGTCTCTGATTGGACTTAGCCAATGAGAGGCAAAGGCAGAAGGTCAGAGGATAGGAGGAAAGAGAGGTCTCAGTATGTATTCCCCATGCCCCCATCCCACATCAGCATGGTTTGATAGTAGCTGCATTTCGTGGTAATAGCTCCTGTTGGGCGGGTCCTCTTTCATAACCCCAAGCTTTTCCTCGGTTCTGCTAAAATCACTCCCTTCTTTTACTCCTTCAGTCCTGGGAGTAACAGTTTCCCATTGTAGCTAGTCCCTGGATATTTTACCATCTCTTGTTCTTTGCCTACACCTCAGCAAATGTCCTTTTTATTACACTTTCCTCATTAAATCCTTTGTGTGTGCCATCTTTTTCCTGCCAGGACTTAGTGTAACTAATATAGGCAATAACAAAAGTAATGAAGAATAAATTTTTTTTTTAAAAAAAGTACCAAGTCCAAAATAAAAGGATATTAAAGCAAATTTCAAAATCTCACATTTCAAAAACTGTTAAAGGAGTGCAAAAATTTAAACCATGGATCTATTAATAATATAATTCACAAAAGTGATGGAAAGCCAGTTTGTAACAAGTGCCTTGCTTTCACTGCTTTATAAAGGTGACTTGCTAAGTCAGTCTAGGTCTTTGCAATCTCCCTACCTGAGACAACACCGTACAGTGGGGAGGGCCAGGTCACTGGAGAGAAGAATTCATCAGAGAGGATAAAGAGAGAGAAAAACATCTTTTAGCAGCAAAAACTGCCACCAAACCATAGTCCAGTTCAAACAATTTTAAAATGACAGGATTACTTAGTCCCAAACTAGATAGAATTAACAAGTCACTCTACTCCTATCAAGAAAGAATGCAGAATTAGGGCTAAGCAGTTGGCTTTAGGGAGGTGACAAACTTCAAAGGCAGATTAAGAATCAGGTCAAGTTCAAATATGTCAGTTGTAATGGAGAAGTCTGGGAGACCCAAGTACAGTGAAACTACAGGCTTGTAGCCAGTTTAAAACCCTAACAGATCTGGAAGCAAATGTAAGTTGAATTTGCAACTGAGAGTTGAGAGTTTAAATCTGCTCATCAAAGTACCTGCTATCTCTGCCCAGTGAAAGTGCAGTTGGTGTACTTTCTCATTTACGTATGTATCATGCTTCCTTAAAGCCTCAGAAAATAATCTCACTGGGCTGTTAGAAGACTTGTAGGAGCAATGGCTAGCTTATTCTAAGCCCCTGCAGCCAACCTCACATGTGGAAAGAGTAATAATTTGTGGCTGTCCACTTAAAGGGCTTTTTTATTTCCTGATATTCTTGTAAGACTTGCTTTATCACACATAAATTAAACCTTTTCGTCATCCCTTCTTTTAACATCCGATAACCTTTCTTTTGCTAGGATTACTCCTCAGTGAGGAATTGTCGTTACATTGCCCTTTACAAGAATTCCTAAGGTTTTATGTTGCTGGCATTTGCAACAAGCTTTCTCAGAGACCACATGACACATTCTTGGTACTAGCAGCTGCTTATGAAATAAGGGAGGTTGAGAATTCAGCCGCATAGCCTGGGAGAGGATTCATTACCATCAGAATATTTGCAAATGAAATTGTTCTTCATGTTGCACCGGTCATCATTCCACTGGAACATGTAGGGGCCTCCGATGCCGGCGGGTGCCGATGGCTGATGGTACATGACCACGCAGACCTCGCTGCCACAGGACGGCTCATCCACATACCAGTTCCTATAGGAAAAGGGATCAGCAGTGGAGCAACTGGAGAAGGATCCCCTGAGACTTCAAAGCCTTTGTTTTCCCATCAAGTCCCGCTGAGCCATAAACATAAGATTCTGCCTCAGAACATGATACAGAGAGAGGGAGGAATTGAAGTACTGCCAGTAAGCAGAACCACACGCATTCTCATATGGACATCACAATCAATCATCTGACATTTGCCACAATCTCTTTGCAGGGAGGAACATGCCACCGTATGATGTCTGCAAAGTAATTATGAGAAAAAGCAGCTAGCAGGGCTAGTCTGGACGATCTTATTTCTTTCTTGCTTTTTGCTAATTGGGTTTATTTGTCTTTTTTTAGATCTCAGATGCACTGAGAAGAGACATGGCTTATCTCATCCAGAGCTTGCCCTGCTCTCATCTCTCCATGCTTTTCAACAGCCACCAACTGCCTTTTCAGCCCTGGGAAGTAGATAAGAAATTCAAGCACATGAGCAAGACATTCCAAAACATAGAGGCTGTCAAAACAGGTGAAGGGGTGGGGACAAAAGCAGGAGGACCATTTGGTCTTTTACAGTTTTTGTTTCCACTTGATAAGGCTGATGCTCCTCAGCCTCCACCTCCAGATGTCTTGTCTGTGTCTCCCTAGCCCTCTAGAGGGGTGCATTAGCAACCTTACACTACTCTCCAGTGGCACCTGAAATTAAATGGTGCTGCCACCCAGTTGGATATGTCGGTGCCAGGGAATGTGCTTGGATCTTATGGAGCGTTTACATCTGTGAGTACCCACCCCATATGCTGACTCAGGGCTGGGCTTTGTGACCTCCCTGGTTAGTCGCCTGAGCTGTTTCCTTCTAGGGCTCAGATCTTGCCCTGATGCTCAGAGTAGGCAATGCTGCTCTGCTTAGCTCTTGCCAGAGCCCTCTCCAGGAAAGAGACAGCTAAGAGATAGCTCTCCCTGTAGCACCACAGCAAGGCTCAGCTTGAGTCCTGTGTTGCTGTCTACTAAAAGGAAAATCCTTCGCTGCACTCACTGGATTGAATTTCCTGGAAAATAGCTTAGCTTACAATAAACACTCCTTGGATACTATGCCTGGACAGCTAGGGGCACCTCATTAGTTATCTCCAGTCCAGATTCCAGCCCTGTTGGGCCCCCTACCCTGACTTGCCTTGTTTCCCTCTCCACTGGCCTTATGGCTTTACATTATTTTATCTTATAGGTTGAATATTATGTCTGGCATATAATTTCTGTACTTGAGCCAATTTTCAGACCCAGAACTCACTGATAGAGATGCCAGGTTTCCAGTAAGAAGGACCTTGCAGGTGCACATGGACCTTGCAGGTGCACAGGGCAGGTGCACATGGTAATAACTTCCCGTTTTTCCCCTAAAGGGACCCATGGCTATTTCCTCCAGTAACCATACACTGGGGAAGAGAGGGAATATCCAAATATTATAAGGGCTGTTGGACACAGGGTGCAAGCTCACATTAATACTCAGACTTAAAGCGTCATCAAAGCTACTCAGAGTGGGAGCATACTGGGGACAGGTATTAAATAGAGTTCTGGCCCAAGATCAGCTCACAGTGGCACCCAAACAGTCATCATTCCCTAGTCCCCAAATATATGAATTTAATAGACATATTTGTTAGTTGGTACAGTTCCACATTGGTTCCTTGGCCTATGATTGGCAGGTTGAGCTGCGTCGTCTCTTGGTCTACTTACCTGTGGGGCAAGAGCTATGACAGTGGAGAATGTCAAGTGGGGAAGCCTTTGAAACTGCACTCCTCCCCACCCCTGCCATGATAATAAATCAACAACAATATCGTATCCAGGGAAAGATGGCAGGAAGTAGTGTCACCCTTAAAGACCCAGAGAATCTAACAGTGGTGTTCCCCATCATATCTCTAGTTAATTCACTAGTCTGACTCCTGAAAACACCAAGCAGATCCTGAAGGTCATAATAGAGTAGCACAAACTCAACCAAGTGGAAGCCCGATTGTGGCTGCCTGTGCCATAGGTGGTGTCTTTGCTAAAGCAGGTTAACATGGCCTTGGGTACTTAGTAGGCAGATCTGGTGAATACATTCTTTTCCTTCTGTATCAGAAAGATAATCTGAAACAGTTCATTAGGATGGACAATAGTATATACTTATGGTCTTGACTCAAGGCTACATTAATTTTTCCCGTTCTCTGTCATAATATGGTGTAAAGAGATCTGGATTTCCTAGACATTTTGCAGAAAATCACACTGACCTACTATATTGCTGACATCATGCTAATTGGAACAGATGAGCAAGAAGTGGCTGGTACACTGGATGCCTTGGTAAGACTTATGTACTCCAAAGGGTTGGAGATAAATCTTATGAAGATTCAGGAGCCTACCACTTCAATAAAATGTGTGGGTGTCTAGTGATCTAGGGAATACCGGAACATCCCTTTCAAATTAAAGAACAAACTATTGTATCTTGCAGTAATTTGAAGAGAGAAGCATAGCACATGGTAGGTCTCTTTGGGCTCTAGAGGCAGCATATTTCACACCTGGAAATACTGCTCTGGCCCATAAACCAGGTGACATGAAATACAGCCATTCTGAGTAGGATTCATAGCAGAAAAGAACTCTGAAGTGGATCTAGGCTGTGTGCAAGCAGATTTGCCACTTGGGCCATATGATGCAGCAGCTCCTATTATTAGAGATGTCAGTGGCGGGAAAAATAACGCCATATAAAGCTTGCGACAAGCCTCAATGAGAGAATCACACTGAGGATTTTGAAGCAAGGCCATACCATCTGTAGCTGAAAATTACTCACCTTTTGAGAAACAGTTCCTGGCTGGCTACTAGGCAAGGAGCACCAGAGACCATGTAGCACAACCTGCCCATCATGAGCGAGAAACTGTCAGACACACCTAATCAGAGATTAGGCAGGCCTGGAATCGATCCGTTGTAAGATGGAAGAGGTATATCCAGGACCAAAGAGCACTGCATGAGCAGGTAAAGCAGACTTCCATGACATCTGCCACTGTTGGACCAGAGCCTCTTCCTTAGCTCACACCTGTGACTGCATGGAGGAATCCCTTGTGACTAGCTGATACTGGCAGCCTGAGTTCAAGGTACTCAGATACTGGTTCAAGGGTAGGTCAGCTAAGTATGGGAGTACAGAGTGAAATGGACAGCAGCTGCACTGCAGTCCCACTGAGGTGGCCTGGAAAGACACCAGTAAGGGAACATCTTCCCAATGGCCAGAGCTTTAGTTGGTACATCTAGTTAACCACTTTGTAAGGAAAGGGAAAGTACTGGAGATTAGAATATATAAGAACTAGGGGTAAGGTAAATAGCATGCCCAGCTGATCAAGAGTCTAAATGGAAATAGACTGGAAGATTGGGGACTAGGAAGTTTTGGATAGAGGGATGTGACTATACACAGAGGAGTGAACATAAAATATGCAACTCTTTCCATCAGATATTAAAGACCACCAGGGAACATCTACTGTAGAAGAGACAATGAACAACCAGGGAGACAAAATAACTCAGCTAGGTAATGCCAGCCAGCCTGTTATCAGCCACCCCAGTGCTAGTATAATAGATACTAATAGGTAGTGGGAGAGATGAAGTCTATAGATGGGCTCAACAGATTGGCTCTCATTCACTAGGGCAAATCTAGCTATTGCTACTGCCGAATGTTCAACTTCCAGCAACAGAAACCAATGCTAAGTGTCTGACACAGCACCAACACTTGAGGACACCAACGTGGCACTTGTGGCAAAGTTGACTACACGGGACTTCCGAAAGGGGCAATAATTCACGTGCCCTTTATACAGTCCTATGTTCCCAAGAATAAGAATACATGGGTTTGGGAGCCGAGGGGTGGAAGCAGGAGTAGCCTCGCTTTAGCATCACTGGCAGTGACCCACTTAGAAATTTGTGCTTCTTGTCTCTGCAACACTGGGATCCGGAAGCTTAGAGGTCCTGGTTCCCACAGGGTACTGTCAGAAGATATAAGAATCTTATTAAACTATGAGTTATCACTGTCATTTGGACACTCTTGGATCCTTGTGTCCAGGGACGAGCAGGGAAAAAGAGAAGACATTATTTTGGCAGGAGGTAAGTGACCCTAACCATCAGGAGGAGATAGGCCTGCTGTTATGTATTATGGGCAAGGAGTTATCTATTTGGGTACCTCTTGGAATTCGCTTGCCCAACTTTGATGGTCAATGGAAAAGTACACTAACTCCAGCATGATAAGGGCAAGGTGACTAGGGCCTCAGATTCTTCAGACATGAGGATGTGGATCATGCCACAAGGTCAACCTTTGAGATCAGCAGAGGGAGAGGGAATCTGGACTGGCTACTAGAGGAAGGAGGTCAGTAAGTACCATTCATGGCCCTGGGACCAGCTGCAGTGATGGGAAGTGTAGTTCATCCTACTAACCCTCCTTTCTAAAGTTTCTGCCAGGAAGACAGGGTCATGAGAATCCTGGAGGAGCTACTCCCAGAACTTATAAGAAGATGTGCACCTGATCAGTCTAATGGATGGACTAAGATAGATGCTGATGTGTGCTGCCTTAAATGTAATAGGTAAATACACACACACACACACACACACACACACACACACACACATATACACACACATATATATACACATACATACATATATATATAGTTGTTAAATTTTTGGGGGGTACATAGTAGGTATATATTAAAGAATATATTTTAAAATCTTCATTATTTTGATGAGTTTAGACCTTTCCCCATATGATTGTTCACCATTAGATTTTTTATTTTATAAACTGCCTGCTCAGGTATTTTGTCTCTTTATATTTTGGGGTCTTAGTATTTTATTGACATAAACTCTTCATCATAAAAAGATATTAACTCTTTGTTGGATTTGTGACACGCATTCTCCTAGTCTCATGTCTGTCTCTTAATTTTGATATTTTTTAAATGTTTGTCTATGTCACTACATTTCTCACATTTCTCAGGGAGGGATGATGGCAATGTCATGCTGCCAGGGTGGGGGGATGAGTGAGTCTTGATGCCGTGGGTTTAGCAGGGCCCTGTACACTGGAGGCTTCCTGAAGTCTTGGCCAATCCACAGAGTTAGATCTTGGCTCTGATTTCTTGCCAATTATTACAATTCCCTGTGGACTGGAGTCCTATCCTGAGTCATAGCCCTATGGATCTTCAGTCTCTCAATGAGGTTCTGGTCCAAAAGGCCAGAGAGCCAGAACAACTGGCTTCAAGCATTGTATGCTGTTGAAACAAGGCTGCTGGGCTGCAGTCACCTGAACAGAGCTCCTTGGACATCGGCTGGACCCAAATCAAGGCTGAGTTCACCAACTGCACTGCTTAGGTCAGCAGCTATTCTGGTGCTACTTCCCCTTCAGAGATCTGCCTGGCTGGTCTTCTCTTCCCCACTGATCCGACACTGGATCCAGCCTGCCTCTTTTTTGAGTTATGTCAAGTGAGTCAGCTGCTGCGGGTTCCACACACTTACCTAAATTGTGATATGCTGCCATCAGTCCAAGCATAAAGGTCCTCGCAGGCTGTGCTATTGCTTTGTTTCTCCTCACGCCTCCTGAGCCCAATCCAGAAGTCACCATCAGATGGCAAGAGGTTTTCAATGAACTTTTCTATTAGTTTCTGTTCATCTTCAGACTCGATGCTGACTAGCTGGCCTCCATCCCTCCTGCAGGCTTCTTTGGCTTCCTCAAAGTTCAGTCTTCGAGAAGTATCATGGAAGTAAATGACTTTATAACAAGGCCTCTGTGTCCCTCCCCGGCAGACTGGCTGCCCTAGAGAAAAAAGAAGCCAACCTATTTCAGTGTCTCAAAAAGTATACTGGAGCAGGGATGCGTGGAGGCATCTGAAGGAAGGTATCCCTGGGTAGGAATTTTGGTTACTCATCAGTAGACTGTTATCATGTCAGCTGGGGTTCTCAGAGCAAATTAATACTCCTTCTAGCATGGAGATGTAGTGATTTAAACTCTGATGCCTATATTGTGTAGGGACATTTGTTTGTTCCATTACAGAATATTAAAAAGCAAATGTTTTATTTTGACTATCCTTTAGAAGAGAAGTAGATGAAGATTTATGGTTTCACTGAAAGGTACACAAATAACACTTTCATTAGTGACTCTCAGGGGATAATGTGGCTTAAAGAGGGTGTCTTCTTTAAGAAGTGGTTCTTCTGGTGGTTCTTTAAGGTAAGAGAGGCTTCCTGAAGTCAGGCTGGGCTCCTCTATTCTGGAACCCTCTGCCTGTGCAGCAGGACTGAGAATTTGCCCAGTCTCTGGTGTAAGCAGAAGCTAAGAGCATCAGATCCACGGGGTTTTCTGCTACTGACAGTCAGCCCCCTAACCTAAAGACAACAGTTAAGGTTTACTGAACTCTTATTATGTGCCATAAACTATGGTAAGGGCTTAACATTTACTTACATACTTTATCTCATGTAACCCTCATAATAGTCCCGTGATGCAGATACTGTTTATGGCTCATTTTACAAATGAGAAAACTGGGGCTCAGAGAAGTTTAAGTAATTTGGCCAAGATCACACAGTGATCAGCAGCATCACCAGAGTTAGAGCCCAGATCTTATCACAAAATCATGCTGGTACCAGTGAACTAAAATGCTAGCTCCCCACTGCACTCCAGGCTCATGTTTTACTGGGAGCCCATGTAATGTGTCTTATCAGACTGTCCCCTGAAGGGCTGAAGATCATCTCAGACAAACAGATGGGATTTTATGAGGAGTCAATAACAAATCGCTCACAGTACACACTGCTGTAGCTTGTGTCTGTGTGACTGAAGCCTTGCTGTAATGGAGACACTAGCCTCATCACTCCTTTTATTCAATCACCATTTACTGAGTGTACACTCTGTGCCTGGCACTGTGCGAGGTGCTGGGAATACAGGAACAAAAGCTACTTCCTAGCTCACAGGAGCACACAGCATATGTTTCCGGATTCAAATGTTCAAAGTGAAAACCACGTATCAACGCGGGGAGTAGTTACCCTGCAAAGAGAAAGCAAAACTGGGCTGTGGGTGCGAACTGCTGCCACAGTGCCGGGGGTAAAATATTTTGGTTTGGGAACCTCCTCCCAGAACTTCTGGCATGTTCTCATTTTCCCAACTTGTTTTGCAGCTGCGTAGGGAGCCAGATAGCATTCATTATTCCCAACACTGGCCAGCATATAGGGCAAGGGGTCACAGATACATAACTCTATTATTAGTGCTAAATGAGAAAGAGCACATACAGATTATCCAGGAAGCTCCAGTGAGTCTTCATTTTCTATTTCTTCTCTCATCACTTTCATGAAGGAATTCTCAATGAGCAACAAGTTATAAGAGTTCCACATCTTCTCCCTTTTCCTGTCATTATTTGGCTATTGCTGATAATAGAGAAACTAACTAGACTGGTCCAGCAGCACATTAGGAGGGCTCAAAAGTCAGACCTGCTTACAAGAAGGCATTCAGAGAGGCTGAGGCAGGGATGCCCCCAGGAAGGAGGCCGGGCCAGCCACGCTTTTGCGATTCCTCAAAGCTGGCTCCAAATTGGGCAGCAGAGGGTGGGGGGCAAATGAACCCCCAGGAACTTATCCAACCTGGCCACCGGCATAACATAAGCTGGAGTTGAATTTCCGGACAACCCCCACTTTCCACGTTGGCTTGTCAAACGAAACATAACACCTTAAGCGAGTTCCTGTATGGTCCAGCCTGGCCACACATCCCAAGTCTGCGGGTGAGTGCCAGAGACAGTCAGACCTGGAAGGAGGCCCGCTGGCCTGTCTGGTTCTCCTGCCTTAAGGAAGTGTCCTTCTCTTCTCATTTGCAGGAAGGGGAAGGGTGGGAGGGCCTTCTGTTCCCCGCGACCAAGAACGGAGCCCACGCAGCCCTAACCCAAGCAGCTCAATTCAGCTTCCCACCTCTTTTGCCGCCCCGCGTCCCGCCCCCATCCTGAAACCAACTTTACATTCTTTAAATTAGTTTCGCAAGCCGGGATGCCGGAGTGGAGAAGGTTTCCAGTCTCCTCTGTCCCATTTGGTCAAGCTGTTGGCACCCGCAAAGGGGATCTGAGAAAAGGGCACGGATGTTCTCCCCCCGACATGCAGAACAACTGAAAGAGGCCAGAAGCCAGAGCACTGTACCTCCTCTGAGGTCCAAATCCGAGGCTGCAGTGACACAACAGGAGGAAGGAAGCAGAGAGTCATTCCCTGGAGTCAGGCGGGGCTCGTCCCACACTAACTGGAGTTCTTTCCCGGTCTCTAAGCGCTCTCATTCCAGGCGCTGGACCCGGCCATGCAACCCTCCAGAAAAGACGAGGAGTAACAGGCAGGGTTCCCACGGCACCGCGGATCCAGCATCCCTACCCTGTTGTCTCTGCAGCCGCCTCCCCGAGCGGGCGGTAGGCGGGGGCCAGCTGGCAAGCCTGACCCGCGGGGGTGGTCCCAAGGACCGACTCGATGTGTGCAAAGGAGCTGGCCGAAGGGGCACCCACTGGGGCAGGTTTGCCCACTGCCCCACCTCTCCCAAATCCTCCAACCCACTCCCATAACTCTGGACTGGCAACGGGCTTCGAGCGTTCCAGGACGCGCAGGGAACTGCACGGCTCCGGGAACTGGCGCGGGTCTCAGACGCCGTGCGACTGCTCCCTGGAAGCAGGAGACTCCGAAGGGCTGCGTCTGGGAGTGGGGCATGGAACGGCCCCCTAGTCCCATGCGTGGCGGCCCAGAAGAGGGTCAGCAGCTGGGGTGCAGTGAGTACCTCTGCCAAGCCCGCCCCAGCACCAGCCTCCGCCCCAGCGCGCGCACTCACCGCTCAGCAGGCGACCCGTCGCGGCCCGCAGCCCCACCAGCAGCACGGCCAGCACCACGGCCTGCAGCGTGGTTCCCGGCCTCATGGCCCGACTCAGGTGCGCCTTCCGACACCCGGGCGCTACGGCGGTGGAGCGGGCTGGCGGGCGGCGGCGTGCGCGACCACTGCAACCGCGGCAGCAGCATCTCCTGGGGACCGACGGACCGCACGGGAGGAGGAGGGAGGGCGCGGAGACAGTTGGTCGCCCCTCCGCCCACTGGGACGTCACTGCGGGGAGGGCAGCCCTGCTGGCCGGCCCGCCCCCGACAACCTCCGCCAGCGAGGATGGCGCCAGACACTCGGCCAGCCGGAGTAGAGCGAGTCGCAGAGGGGGGCCAGCTCCCCGCCCCGCTCCGGGCTTCCCTGGGAGATCCCACGTTTGCCCGAGACGCTGGGCGGAGGAATACTGCAGTCGGGCCCCTCTGCAATCTGATGAGGAGCCTAAACTAGCACAACATCTCACCCCTCTCCGCCGGACCTCAGCCAAGTTCGCTAACTGTGCGGGTGCAGCCGGAGGGAGAGGCGAGGCGTGGATTCCTACCTGGGGCTCAGCAGGCCGCAGTCCTGGCACGAAGGGCGACACCTGAGCAAGGAATGGTCGATGCAGAGAACAAACACTCACGCAGGCAGTGTGCCCACCGGCCAGGAAAGTTACCGGACACCGCGCCCATGGCGTCCAAAGAACGTGGCTGAGTTGGAGACTTCCCGGCTGAAAGGAGAGCGGCTTCTACCAGAAGCCAAAAGATGTCCCAGATCCCAGGAAGGAAATGATTCTGTGTTTTTTGTTTTGTTTTGTTTTGTTTTGTTTTTTTTTTGCAGGGAACGAGTTGGGAGGTGGGGTCATAGTTATGGAGTTCAGCTTTGGCCCCTCGCCCCCTAGGAAAGAATGAAACTATAATCTCAGGAAAAGCTTTCCTAACCTAGCCCTCAATGTGTGCTTCCTCTTGTAAACCCCCAAAGTAGGTGTGTTTCACTTTGGTTTCGTAAACAAAATGCTTTTAAATATAGTCAAGTAGTAGAGTGAGCCGTCTGTCCAAAGATGAAGGCACTCAGTAGCACACGGTGAATCTGACTTTCTGCCTTTTCTGCCACACTATGCTGCTGTGAAGCATAGCAGAAGCCCCATCTGGGCCGCGACCTTTGGATTTCGGTTCCAGCTGGCTGTTTCTTTTTTTTTTTTTTTTTTTTTTGTGTGGCCGGATCTCAGCTCACTGCAAGCTCCGCCTCCCAGGTTCACGCCATTCTCCTGCCTCCGCCTCCCAAGTAGCTGGGACTACAGGCGCCCGCCTCGTCGCCCGGCTAGTTTTTTGTATTCTTTAGTAGAGACGGAGTTTCACCATATTAGCCAGGATGGTCTTGATCTCCTGACCTTGTGATCCACCCGTCTCGGCCTCCCAAAGTGCTGGGATTACAGGCTTGAGCCACCGCGCCCGGCCCAGCTGGCTGTTTCTTACGTACTCTTTCTGCTTTTCAAACAGCCAAGAAAGAAAGCAGTGATGTTTCTAAGGCCTCTAGCCACTGCAATTCTAGACAAACCGCCTGAATACAGGCTGGTGGTGAGAGGGGAGTGGGGTAAATTTCAGTATCAGCTGAGAATATGGGGGAGCTCTGCTGTTAACAGCTATTGTGGCAGGATGAGGCCTGATCTTTAGGGGATGAGGCCTGACCTTTATGGTAAGATCATTTATAGTCCTTCCTTATGTCCCAGTTAGAATATGTCAATGGCACATCCAACACACATTCTTCTTAGAAATTATTGGTTATCAAAACAACCAGAGAGAACTGTTATAGTGAAAAGAAGCACTTGAGTTGGCTTTTGAGGTTCTGTTTCAGATCCTGCTCTTCTTCATTTAATGTCTCTGTGGCCTTTGGCGAGTCCCTTTGCCCAAGTTCACTTAACTGTTGGTAATATTAACAGTTGCCTTAAGAGTTTTGTGAGTGTTTGATAAGGCAAATATATATGTAAATGTTCAGATATCTAGGCACTTAATGTCAATTGTAAAGGATTTATTTCTAATATTATAACATCTGCTTCAACTTTAAAAGCTGTTACTTTGGTCCACATAATTAAATCATGTCCCGACTTCTTGCTTTGATACTCTGGACCTTGGTTCAGATGGACTTTGTTAGGGTATACAGTCAACCAAACCTGGTAGATTACAATAATGCCCCAATTCTCCACACCTCCCTGTACCCATATCCTTTACCGTATGACTTTGTAGTTTCTCTTACTAAAGAGGCAGAGTATATTTCCCCACACCTTGACTTTGTGTTCGATCGTGTGATTGACTTGTTTGGCTAACAGAATGAGTCAGTTCTGAGCTTAGACCAGAAAAGGCCTCATATTTCTTTTTCTTCTCTGCCACTCTCTGAGAGGAACATACCTTAGATATCCCACTGGTCTATGTGTATCTCTAAGACGGTGAAAACTGGAGCAGAGCTACCTCAGGCAATTGACAAACTTGCAGCAAGAGGCAGAGCTGCTCTAGGTGCTGTAGCTTGAAGCAGAGCTGTCTGGCTAAGCCTAGATCAGCCAAACTGGATCACACAAACTACAGATGTGTGAGCAATAATAAATGTTGTTTTAGACCCCTTTGTTATGCAGCATTGTTGCAGCAATAGCTAACCATTACACTTGGCAATGTAGGGAGTTATCACCAGGGGAAGGCTGGTTGCCAAGAAAGTTCACAAAGTAGAATTTTTCTTGGTAAAATTACCTTGGTCCAGGGTCCAATTCCTAGTTTAACATGCTCAAACCCAATCTAAGAGACTAATATATTTACACATTGAGAAATAGAATTGTCAGGTAAACTAATGCTTGCATTTGCCTGTCGAACACGTACTCTCCCTCTGGGCAAAAAAGATTTATCAGCATGGAATCAGAATGAAAAGAATTAGCTATATGATTTACTAGTTTAGGCTTTGATAGCCTGCTGTGTCCATCTTCACAACAAAGACCTATCTGTCAGGCAGACAAATACATCAACCAGACAGGATACCCTTTATTCTTGCTGGTACTGGGAAGAAGCTGCCAGTTTATAACTTTAAAAATTTTCGTTTCCCAGGCCTGACTTCCTTTTGTTCCAAACATTTTTCTTCAAATAGTATTGGGCCAGAACCTTGTCATTGTCCCCTAATATCCATTCTCCACTTCTTTTGGCGATAGAATCCCTGAATTTTAATTAGACAGAAGCCCCCTCCCCATTTTCTAAAGACTATTTCCAGCCTCCTTCACAGCCTGATGTGTCCTTGTGATTAAGCTCTGACCAATGGGTCACCCAGTCTTCTGTTGGCACAGTGGATGGGGTCTGCGTCTTATGAAAGCTGTGTCCAAGAGTTGCAAGTGGAGGCCAGTAGTGATGGGAATGGTGGCCTTAAATAGAGCTGCAAACTCTGGGTAGCCCTCTTACCCTAAATATATGTTGCTTACCCAAGAGTCAGACTCCTGAGATTTCATCATTGGTAACTGATTTCCTTGGATTACCCATTGTTCCTTTTATTCAGTGTTCTTTTAAAATGCAAATATTCCTGGGTGGATAATAAACATATTGCTACTAAAGCTTTACTATAAACACTTTCCAGTTCTTTCTTTCTGACAGAAGGGGGCCTGGATTATGCTAAGATCTCTTGAAGGAGGGATGGGGAAGAGCATCTAACCCTGAGTAGGACTGCCATTTGGACAATGCAGAAGGAACAAATCCTTAATCTTTTCTTTTCCATTACATAGCAAAGGGAATGAAAGTGAGGGAGATTGGCACTAGGTTTATGTACGTGTGTAAAACGTAGGCATGTGGAGCCAGTTATTCACAGAGGTAGAAGCAACTCATTTCTGACTTCAGACATGTTCCAGAAATGGAACAAACCAAATTTTGCTAAGTGGGTTTCTTATTAAAGCAAGTAGACTTGAAGTTTTCAAAATTGCCCTTTCATTCCTATTTCCTGGTTGTTTTTACTGGTGGTCTACAAGTTAAGACACATAAAGCCCCTGCTTCTTGCTTACCTGATAGTCATAATATAGATCTAGAATAGAAATTCTGGAAATACTCTTCAAATGAAAACAAGATAAACAGGTGTTTGAGAATGTGGTAAGATGAAAGAGATGTATGGTGTGGTGTCAAACAGTAGTACCCAGTAAGTAAAATAGACACAAATATTCAATAGCTGGTAGAATTCATAGAAGTCTGCATATGTAACCTTTATTTCTTTATTTTAACACCAGTATTCACTAACTGGTAAAATTCCTGGAAATCTGCATATTTAACTTGTATTTCTTTGTCTACTATAGTGTTGCCAGTGATCTCAATGATCCTAAGAGAAGGTTGTTTCCAAAGTGAAGATATAAGTGAGCCATCCTCTGTCATGTGTCAAGCAAATTAGTCCAAGGCTTTGACTTCTTCTTGGTCTTCTTTATCTGACTCTGATACCACTTTCCTGTTGGTAGTAATATCAGTCAGTTCCAATACACAGAACTCTGTCATTGTGAACATGATGTAGCATGAAAACAGCTTTCGAAAATTCTCCCAGTAAAAATTCATTGTTGTGGATTCTATGTGTTGGGTTTTGCAACCAAGTATAAACTTGTATGTGGGAGAAGTGGTTATGATACTGTGAAGTGTGGTTTGGAGGTACAGGAGCCCTCCTACCCTAAATGTGTTTTGTTTATTCGAGAGTCGGACTCCTGAGATTTCATCATTGGCAATTGATTTTTTTGGATTACCCATTGTTGTATTTATTCAGACTTCTTTTAAAATGCAAATATTCTGGGATGGATAATAAACATATTGCCACTAAAACCTTTCTATGAACACATTTTCCGGTTCCTTCTTTCTAACAGAAGAGGACCTGGATTATACTAAGAAGATCTGTTGAAGGAGGAACGGTAAGGGGGCATCTGTGTATGTAGGGGAATTATTTTACAATTGTGTCTAAAATAATTAGAATAGTTTTTAAAGTTTATAAATTAATGTATAGTATGCAAACATCACTTTCCAAATTGGCTAACACTGAATTAGATATTTTTAAACTAAACTCTTTGTTACAAATACTTTCTGAAGTCCAGCACGTAAGCAGTATGCTGGCATTTTGGGTGACCCAATTCCTCATGGAGCTTACAAGATAGTTACAGACAATACAAAAATTATGGGAAAAGTTAAATAATGCAAGCAATAATAAGAGTTAAATAATTATAAAATATGGGCACAGAGTAGTGCATGATTACTTGCCCAAAGAATGTACAAAGAGTAACTAGAGGCCAGGCATGATGGCTCATACCTATAATCCCAGCACTTTGGGAGGCTGAGGCGGGTGGATCACGAGCAGGAGTTCAAGACCAGCTTGGCCAAGATGGTGAAACCCTGTCTCTGCTAAAACTACAAAAATTATCTGGGTGCGGTGGCAGGCACCTGTAATCCCAGCTTCTCAGGAGGCTGAGGCAGGAGAATTGCTTGAACCTGGGTGGCAGAGGTTGCAGTGAGCTGAGATCGTGCCACTGCACTCCAGCAGCCGGGGTGACAGAGTGAGACTCCATCTCAAAAAAAAAAAAAAAAAAAAGTAACTGGAAGAAGTTCATAGTAAGAAGATATCACAGCAGAATAGAATGAAATTCAAGGCTTCAGGATGCAGGACAAAGTTAAATTTACAAAAGGAATTAAGTAATTATTTAAATTATCAAGAAAATTATCTGCCCAAGCTGTGAAATGTTTTATTATTAGGTGGGTCAACATGGGTAGTAGCAGGAACGTTCTGTAAAAATACATGCAGAAATCTAAGGCACCCAGACATATCTATTGATGCTATTTAAGTAGCAGTCTTCATCCACTATTTGTATCGTTAAGTCACTCTTGACTGGGCTAGTTTTGCTTCATCTGTAGAAGCTAAGTCAAATCGTCTGGCTAAAAAGTGAGAAATTAGGTTGCTGAGCATTGTGTAGATAGTATAGCTAGGTGATGAAATGATCTTTTTTTTTTTTTTCCAGAAGTTTAAAAAATTAGTGTAGACATATTCTTTCTTCTTTAAGGGTATTACTTTGATAACATTAAAGACAGCCTCAATACCAATGAGAGAAAAATCAAAATTCTATCACTTCCTGTTTCTCCCTGAATGTAGTATGAAAATGAATATTTGTCAAATTAATGTTGAGTTAGCCGCATTGGTTTTTAGTCATAATACAAAAATGGAGAGATTTCTTATTAGGGGTGCGTTAGTGATTAACTGTTGTTTGCTTATTTCCTTTAAACTCTTCTAGACTTAAACTGTTCCTAGTCCTGCTCTGACATTAATCCAGAGATAAGGCTACTCCCTCATCATTGAGAGTTTGCTACATGAACTTAGTTTTAGCAACTTTAGCCCACTCAGAGCTGGTGAACTACAAACACCTGCTGATTCACTAAAGAAGTGGGCCAGGTGTGGATAGGGGATAGTGGAGTCAGGAGGGCATGATGATGGGTGGCTATATAGCCCAGGATGGTAAGGGAGGGGCAGAGAATGTGCACAGAGCTTCAATGCTGAGCTGCTTTCTGTTTTGTACTAACTTATGCTTGTATATTCCACAGATTGACAAGTTCGTACACAGGCTTTAAGAGCTATACAGAGAAGAAAGTTTTTTCAAGGCAAGAAGTCTGTAATACACTGGGGTGGGTTTCTGGAAGATTTAAGGATAAGTGGGAAAGTAAGAAAAAAGAAGTGCTTCCCTACACAGTAAGTTAAAAGGTGAGAGAAGATTTTTGACAGAAGTCAACTTACTTTGCTTTGTGTTCTTTGGTTTTGGTTTATAAGGAAGGGAAATCAGTTCTTTCTGAAACAAAACAAAACACAAATCAAAAAGGTAAGATTTTACTTCTTGCACTGACTCAATTTACTCACTTGAAAAAAAGCTGAGGTAAAATCATCAGAGTTTATAAAGACTAGCTTCTTAAATCTGGAAATTGTGGGGTCAGAAATGTTGCATATGGCCGGGCGCGGTGGCTCAAGCCTGTAATCCCAGCACTTTGGGAGGCCGAGACGGGCGGATCACGGGGTCAGGAGATCGAGACCATCCTGGCTAACACAGTGAAACCCCGTCTCTACTAAAAAATACAGAAAACTAGCCAGGCGAGGTGGCGGGCGCCTGTAGTCCCAGCTACTCGGGAGGCTGAGGCAGGAGAATGGCGTAAACCCAGGAGGCGGAGCTTGCAGTGAGCTGAGATCCGGCCACTGCACTCCAGCCTGGGTGACAGAGCGAAACTCTGTCTCAAAAAAAAAAAAAAAAAAAAAGAAATGTTGCACATTAGGGAGTTTGGGGTTTATTCAGGAGTGTGTGTTTTGTACATCCACAAGTTTACATGATGCTATTACTATTTTTGCTAGGTTTGTGTCTCTTTATTTAACGTTTATTTTTGTATGATCTAGGCAAGCTCAATCATTATGAATAAATATTAGCACCAAAATAGCCCATGTTAATATCTTACAGCTTTATAATATGTGAACAATAAACTCCACTGACAATAATACCTCATTTCTTATGCCAGGAGGGCTGCAAGCTCTGGAGACAGTTTTGATTTATCAACGATTGCCAGATTATCTGATGTCTGTACCTTGCCCCACTCTGGTATATCGATGGCTCTGGACTATAGCTAGCTAGATTTAAGGGTTCAATCTGTAAAACCTCTGCAGATTTGCCACAATTCATCCCTTGAGATAGATTATCCAAATGCCTCACTATTGGTCTCACCGAGATCCTTTCTTCTCTTTGTTTTCTTAAGAGTTGGAGAATCTCTTCTCTTGTTTTAGCCTGTTTAAAGAAAGAAAAAAGTGGGTGTCTTGACTCAATAATGAAGACTTATGCCTATGGAAGGTAGAATTCTTCCATTTTCATCTTGTATTGGCAGAATTTTAAAATATTTTTTCCCAAGACATATTTATATATTTTGTTTGTGCCAAAATCCTGTTTTTATTCAAGACAATGCTGTTTTACAAAATGTTTTTGTAAAATATTAAAATGCTGTAAAATTTTATTGTAAAATAATAAAATGCTGCTTTACATAATTGACCCTAAATGGAGGGTTTTTTCCCACTTAATAATAACTAACTTTTTAAAAATAACGAATATTTATTAAGACCTTACCACATGAGCTATGATAACAGGTTTATAGACATTATGTCGTTATTTTCTTATAACAACTCAGAAGTTTGACAGTGCTATTACTCCACTGTATAGGTGAGGAAACCGAAGCTTAGTAAGGTTAAATAAGTTACCCAAGCTATTAAGTGGCAGAACCAGATTTGATTCTAGCTCCATTTAGAAACAAAGTTCAAGCTATTGACCATGACACTAAATTGCCACTAATGGTGGCAAGAAGCAGGATTAGCAAGCTCAACAGCATGCTGCTTGCATAGGGCAACAAAGCCTTATTCTTTCATCTCTCCTATTTCTAGCTTAGATATTGAGACCTGCCCATTCTCAGGTAAGTTTACCTAAGTGCAAAAAACTAACTTAGTGCAGGCATGAAGATTTATCAATATATAAACTATAAAAATAGGCAAATATAGGTTCCATTTTTTTCACAGAATTCATCTATATTAAGTTTTGGAGATAGCCAGGCAGAAAATCACCTCTGGTGTATTTGAGAACAAAAGAAAAGCCTGATAATCTAACATCAAACAAATAAAACTTATAACTTCAAATGGCCAGATAAAATCAAAGAAATTCTGTTTAGACCAAGCTGCAAGAAAGAAATAAGAAGTGAGACTAGACATAGATTTGTCATAGCCAGGTGCAGATTCTGTCATCTACCTAAATTTATTGAGTACTTTCCCAGGGCTGCTGTAACAAAGTACCACACACTGCATGGCTTAAAACAATATTTATTGTCTCACAGTTCGGGAAACTAGAAGTCCGAAATCAAGGTATTGGTAGGGTTGTGCTCCCTCTGAAACCTATAGGGTTTCTTTGCTTCTTTCTAGTTTCTGGTGGTTTGCTGGCAAGCTGTGGCATTCCTTGGCTTGCATAACTCCAATCTTTGCCTTTGTTGTCACATGGCATTCTCTCTGTGTCTCCGTCTTCACGTGGCAATCCTCTTATGAGAACTCCAATCAGACTGGATTAGGTGTACAACCTACTCCACTATGGCCTCATCTTACTAATTTCATCTGCAAAGACCCTGTTTCCAAATAAGGTCACATTCTGAGGTACTGCTGGTTAGAACATCAGTGTAATTTTTGCATGTGCGGGGGCGCATATTTCAACCCATAGTAAGCGCCTATGATGTAACATTATGTGCTAGTGGCTGAACATAACTCAGTTTCTGCCTGCAAGGTGACTGCAGACTTACGTAGCAGAAGACAAGTAAATAGTTTCAAGTGTGCTATCTGGGATTAATATAGGGTACAATGAATGAACTGAAGATCAAGGACACTTATTAAGACAAACCTGTGTGTGGAGTAGGGGTGGGGACTCAGAAGATGTCCCAGAGGAGGTGATGTCTATGCTTTAGACCTGAAAGTGGTAGTCGTCAGATGATCATGGAGACAAGGTGGGGAAGAAAGCTTTTAAGGCAGAGGAAACAGCGTGTGCAAAGCCCCAGAAGCTGCTGGGTGGCTAAGTACTTCTTCAGGGCAGTTCCACAATCCTGATGGCTCATCTGCTAAAGAAGCTAGAAACCTCAGGCGTGATCCATCAAGACACACAGAGCAGGGGCCCACGCTGGGCAGCTGTAATCAGTGTCTGGGCTGGTGAACTGGGTGCCTTGGCTTTGCATCATTCTGTTTAAGTGATATGAAGCTTGCCTTTTATAAGCCTACAAAGTTTTAATTTTATTTATTTTGAGATAGGATTTCTACATTTTACTTGAGTTTTAAGTGTCATATATCACAGTTACTGAAAGAAAAAAATCCAGAGTACGTTTGAAAACTGTTTCACAATATCTGTCAGCTTGCATAGATTGAATAAAATAATGTCCGTAAAGACCTGGGATATTTTGGTATTCAATGTTAGTTTCTTTTCCAACTTTTCCATTACACATGTATTCAGTCAGTATTAATTGCTCTCATACTGTGATTACGTAGCACTTTATACCTTTATTATGGTATTGATCTTACTTCTGCTTTATCTCTTAGTTGCTATCATGTCTCTGTCAGAATCTTACTCATCTCTTTATCCTTCCTTAGAGCTTAGCAGTGCTTTGTATGTGATACTCAATGAATTTTTGTTGAATTGATTGAGTCATGATGTATGAATGCAATCATTGTACTGTGTAATCCACAATTACTGGCCTAAGCAAAATACAAAAAGTTTTGGAAAGTGAAATTAAACAATGGGTAGATTTAGTTTTAAAAAATCCCCTATGAACAAAATTATATGATTATTTTCTGTGTAACTATTGGGAAATCATGGACAAGTTATATTGTCCTGTGCTTCTAATATAAAAAGACAAACATTTAGTTACAAGATTCAAAAATAATAGTAGAATAACAAATATATTCATTCATTTTTTTCCTTAACTTCAAGTTCTTTTTTATTATAAATGACTTTGATACTTAAATATCACATATCACATAATACACCAGAAACAAATATTTCAAATATGATCTGATTTCTGCCTCCTGGACATGTTTCCTGGAAATAAATAACAAAACTAGTGTAAACAATTGTGTTATCTAAACAAAAACATTGTGGAATATTCTAGGAAATCTCTGCCAGGAAAGCTAAATACAATTCAATGGTAAGAGAAGATCCTTATAACTTATATTATTAGTAAGGAAGCATAACTTACTTAATTTCATATTGACAAAAAATTTTCATTTCTAATTATAGTGTTTTGGTTGGGCTTGTTAATGGAATTTTATATTTATAAGACTTTATAATTGTTTAATTAATTGTTAATACAAGGGTTTCAGAATTTATAACATCTTTGACCATAGAACATCTTTGACCATTGAATATTAACTTATATTTATATATTTTATTTATGATTTATATATACACTATTCCTGAAAAAATAAATTGTGAAATAAAACTGATTCCAGAAAATTAGGATGTGATATAACATATACATTTAATGTCTCATAGATGGTTAATGAATTTTAGTGTCACCTCAAGAGTTAAATTGTCTGGTTCTCTCCTTTTGGCTTTTCAGAGCCAAATGACTTGAGTGGCAATATGTATTAGTGGAGTCAAATACATTTGGTTTGAATCCCAGTTCCGCTGTGTGTTGAATGGCAAGTTCTAGCTTAACTCTCCTGCCTGGTTCTTCCTTTCCCCACCACAAGTATGCAGTAATCACTGACCTTTAAGTTAGAGCTTTGTGATCTTGGCTAAACCAAAGAATCCACAATCCCAGTTGTGGATTTCTAAACTGTGAGGAAGGTTGTTGTGAAAATTGGAGATAAAAATTGCTTAATGAAATGTATGACATATGGTGAACATTTAATAAATGGTAGCTATTATAACACAATTATTATTAGAAAATTTTTCTTTCAGTGCTTTTAAAATCTTGAAAAGAGTAAGAAAAAAGAGGATAGATTGTCTGCTATTTGTGTACAGGCATGAAGGAATTCTTATGATTCAACCTGTGACCTATGGTTCAGTTGGTGAATACAGTTTGAGGGAGGAAAGGAGAAACAAGGAGAGATGTTTAAGGTATGATTTGTTATTAAATATGCAGTGCAAATTCTTCTGACCACGAATTTTCTGGTGTGTTACTAACTTTCTTTTCAGTTAATATTCAATTATAAAAAAAGCTCTTAATAAACACTAGACTTTAGAAGAAAGGCCCTTTCTTCTCAGGACCTGGTTCCCACATACAAACTGCATTTCTTTCTTGAACTATGATTGAAATTTTTAGACTGAAACATTCATCAAAAATAACATGAGGGGCCAGGTGTGGTGGCTCACGCCTGTAATCTCAGCACTTTGGGAGGCTGAGGCAAGAGGATCATGAGATCAGGAGTTCGAGACCATTCCTGGCCAATATGGTGAAACCCTGTCTCTACTAAAAATAGAAAAATTAGCTGGGCTTAGTGGTGCTTGCCTGTAGTCCCAGCTACTCGGGAGGCGGAGGCAGAAGAATTGCTTGAACCTGGGAGGCAGAGGGTGCAGTGAGCCAAGATTGTGCCACTGTACTCCAGCATGGCTGAGAGTGAGACTCCGTCTCAAAAAAAAAAAAAAAAAAAAAAAGAGGCAGGGGTT
>NW_016807677.1:7421926-7425389 GCF_001698545.2 Rhinopithecus bieti
AAAAAAAAAAAAAAAAAAAAAAAGAGGCAGCGTTTTTCTCTGATTATCTATCTACATAGCCAGAAGAAATTTTCTCTTGATTACCATAGTATGAAAGCTGAATTACTGAATATAATATAAAAAATATCTTACAAGAGTATTGAATTGATTCCAGGATCAGTTCTTTGCTTAGATACTTAGCAGTCATCTCAACACACAGAGAATCAAAGAACTCTTGAAATCAGTATGAGATAGTAGTTAAACCCCTTGGCTCCACTGTCAGATGGACCTGAATTCAAACCCTTATACTATAGTTTAGATTGTGACCTTGAAAAAGTCACGTTCCAGCTTCAGCTTCCTCATCTGTAAAATGGAGGCAATCATAGTGCTTTCAACAGAATTATTCTCAGGATTAAATAAGAATGTGAGTAAGACGCAATGCACACAAAATACATTTAGTGCATGCAGTTAGTTCTCAAAAGTATTATGTAGGGAGAGGAGCAGATAGTTGGAGAGAAAAAAACTTTAAGAAGATAGACTAAGAAATACTGAGGGAAATGTTTTAACTCAAATGAGAATTTAAAAACATTTTAAATTCTTTCCATTGACTGTAAGTGCAATATATGTACATGGTATAGACATCAGAAAATGTGAAAAAATACACAAAGGAAATGATGTTTACATAAATCCAACTGCTAAATCTAAAATATTAATGTAAGTTTTAACATTTTAAACATGTAAAAATTTCAGAAGACCTTAAAGAAGCTCCAAAATAAATAATCTATGGACTTAAAAATAATTCATCAAAAGGAGAAAGGCAGCTAAAGAAGCTGTGGGCTAGGTTAAAATGATTATAACAAACGTTATGCACAAAGGCATGGAATCAAGCTAGGTCCTCATCAACAGTGGACTGGATAATGAAAATGTGGTACATATACACTATGGAATACTATACAACCATAAAAAGAATCAAAAGCATGTCCATTGCAACAACATGGATGCAACTGGAGGCCATGATCCTAAATGAAATAAAGCAGGAAGAGAAAACCAAATGCCACATGTTCTCACTTATAAGTGGGAGCTAAGCATTGGGTGCACATGGACATAAAGATGGGAGCAATAAATACTGAGGACTACTAGAGGGGTTAGGAAGGGAGGGGCACAAGGGCTGAAAAACTACCTATTGGGTACTATGCACACTACCTGGGTGACAGGATCATTCATACCCACATCACACAATATTTCCATGTAACAAGCCTGCATATGTATGCCCTGAATCTAAAAAAAAAAAAAAACAATTGAAATTATTTTAAAAATGATACACAGGGATGAAAAGAAGATAGCAGTCCACTTAAAAATAAATGAAGATCATGGTGATAAGCCTTGCTTGACTGAATCAAGGTGTGTGCTTTGAGGACTAGAGAGATGAAGGGTAGGATAGCTTAATGGGATATTGAGAACCTTGACATAAAGATATCTCTATTTGAACTCGGTTTAGTAGAAGATAGGCACTTTGTTTTTTACCTCCATATAATTAAGTTAGAAATAAAATAGTTAAAAAGACCTCATACACTGAAAATTAAAAAGCATACTTCTAAATAATTGATAGGACAAATTAGAAATCTGAATAGAAATGTAAAATACTTAAAATGGAATAATAATGAAAATACTATATAGCTTATGAGATGTAGCTAAATAGAACATTGAGGTATATTTATAGTTTTAAATTTGTATATTAGGAAAGAAAGTGGAAAGTTAAGAAACAAAGTGAAAAGAGAAGGAAGTTAGAAGGAAAAGAACTAACCCAAAGTTGAAGGAAGAAGTAATAAAAATCAACTATGGATAACTAGAAAAAAAAAATGGTAGAGGACAATCAAGCTAAATGTTGGTTTTTTTGAAAAGACTATTAAAATAGATAATACTTTGGCATAATTATGAAAAAAGATACAAATGATTAGAAATGAAAAGAGGTAATAACTAGAGCTACAGCAGAGTTGAAAAGGTGTTAAAACACTGAGTCTTTTGCACCAGTAAATTTGAACATCCAGATGAAATGAACAATTTCCTAGAGAAAATAAACTTACCAGAAGAATTCAAGAAATAACAAATAGGCCATTTTATCTACCAAACACAAAAAGGAAACAGGCAAAAAACCTATGGGCTTATGCAGAGTAGGACCATCTCTATCACCTCAACTAATTTCAGTTACCATTGACTAATCAATTGGGTTCATCTAGGGTTAACTTGAGTATAGTCACTGTATTACTCATCACTTCCAATAGTGCCTCAGCTTCAGTAATTTAGCCTTCTCATAGTTTTCTGATAAGTGTTGTAAAGCAAGTAAATGGTTGAAAATTCCTTTCCCAGTTGATTTCCGATGGGGTTGTATTTGAGATCACTTCTAAACTTTCAGAATCATTATGACATTCACCTTTTAATCTACACTTGTAGAGGGAGGCATCATGATAAATTTAATTACTTTTTATTTACCTACAAAGGGTTAATTAACTTTGCCCACACATTTCTGCTCTGTGTTTGAAATTTCAAAATATAACTTCAGTGGTAATTTTTCTTTTTGCAGGCAATAACTAAAGATATGATTAAGGGGGCCAGGCGCGGTGGCTCATGCCTGTAATCCCAGGACTTTGGGAGGCTGAGGTGGGTGGATCACAAGGTCATGTGATCGAGACCATCCTGGCCAACATGGTGAAACCCTGTCTCTACTAAAAATACAAAATTAACTGGGCATGGTGGTGCATACCTGCAGTCCCAGCTACTCAGGAGGCAGAGGCAGGAGAATCGCTTGAACCCAGGAGGCAGAGGTTACAGTGAGCCAAGATCGCACCACTGCACTCCAGCCTGGGCAACAGAGCAAGACTCCATCTAAAAAAAACAATATATATGATTAAGGGAAAATAATATGAGTCTCATTTTAACACTATGAGCAAGCCAATCTTGTGTCTTTTAATCAGGATGTGGATACTTGAGTGATCATGCCTTTAGTAATCTAGTCATCATCCTTTGAGAGTTACCCTTTTAGTCAAAGCATTTCCATTTAATACTAATGCTTATTTTGAACCTGCTAAAATTTTATTTTCCAATTATGGTTTGGATTGAAAAAAAGGATTGAAAAAAAAGGAAGAGGGGGAAGCAGAGAAGATAAAAACAAACTTTCACTGAGTAACTACTAGATGTTGGGCGTTGTGTGAGTTCCTTATAGGTTATCTAATTTAATCTTTATAGCACAGTGAGATGGGCATTACTATTATTACCTCTTTACAGGTAGAAGAAACTCAACCGCATAAAAATGAACTTTTATCAGGGTCACTTAACTAACTAGTAACTGGCAGATCCAAGGATTCAAACTCATTTCCAGTTCTGTTGGACATCATTTCCTGTGCTGCTTTTGCCACACTTCAAACACACAGACTTCAAACACACACACACACACACACACACACACACACACACACACACACACACA
>NW_016807677.1:7427676-7442433 GCF_001698545.2 Rhinopithecus bieti
GAAGCAGAGAAGATAAAACAAACTTTCACTGAGTAACTACTAGATGTTGGGCGTTGTGTGAGTTCCTTATAGGTTATCTAATTTAATCTTTATAGCACAGTGAGATGGGCATTACTATTATTACCTCTTTACAGGTAGAAGAAACTCAACCGCATAAAATGAACTTTTATCAGGGTCACTTAACTAACTAGTAACTGGCAGATCCAAGGATTCAAACTCATTTCCAGTTCTGTTGGACATCATTTCCTGTGCTGCTTTTGCCACACTTCAAACACACAGACTTCAAACACACACACACACACACACACACACACACACACACACACACACACACAGTGATGGAATGGTTTCTTCATTCAGTGTTTACTCTAAAAATGAGTTATTAACCATGGTGAAGAAGAAAAATATATTCTCTGCTCTCACAGAAACATTCTTATTCTCATAGAAAATGCTTGTTTATCAGAATGCAGCAGGTGGAGCTAATCCAGCTTGAGCTCAGCCTTGATCACAGTTAATTTACTTATTTGAAGGTATCATGTGGCCCTTTGCAAAATGTGGCTAAAGCGTAAAGATAGTTGAATTATAGTGGTATTTATAAACCGAGGAGCTTTGTAAGATCGTAGTGTAAATGAAATATTTATGCAAGGATTTTAAATTATAAATTAATTGTAAAATGGGAATTACATTCCAAATTCAGAATATTACCTAGGCAGAGACAAGGTTCTATGGTTTGACAGAAATTGAGAACATTATCAGACTTTTATTTCCTTAAGGCTCCAGAATTTAATTTAATTTTTTTTTTTTTTTTTTGAGACAGGGTCTTGCTCTGCCACTCAGGTGGAAGTGCAGTGGCATGATCAGGGCTCACTGCTACCTCCACCTCCTGCCTCCTGAGCTCAAGCAATCCTTCCACCTCAGCCTCCCGAGTAGCTGGGACCACAGGCACATGCCACCACACCTAGTTAATTAAAAAATGAATTTTTTGGGGGGGGCTAGAGATGAGGTCTCTCTATGTTGCCTAGGCTGGTCTTGAACTCCTGAGCTCAAGCCATTCTCCCACTTTGGTCAGCCTCCTGAAGTGCTGGGATTACAGGCATAAGCCACCATACCTAGCCTTAATTTTTAATTCTATCCCAGTGATTGAGAGTTAACTGTCTATAGGTGTACTAGGGAATTTCAGTTCATATTCAGAAAGAATCTGACTCCTCAGTGGGTTCCATTGCATTTTTATCTTACAAATGCAATTATGAGGAAGGTGAGAATTATGATTGACTTAAGGTTTTTATCCATTTATTGTTTTAAAAGTCTCACATTTGGGCCTGGTTTTAAAAAGCAGTATGCACCTTGGCTTGCTGATGTTGATAACAGAATGCTTCAACTATGAATTGACTCTATGAATTTACTACCATTCCCTGTGCCTATTGACTGAGATCTGCTATGTTGATTCTACAACTACCATATAGGAAATTTATATCTACTCTAATAATAAGATATAGAACTGTTGGACCTCAAATTATCTACTATGCGCTTTAAAAGACAGGCTGAATAATCAGTGAGAAGGCTTTCTCCAGTATAATATGATTTTAAAAGATAGACCTAACTATAGTAATCTATGGGAGTGGATGGAAGATGTTAGAGGATTATTAATCAGAGAAAGGAAGAATGCTGACTTGCAGGAAAAAGATGCAGATCTAAGAGCCTTTCTATACCTCCTGGAAATTGCTTGATCTTGGCTCAATTCCTAGGTCTGACATATATACTTTTCATTTGAAAAATAACAACTTACTAAAATGAGAAAAAAATTAGTCATTACATAAGAGGGAGTCAATGCAATTTTTCTTAAATGCAGATTTCAATCAAGTATGAATTTATCTGTTGTGAGGAAAAAAAGTGTATTTTCTTAGTTCTGTTACATATATTTTCTTAGTTCTGTTACATATATTTTACCAATAATAATTGCCTGAAGAACGTAGATTTTAAAACATTTACACACACACAAAATGTATGCAGAGCAGAAGTATAAGTGATTTTAAAAACTGCTTTAATATTGCTTTAAAAGGTACTTATCTTATAAAAGTAATAAGTAAGATTTGTATTTTAATATTGAGAAAATGAGCATAAAATGAGCACTGCATTTTAAAATTCAACAAATTATACATATATTGAGGATAACTCTATATGATTGAATTATATGTTATTGATGATTCAGTTTGCAATAATTATCAAAGCTTTTCCTTAGCAAAGACTACTGAGTCTTGAAGATTTTCATTGTTGCTGGTTATACAGATATGATGAGTGGGTGAATGATACTGACCTCATCTTTCAGATATGTCTTTCCTGTTCTGCCCATAAGGACTTAAGAAGGAGAGGTTAGGGATTCCCCACACAGATCACCTCAAACTTCTTCTCTGGCTCATACTTCTTCTTTGAGTTTCTAACCCATATATTCACAGGCCTGACAGTTCACCTGCTTTTCTCAAAGGCATCTCAAACTAGGTAAGTCTAAACTGAACTTGTAGTCCCTCCCCTACAAACCCCCAAACCTGATCTTCATCTAATGTTTCTTGTTTCAGAGAATGACACTACCCATCCTGTTATACAAGCTGCTAGAAAACTGAGTTATCTTTGATACTTTGCTGTACCTCACCTTCCATATCTAGTATATAACCCTAAATACTGGTTATTTTACTTCCTAACTATCCCTTCAATCTATCTGGTCTTTCTCATCTACCTGCATGATCCTAAATCACATCGCATCACCTCCCGACTGAAGTTTTGTGATGGCCACCAGTCTGGTTTTTCCACTTCTGCTCTGGCCACTTTCAATACATTCTCCATATTACAGTCTGCTGATCTTTCTCAAGCAAATGTGATATTCTCATTCCCCAATTTAAACCCTTCAGTGGCTTCTTACTGTTCTTACTGGAGCCTAACCTTCCTCCCACATTATCACACTGGCCATTCAGCTTTTGACATGCACGGTGCCTGTTCCCAGCACAGGGTCTCTGCACATGCTGTTTTCGCTGTCTGGAATGCTCTTCCAATGTTCCCTCCACCCTGTCTTTCTGACCTAGTTAATGCCTGTTCTTCCTTTAAATCTCAGTCTGGTTAATCTTTGTAGAAATCCTCCCTGATTCCCTTGATTGGATCAATACCACCCTATTAAATTATCCTAACATCACTGTAATTTTTTCAGAAATATTTATCTCCCTGATTAGACTCCAAATTTCATATAAGGGCAGAGTTCATATCTTTGACCCACTTCCCATTTGCCCCGAGAACACTGTGCTGGCAGTGAGCTGCACTTTTTTTTTTTCTAAATGGGAAATAGGTTAAAACATGTTTTGTTGTTGTTGTTCATCATTGTACTCCAGTGCCTAGCACAATGCCAGGCACATAGAAGTGCTCAATAAATATTTGTTGAATGAATCTTGCACAATTCTTCCAAATAAAATTCTCCCATCTTTTGGGCCCATGATTCATCTTACTGTTTGTGGCTTTGCTTGGCCCTTCTTGCTTGAACTTGACATTGCCTTTTCAGTGTTGACCTCTAACTTGCCTAGATTTCTTTTGAAGCCTACAGAGTTTTCAGTTGCTTCTGGCCAACATTCTGTAAAGTTCAGCTCGGCTCCATGATTTCAGTGCAGGGCGCCTACATGTCTGGAGTAAAACCTAAACAATGTCCAATCCAACTTCACACATACAGACTAATGTCTACACTTATACTACCAGCTATTTTATCTATTGGCATCATTTATGACCAGAAACTCCAGAGAATGCAAAGATAATATATAAAACGTAACCATAATTAAGAACTATCTTTTTTCTATTTTAGTTATTCAGTGCTCTAAAATGTGTCCTTTATAATAAAAGTTTCAAAGTTTATCCTAAATAACTTTTAGGGTTTTTTTTTTTTTAAACAAATTGCTAAATTACTGTTACAATGAAAATATGCACATTTTCCTGTTATGTGTGGTGGCTCACGCCTGTAATCCCAGCACTTTGGGAGGCTGAGGTGGGTAAATTGCTTGAGCTCAAGAGTTCAAGACCAGCCTGGGCAGCATGGCAAAACCCTCCCTCTACAAAAAATACAAAAAATGTAGCTGGATGTGGTGGGGTGCACCTGTAGTCCCAGAAACTTTGGAGGCTGAGGCTGAGGTGGGAGAATCACTTGAACCCAAGAAAGTTGAGGCTGCAGTGAGCCATGATCATGCCACTGTACTTCATTCTGGGTGACAGAGTGAGACCTTGTCTAAAAAAAAGAAAAAGAAAAAAGAAAAAGAAAATACGCACATTTTCTTTAAAAGCTATTCATCAAAGCTTATATCAACAATAAAATCAAATAGATTTTTGAATATTTTTTTGACTTGGCCAAGAAAGTCAAAATAATCATAGGTAGGTCAATTTGTCTCCTGTATTGATGGTTCTAAACTTTCTGGGTTTTCTGCATATGGCAGTAAGGAATGATACAAACATAAAGCAATGTGATTGGAGTTGGGAGAAGGGTATATGCTTCTAGTATGCTGCTTTCTTTCCTTCTTTTTTTGGCCAAGCATCTCTTTGGTACCAAAGTTCTAGTATATGGAATATTATCTTGTCCCCTGTGTCCAATTCCTCATCTCAATTTCTTGTCTAGCATTCCAGGTTCTCTGGGACAGGGGTTCTGCTCTATTTTCTACTCCTGACCCTACATTCCAATGCCCATGGCAGGGTTTCTCTTACATGCTGTTAAACCGTGGCATGATGTTTTTAAACTTCTATCAAATTTTTCTGGAATCACTTCCTTTGGAGAACATGCAATGCTCTGCTCATCTACTGTGACTTTCTTCTGTGACCTACAGAGCACGATGTACTTCCACTCTTGTCTGTTGCTCCCACATCCTTTTGCTCAACTGACTGCATGTCTGTTCAGCACCTATGAGTCTGTGAGGCCTCTGGGTCTTGGTTAATATATTCTTGCGCGTTTTCCTATTAAATGAATACTTCATATGACATCTAGCTGGAGGAACTGGGCTATCATGCAGAATTTGGTGCAGACAAGTTAGATAATCCATTTATTCATTCATAACATTTATTTGGTGAGTCAGGAGATCACCTATTTGTTAGGCCCTGTGACTATAATGTCAAAAAACCCATGGTCCTTCAACTTAAGGAACTTTGGAAGCTACAGGAGAAACAGATCAATGACACCACAGTACTATATTATTTCAAGGATGATGACAGGGGGATGCCTGGGGTCCTACAGAATTAAAGAAAGAGGCATTTATATCAGACTAGGAGATATGTGAGGGTGAGAAAAGGCTTGACTATGACTATTGAACTGTAAACAGCTAATTGTAGGTATTAGCTAAATGGGAAGAAATGGGAGAAAGGCATTTCAGGCAGAAGAAACTGTAGGTTTAATGTCGCGGAACTCCTTGGTGGGTTCTTGGAACTATAAGTGGTTCAAAGTGGCTGTAATATGAATTGCACTTAAAGGGAATGGTGGGTAGATGAGGCTGGGGAGGTATGGCAGGAGGCAGATAGTGAAAGTCTTGGTATATTAAACTGTGATTCAACCAGTTTTAGGAGTACAGTTGATTCTCATTGTTTGTCATAGTTATGTTCTAGAATGTCACCACAAACACTGAATCAGTGAACACTAAACCATTCCTCCTAGGTTCCTGCCAGCCGATGGTCATAATGTTTCATCAATGGAAAAATACATAACCTTGTTTTATGTGTGTTTCTGTTTAAAGACACCTTAAAATATACTGTTGATTTATCAATATTAAACTCATGGTAATAGCACTGTAACTCATGCCTGAACAAAGCTTATCTAATGCATATATTTTATGCAGAAGGCACATCACAACCTTCTTGCACTTGGGAACATCAGTACTTCAAGGCCATTTTAAACAGCAAAGTCACCAAAAAAAAAAAAAAAAAAAAAAAAAAAAGAACACTTCACATGAAATAACAAAAAGACTCTTGTTTGGAGTTATGAGAGTGAAACACAAAGGCAAAGCCTCACCTTGTTCAACCTCAGCTGTGAACGTTGTGTGTTGAGCAACTCAAAACATTTTTTTTGAGATGGAGTCGCGCTCTTGTTGCCGAGGCTAAATGGCATGATGTCGGCTCACTGCAACCTCCGCCTCCCGGGCTCAAGCGATTCTCCTGCTTCAGCCTCCTGAGTAGCTGGGATTACAGGCATGTGCCACCACGCCTAGCTAATTTTGTATTTTTAGTGGAGACAGGGTTTCACCATGTTGGTTGGACTGGTCTTGAACTCCCGACCTCAGGTGATCCGCCTGCTTTGGCCTCCCAAAGTACTGGGATTATAGGCATGAGCCACCGTGCCTGGCTTCAATTTTTTTTTTTTTAACCACTTTCCACATGTCTGCAAATGACCATGCAAGTGCCATGGGTATTGATTTTGGGGTTGTGAATAAACTATAGCTAGTAGGCAAATTTGCACATAAGGAATCCATGAATAATGAGGGTCTTACTATATTGCCAGTACAGTGGCTTGGGAACGGTTCAATTTCAAGAATGAACTAGACAAATGACTATATCATCAGACTCTGAGGCTTTCTTGACCACACTTTATGTGACTAGAATACATTATCACAGAAAATGAGAAAGTGAAGTAAATATAGATACATCAATCATTTATTATCTAGCTCTGATATAATTGCCTAAGAACGTTTTCATCTTGCCTTAGATAGAGGCAAAGTACAAGGGTGCATAATGGCTTTAATTTCAGATGTGTCATGGTTATTCTCTGAGTTACCTGATCCACAGAATCATTCTAGTTCTTCAATAAACCCAATTTGATTTGCCCTGCTGCTTATAAAGTGTTTACTAATTTGAACAATAAGGATTCATGTAAGTGGAACCAAATTGATAGTTCTGCATTAATTTAAAAAAGGAAAAATGTACATGATCCTTTTTTGCTTCATTTTGCATTTAATAGTTTCATTTAATTATGTTTTATGAACAGATAATAAATGTGGATCCTTGCCCAATATTAGCTCAGCATTTAAAGTGTTTTTCATTTTGTTCTTAGGGTGAAATGTATAGAAGATATAATACACAGATCTCTGGAAAAAAGAGGAAGAGATGCATTTGGAGCATGTCTCTATGGAATTCTGAGGCTGGGTCTATATGGGATAAATGAATTCAGCAATTTTTTTTTTAACTACTCTTTGCAGAGCAGGGCTACCCCAAAGGCAGTGTGCCCAGAGTAGCCGAATTCAGCTATTGGATCCCAAATCTCATTCCTTTCCTAATTATGATTTTACAGACTGTAGATGTTACTAAAGAAGATTTAGAGGGGAACCTCATCTGTCGACTGAAAATGTTCCCCAACATTGAATGACTTTTGAAAACAAAGTGGTACTTATGGATGATATAAACGCATAAAACATATTTACATTAATATAATATTTTAATTATCATTTACTATCAAAATATTTGCTTGTTACTATAAATGCACAATCTGTTTTTATGACTCTTCCACTTGAATGCTTTGACAAATTAGGAAGAGAAGAACAAGAATTTAAATGACTAAACATCCTTTATTGGTGAAAGGGAAATCCACCACTTCCTATTGGTATTCCTTTTATGGAGGAAAAGGAATTTTATAAATATTATATTAGGGTGGGAAAGCAAAACTAAAAGCCAGGTAACATTGAGAAATTTTAGGTTTGTCACGGAAGTCAATCCCTATCATTTTGACAAAAAAGAGGATTTTCTTTTATCTGAGCGTCTTGGCAATGACACTGAGGAAATTCCCCACATTTTTGCTTTGGTTCTCTGAAGCTGACTTATAATGATTCAAAGTATCCCTTTCACTTCTTTGAAAGTGATAATCCAACAGTTGATAATGTTAAAAAGTTTTCCACTTTCATGACTCAGTGTCTAAAAATACAACCTTTTGAAGTTCTAAGATTTTTTTTTTTCTTCTGAGAATACAGATTACAGTTCAATACAAGTAGGTATTAGCTAAGTGGGAAGAAATGGGAGAAAGGCATTTCCAGGCAGAAGAAACTGTAGGTTCAATGTCACAGAAAAATGAAACACCTTGTTGGGTTCTTGGAACTACACATTTGTAGTTCAAAATGGCTGCAGCATGAATTTCATTTAAAGGGCAATGCTGGTAGATGGGGTTCCAAGACCCTCAGTGGTTGCCTGCAACTGCAGATGGTACCAAATCCTAGATATACTATGTTTTCCCTTATATATACTACCTATGATAAAGTTTAATTTGTAAATTAGATACAGTAAGAGATTAACAATAATAACTAATAATAAAATAGAGCATATAACAATATACTGTAATAAAAGTTATGTGAATGTGATCTCTCTCTTGGTTACTAAGTCACTAACAGGCATGTAGTGTCTACAGCATGGATCCACTGGAGCAAGGGATAATTCATATCCCAAGTGGGATGGCATAGGATTTCATCACACTCTCAGAATGGCGAGCAATTTAAAACTTATGGATTACTTATTTCAAGAATTTTTCATTTAATATTTTTGAATCATGGTTGACTGAAACCAAGGAAAGTGAAATCATGGGAAGGAGAACTACTGTAATGTTCTCATCATAGCATAACTTGCTTCTGGTTCAAGGAAGTGCCATATAACAAACTTTTGAGGAAGACTTATACTGTGGACATTATTGGTTATATAGAAAGTGTAACAGAACAGATTAAAACCCCATTCCCAAATAAGGAGCATGCCTGGGATGTTGTTCTGCAGATTGCATATTTTCCCTGTAAAAACCTTTGGCTTATATTCATTCATGTTAAAACTATGATTACAGATCATTTCCAAATATGTCATTTACATATATGCCTTCAAATACTGCTCTGACCTCTCCTTCCTTCTCCCAGCAAATGAATTATTTATAATTCTTTTCATAAAGAGATAATCAGCTAAAGAGCTTTCTTAAAGGTGGCAAAACTAGAAAGCAAATTAGTTTTATGATTTCAAAGAATTAGCTGACTATCCACTTATTATAATGTTTTCAGACTACTTTAGAACTCTCAAAGGAAGAATAATGGTCCAGTGCAGTGCTGTGAGGTTTCCTTTATGGACATAGTAAGCCATTTAATCTTGACAGGCTCAATTGTTTTTGATTTCCTGCCATGGATATCCATCACAGAAATAGCAGTTGTGATTAATAGCATTTTGATCACTAACCAAAAGCATTTGTTATAATGTATACCTGGAAAATATTCCAAAATGGAGAATAATATTCAAGTGTAAAAAACTGTAACAACTGAAAAATCAATATCCATTGAGGAGAGAGGGTTATAAAGGTACTTTCAGGAGAGAAATTAAATTCTAGATTTTCATTAATTTTAAGGAGAAAGTGGAAGAATAAACCTTAAAGAGAATTTATGGGTGATGTTTTTTCCCAATTTGAGATGAAAATTATACCTGGAATTTACTTATTAATGCATATGTTCAAAACATGTAGAAGATTCTCTTAAATAGATCATTGTAAATTTTTGTTAGTTAAAAAGATACCCTATCCTCATCTATTTTCTAACATCAAGCTAAAAATTCTAGAATGGTGGTGGCAGCAATGCAGAGACAACATGATCAACTTAGAAAAAAGTGGTATCCAAAACCAGATTCTGTTTCAATAATTACAGGGAGTCGCGTTTCCTCCCATTATATCCATAACCCATGAGATAAAGCAGAACTAGGGAGAGAGGTGATGTGCTAACAGATTAGACTTTGGGTGTATTCTTGTAAAGATTATCAGCCTAGAAAAATTTGCCAGATGAGTCTGTGCAGAAAAAGCTAAACAAAATTGAAATATCAGTATATAGGGCCTTTATTTACTCTGTAATTCATTTAATTATGCATTTATTTATTCAATAAACAAAGATTTACTGAGTTTCAATAACCAAAAAGGCACTAGGTTAAGCAAATAAGACATGACCCCTGCCTTTATAGAATGCATCTGTTGAGGGTAAACTGTGGCCAGGCACTTCACATACCTTACATCAACTCTAAGAGGTGGATATTAAAAAAAAAAATCATTTTCTCTTTTATATATGAGGAAGCTGAGCATCCCAGGAGTTAAACCAGTTGCGGTCGGGTGCGGTGGCTCAAGCCTGTAATCCCAGCACTTTGGGAGGCCGAGACGGGTGGATCACGAGGTCAAGAGATCGAGACCATCCTGGCTAACACGGTGAAACCCCGTCTCTGCTAAAAAAATACAAAACTAGCCGGGCGAGGTGGCGGGCGCCTGTAGTCCCAGCTACTCGGGAGGCTGAGGCAGGAGAATGGTGTAAACCTGGGAGGCGGAGCTTGCAGTGAGCTGAGATCCGGCCACTGCACTCCAGTCCCGGTGACAGAGCGAGACTCCACCTCAAAAAAAAAAAAAAAACCAGTTGCTCAAGGTCACACAAATAGTAAGTGGCAGAGTTAGGCTTCCAAACCCATCTTGTTGTCTCCAAAATCTACTACACTGTGGTGCCTGTAATCTAGGAGGAAAGAGATAAACATACACAATGACCGACAATACACATCAGAGACTGTACAAATACTATGAGAAAGGATATGTGGCTTGCCGTGGCAGCACAGAGAAGAAATCTATTTATTCTGCTAGTCTCTGGGTAATCCCTGAGAAGCCTTCACGGAAGCTGGCATTTGAGTTAGGCCTTGAAGGTAGATGGGGAAGAACATTTCAGGCGGATACATGAAAGTGCACTGCAGAATGAAGAACCAGCTTATAGTTCCAGAACTGAGAACAGTGTTTCTCACATTTGTATTCATACCATAGTTTTGAATTTTAGAATATTTGGCAGCATACCTGAACAATGCCATAGTCAGCAATCATTGTGATACAACAAATCTATTATGGGATTAATTTCATGGACTTTGGAGTTAGGATTGCAGGCTTTGAATCTGCTCTGCCACTTACCGGTTATGGGGACTTTGGAAAATCATTTTAGGCCTTGTTTGGCCAAATGGTGATAATCATAGTGGGCTATTTTAAGGAGTATATGAGTTAATGTATGTCAATTACTTAGTTTAGTGTATAGTACCTAATATACATTCAATAATTGGTTGTTATGAATACTACATTATATTATCTCAGAATATCTATTAGAGCATTCAGTTATTTCAGGATTCTCTTGGTTGCCTTTTTGTATTTTGGCATTGTTCAAATTGAACTGTACTAGATAGTACTGGCTAAGTTTCCACATATACTAAGAAGGCAGTTTCAGTAACTTCTCTTTCTTTCCCACTGCCTTACTGTTTTGTTAGGCCTCTTGTCTTCTACTCTCAACAAATGGAATCATCTTCTATATTGCAATGCAGAACCACTAGGCTTAATGTGAATTTGGCAGATACTATGCATGTTTAGGTATAACAAAAATATACTTTTCCTATTCATCACTTTGCGAGCATATATGTGAAGGGGCAAACAGTGTTCCTTGGCCTGTGTGGTTGAGATCCAACTATACAGAGTTGGGGTGAGAGCATAGGAGAAAGCAGGGAGAGTGGTAGGAGAAGACAGGTTAGGGTTGGATTGGAAAGGAATTAGAACATGCTAAGGAGTTTGGCCTTGAGCTTGAAAAGGAAATGGGCAGCCATGGGGAAAAAAAAAGCAGGAGGGCTAGTACAATCGTATTTGGATTTTAGGAAGACAACTAATACATTGTGAGGGATTGCTTTGCATATTCTTTGTCTAATAAGCTATAAATCCTTTAAAACCCAGCACCTTTGGGAAGCTTTCTTGATTTGTTACACCTGATTTTGATGTCCCTCAATGTGTTCTCGTAGTATTATGTGCATACATCTATCATGATATTATAATACATAATAATTATTGACTTAATTGGTTGTCTCCTCCACTGGATTGTAAACTCCTTGAGATCAGGGACCACATCTTATCTTTGGATCCCCAGCAGCTAGTATAGTACTTGCAGGTTCTCAATAAATATCTGTGGAATTTAGTAATTAATATGAATTTATAGAAGGAGCCAAGACAAGGAAACCAGTTCTAAGATTATTAGCCTAAGAGTCTATCATCATAACTTCCACTGGTAATTCACATCATATTGTCTTATTGTTTGACAAAAGCTGATAGAAATGTATTATAATAGTTTGTCTTTAACCTTTTATTTCTAATCCTTTCTTAAAATGAAATAAAATGAAAATTAAATTCCAAAAGCACTGAAGTTGACTTTTAAAGATTTTTAATTCACTGAAAATTAGGCTTTTCCCCTCCCTATAGTCTGGATATAAATATACAGTACATAATATTCTAAAGAGAGAATAAAATGCTAACTATTTCTAATTACCTAATTTGTTTGAGGGAATCACCAGTAGTCCACAAAGTGAATTAATGTGATCAACAAACTCAAATGCATTGTTTTGTAATTTATGTAGAATTCCCGATAAGTCTTTCAGAGTTTGCCAATATGTCCAATGATTAAAGATATTCAGCCAAAATGAATCCTCTATCTTTGCTTTTACAGGATAGGAAAAGTTACAGGAGTGTACTTTATCCATTAATCAAACAAAATGTTTCTATAAATCACTGTATTAATTGCTGAGTTAAAGGCCATGCCTCTATCATGAAAAGCAAACGAAGGATATTGCCAAAAAGACTAGTGTGCTTAGCTGATTTGACTACCCCAATGTGTTTAATTCCAGCCTTTAGTCAAAACAGGTCTAGATGACAGACTCATTCCTCTGATCATTTAATTTTGACCTATTAAGACAATCAATTCTATTTGATTTTTCCTGTTCTTATGATTTTTTTTTTTAAGACATTGTCTCACTCTGCTGCCCAGGCTGAAGTGCAGTGGTGAGATCATAGCTCATGGCAGCCTTGAATTTCTGGACTCAAAGGATCCTTCTGCCTCAGCCTCCCAAGTAGCTTGGACTACAGGTATGCACCAGCAGGCCTGGCAAATTAAAAATTTTTTTTTTTGTAGAGATAGAGGTCTTACTATGTAGCCCAGGCTGGTCTTGAATTCCTGGCCTCAAGGGATACTCCTGCCTAGGTCTCCCAAAGCACTGGGATTGTAGGTGTGTGCTACTGCACCTGGCCTCTTAGGCTATTTCTGTTCTCAGAACACTGTATATGGTTGGGGACCTTACTGGATGGAAAGTGTGTGACTCCACCTCTTTCTGTTTCTCTCTGGTTCTGTTGTTCCTATACATTCTTGGGCTTTTGCTGAGATTGATAATAGCCAATGTTGAATAGAATTTAATTTTCAATTGAAATTCTAATAAAGGTTTTCCTTAATTTGCTCAAGCTGATGCACTAGAAGTAGCAGATTTTTTAATATGCATGTGTTTAAAAAGTCAAGATTATTTAGACATTTAATGACAATCAGATGACCTCCTGAAATATTGGCCTACCTTTTGGAGATACTTTACTTTCTCCTCAGATTCCTGTATCTTTAGGGCTTCGGCAAAGATGTTTCTATTTTCTAGAGGGAATAAAGTCAAATTCAATCTGAAATAATTTTATCATGATTTTATACTAAAATTGATATAAAATTGGATACAGGTTGAAAGGGAATACAGAGTAGGAAGGTAAACAAAAGTACATGTGGTGTATTGAAACTTTATAAACCAGATTTCCAAATAATTAGAGACTGAATTAATTAGCTATGGCTGCAGGGAACCTCTAATCTCTTTAGATGATGAGTAAGCTCTAGTCCAGAGACAAGAAAAGGTCTCAAAAGAGAAAATATCTGCAGGATCAGAGATTCCAATTTCTACATTCCTGTTCAAACTGTTAAAGAAATTTAGGCATTGTCCTCTGGATAAACAGGGTGGTCCCTGAGCAGGGACTTAGGTGTGCAATTCAGAAAGTTATACCACAGTGTAAAGTAGTACCCTTGTACTTACTGCCTATTTTCTGATGTACCTAGGAGTCAGAATGCTGAAAGGCATAAAAGTTGATACTTACTGTTACTCACAAGGTGGGAAGACTGCAAGGAGTGACTGTTCTCTAAAAAATACAAAAGGGAAGTAAAGAAATCATTGGAAGAGACCACAACATTAAAGGCGTTTGAATTTTTTATACCATAACAATTCCATAACTGTTTCCACATTCTAGGCCTCACCAGGGGCTTCCAGGTCCAGGAAGTCCGTTAGTAATGTTGACTCCACCTTCATCTTTCTCCCGGGCTTTTCATGTTTGAATTCAACTGTGTATTTGAATTCAGTTGTGTAAACTGTCCTTTCAGCCAACAAATAGCATTTCCTCAGATTATTCTATATTGTTTACCACATAGATGCTATAATTTAAGGAAAACTTATGTGTGTTTAGATGTAACAAATATACCACTGATCTTTTTCGGGTGGAAGGGTTGCTGGAAGTATTTGTATGTGCCTATAACTATTTGTATATACCATTGCAATTTCTCCTGGAAGGGGCTCTGGTATCTGCAGGCCGGTTACGGTGGAGGCAGATATGACTGACAGGAGGCCGCTACTCTACTCACCAGACCCTCTGCTCCTCCGGGGCCGCGCCACCGGCAGACGCTGACTGCTGTCTCTGCGCAGCACCAGCTGAGATTCGCTAGGGGGATACATCGACGCCGAGATCCAGAACTGCTTAGCCAAGTTGGCATCTTGTTCCGAGGAGCCGGCAAATACCAGTAATCCCGGGGGGCAAATTTCCTGAGACTCCTTTCGGCCGCTAGGTTCTTCGCTGGGTCCCGTTTCCATGGCAACTGAGGACGCTCCTCCAAGCGTCCTTGCCCCTCCCCCCGCCCCGCCCCC
>NW_016807677.1:7442675-7444944 GCF_001698545.2 Rhinopithecus bieti
CCGCCCCCGCCCCGCCCCTCCGAGAGCCGCAAAGTTGGTACCAGCCCCTGCCGGCAGCCTTCGGTTTCTTAGGTAGGTGTTGGGATCTACCACGCGTGTGGGGGCCGTCGGAAGGCCACCCCTGTGGTGATCAGGTTTTGGGACCAGTCCAAACCTTGGAGTAGATAGGGGAGAGTCAAAACATCAACTTTGGGTTGTGTCCTGTCGGAGTCAGTGGGGGAGTACTTTAGCTTATATCCTCAGTGGGCCTGACACATCCTCTCCCCTCCCCCCTAAAAAATAGCTAAATAAACTATAAATTCCTCAGCCCCATCGCCCCAGTTCCCCCTTCCAAACCAGATTGCCAGGGACAGCACCTGCTACGTGGAAGTTCTGAGAACAGTTGCGTTGGAGAATTCATGACTGAAAGCCTAGCCCTTGGGAGCTAGAGACCTGAACTGGGCAGATACATGCCCATGTGTATAGTTTCTGTGATTTTAAAATTCTGAATCCTTTAAATCTTAGGAAACAATCTGGATTTTAAGTGTAACTGCATTTACTAATCACTCCCACTAAAAGTTGCATAGACTGCAACAGTTGTAAATGATGACTTAAAAGAAGGGATATATCTTAATGAATGGACACAGTCCCTTCACAGAAAAAAAAGTAAGAAAAATTTTGTTTGTATTCTTATAAAAGTATTAACAAGTGTGTGTGTGTGAACAGCTTTCCCGGGAGATTTTTGTCATGGCAGGAACAACTTAACCACTTCATTGATAGAAAAGTTAAGATTACTGTGGCAGGAACTGAGATGGACATCATAAAGCCATTTTAGCAAAGGAAATGGACACATGGCAATAACCACAATTTATTTCTTTATGGCACTTTATTCTTTCAAAATATTAGTAACAATATAGTCTCAGGAAGTTAATAATCACATGTTCATATAATAACATACATCAATCAGCTAAGAAAAAAATCATATTCCCCATTATATCTAAAATTTTCGTTAAGAGCCTGAAGGAATATTGAAAAAAAAACCCACATACATACACATTACATACACTGTATTCTTAGTAGGTAAGATGTTGATTTTTTAATTTTGGCTGAGCAATTAATAGGCAATGGATGAAATCAGCATTTTCCCACACCCCTCTTCCCCACACACATTGATGATACACAGGCAGCTCATTTGGATGAATTCCCAAATCTTTTTACCTGGCCGTGTGGTTAGTGATTGGTACTATCAGCAATCAGCTAACTACACTGCCTGGTAACTAGACTCATGGAAAAAAATTGCAGTCTCAAGTTGGTACCCCCACACGTTGTGACAGGCAATTCATTGGTTGAGTTGAAGATCAACTGAGTTGCTGGCTTGGTGAATATTCTACTAGACAATGGCAAATAGACACAGTGAATCATATACAGTATTAACCGTTACATGGGTGGAGGGGCTTCACCTCCAGGGATTTCGCTTTCCTGGCATGAGACTGTTTCATCTTCTGTGACTCCTAGAGAGAGAGCTAACAGTTTAACTGTATCTGGAGAAACCGCGGGTTTCCTCGCGCTTGCAGCGGGCGCTCGCGAAGCATGCCAGCGCGGGACCCACGCCGACGCCGCGCTTCTCAGGCACCTTCTCCTCTCGAAGGCTGCGGGCAGCCGGAGACGGCGTCCTCTTCCCGGCCGGGCGGCGGATGATGCTGTGCCTTGTTTTGATGGCAGTGGAGTTAGTGATTGTAACCACCACAGTACAATCAGCTAATGACACTGCCTACAAACCGAGCACTGGGCGTCCGCGGCTGCAGCTCCCGGACGGTCCGCAGCGCCGACGCGGGGTCGCGGGGTCGGGGCCCGCCTAGGACCCCATTTCACCGGGGGACGCCCGACCATGGCTGGGCGCGAGCGGCCCCCGAAGACACCCCAGGCCCAGCGGGATCTCCGCCGGCCTCGCCGCGCACAGCACGGGTAGTTGGGCCAGCGGGCGGCGCTGCCGGGGAAGACCCGCGCCCTCCCGGGCCGCGCCCCGACCTCGGTGACCCTCGGGAGTGCCGGGCCTCCCCTTCCCGCAGCCTCTCGCTCCTCTCAGGACCCTCCCGCTCAGGTTCGCCTCGCTTTTCCTTTCCCCTTCGCCTCCTCGGCCCGGGCTCCCACTTTCCTCACGCCAGGCTTCAGTTCCCAGCCCCAAACCCTAGAGCTGGCCCTCTCGACCCCGTGCACCCCGCAGCTCTGAGCGGCCGAGTGACTGTGGCGGGGGCGACCAACCGTCCTCGGAACCCCGCGGGCCGAGGGG
>NW_016807677.1:7446784-7449250 GCF_001698545.2 Rhinopithecus bieti
CAGGTGGGGGAGGGGGTGGGGGAGGGGAGGAGGCTGAGAGAAGGGGCTGTGGGCGGTCCCTGAAGGGCCTCCAGGGAGACGCCTAGAAGATGGAGGCCCAGATTTTTGAGACGTTTCTCTTTCTGATCTAGCAGGAGGGACAAAGAGCTCCACTCCCTCATTCCCCAAGAAGCCCCCAAGCCTACCCAGTTTCCGTGCCCATTCTGCCCTGGGAAAGCGGCTTCCCAGGTACCTCAAATTATAGGTTTGAATTTTCCAAATGGAGGTGGGCTTGGGTAGCCTCTGACATGTGGGAGGATGCCTTTGAGAGTCTCATCTGCACCTTTGTGCTCTGTTGGGGACTTGGCCTTATACTCTTAGAGGGCCATGCGGTGATGCGAAGGCTGAGCCTTCTAGTCAGTTAGTGAGCCAGGCAGCTTCTTAGTTACATCAAATCGTGGTCCTCTTGAGATCAAGGCCATACCATTCAAGACAGTATATATATAAAATAAATTACTAAACTAGGGACTGATAGAAATAGAAGGGAGGCCCTTAATGAGAGCTGTAATAGGTCAAAGAAGGTTCCCAGAGGAGATGAGACTTGAGTAGATCCTTGATGCAAGAGTACGTTCGGATATTCAGGGTTAGGGCTGTGGATGCCAGAAAATATCTTGTTACAGTTGGGCAAAAGGGACAGTTACAGAGGACTTCTGGGAGATCTCTGCTAATAACTTTCCTTTAGTTACTCCTTCCCCTCTGTGCCTTTAATGAATGAATCAGTAGAGGATAAGGAATGTTCTCTTTATCCTCACCTTGTGAAATTCAGTTGGAAGCAGCCTCCCCTAGAAGTATTGTCTTCATGCATCTAGTATAGAGCACTCATTGCTGACACAAAATACTTAGTTCTAAATTAGTTTCTGTAAAAGAAAACTTCCCATCTATAGATTGATTCCCTAAAACCAGCAAATGATCTCATAGATGCCACTAGTAACATGAACAGGGGCAGGTCATCTGGATCATTCAATACAAACACCAAAATTACACTATTAAAACAACTAAAGAACTGCCCAAGGATATTTGAATAAGTTACAGCATTTTCTTTGCATATGAAAGACAGCACTTTTTTTTTTCTCCCAAATGCATACTTTGTTCTGTACACCCCGAAGTGAAGGGAAAGAAACCAAAATATAAATATATATCACATAAAATGTTAATTGTAAAAATTAACTTGTAGAATTAAATTGTGAAAGACAAGCCATCTACAATAACTGTATTTTGTATTCATCTTATCTTTGGGAGGGGCACAGTGTTTTAGCACACATTACATAAATGACTTACATTCACTTAAATATACATACATGAAACTAGGAGCAAAACAGTCTTCATTCCATTAACAATATGCAGACTTAGAGAAATCTTGGTTAGAAGATAGTTATAAAAACGATTATCTTCTACCAAATTGTTAGTCACTTTTACCCAATACTATATTGAACACTTCTTCCCAACTGATGTTTTACGATTATTAGTTGCATCTTAAATATCTTACCTGAGCTGGATTGCTGCCATCCAAGGCAATGGTTGTGTTAGATGCCTTGAAAAGTAGGTTTCTACAGACTTTTCTTCAAAAGTAATAAAAAATAAAATTCATATGTAAAAGTCATCAAGATGCATTGCCTACTGAAATAACTTTTAAAATGAGTTTATTTTCTATGTAGTACAACTAAAATTTAAATAACGACAAAAAATGTGTGTGGCCTAGTTCTGTTGAAAAAAAAAAAAAAGAATGCTTGTTCTTAGGGTTGCTGTTGATTTGGCCTGCAGTTACTAGAGAAACTCCAAGGATCTCATTCCCTCTATGGTTCATGTCTAGGCATGCCTGGAGACCAGGGAGACCCATGATTTAATCTAAGTAAGAATGCTTGTGGTGTTTTAAATGCCCACACAGAAGATTGCATTTGTTTTAGACTGTACCAGGAAGGCACCTTTCAGGGGAATTGTTTACTGTTTTAATTTCTGGGCTTTTGGTGATTAGGGAGATTGAAAAGGAGCCATCAGGAGAGACACGGTTGATGATTAAGAGGAAACCAAGAAGAGTATAGAAAACAAATACCTTCTGCTTTAGCTTTGGCACATTTATATTGACTTAATTTACCACTTCTAGATACAAGACTAGATTGATGGGAATTGGGAATTAGAAAAGGTGGAGACCGGCCGGGCATGGTGGCTCACACCTGTAATCCCAACACTTTGGGAGGCCAAGGCGAGCGGATCATGAGGTCAAGAGATAGAGACCATCCTGGCCAACACGGTGAAACCCTGTCTCTACTGAAAATACAAAAATTAGCTGGGCGTGGTGGTGTGTGCCTGTGGTTCCAGCTACTTGGGAGGCTGAGGTGGGAGAATCGCTTGAACCTGGGAGGCAGAGGTTGCAGTGAGCTGAGATTGTGCCACTACACTCCAGCTTGGGTGACAGAGCAAGACTCCATC